>NW_026594216.1:991254-1026521 GCF_907164565.1 Psammomys obesus | reverse complement strand
CACACACACACACACACACACACACACACACACACACACACACACACCATGAAGTGCTAATTAATGAGCAGAGAGTGATTTAAACTATCATAATATTCGACTGAGACCAGCTGAATATCATGCCAACTATCAGCACTGAATTCATTCCCCAGGAAAGATGAGGAATTTTTTTCATACAGAAGATAGCAATTAGGTTGTTCTGTCTGAGCTGGCTCATCAGGTTTCACAGCAAAGTGAAGTAATTCCAGATTGCTGAGATGGCTCTGCAGTGTGAATGAGATAATGTGTAAGAACATGATAATCTGTGAAGTAATGAATAAAGATTATCCCATTAGACTAGTTGTCCTTAATACTGTGTTTGGGCATTTAAAATATGTGAATTAATCGATGTCTTAGGAGTAGGCAGAGTTCTGGTCAATACTACTCTTTCTTGATCTTTCTGGAGCCAGTTCTGGAGTGAGGAGTGGGGATGGAGAGTAGCAATTCTGGAATTGATATCTAAGTATTTACAGGGTGGAGGGGTCGCAGTTTTCACAAGGACTGTTCCTGCTTCCTTGGAAGAACGTTGCACTTATCTGCACATAATTTGTTAAGGATAGTGCTGTGGCTGAGCTATGAAGACTGAGCAAGATGTACTCTGGTGGTCTCTGTCCTGCCCAAGGAGGAACATTCATTCATGAAACCCATCCTTTGTTTCCCCAGCTCATTACTCAATTTGAAATTATTCTAAAAAAATGATTCTCTCCACTCCGTCTCATTCCACTTGTGATCACGTGCCACTTAAGCTTCCTCTATTTTCTTTCCTCTATTTACTATTCGTTAGTCTTCCCCACTCTTCGAAAGCTGAGGTAATGGTTGAGTTGTCATGGCAACCCCTTTACCCCTACCTCTTTTCCATTTCTCAACATTTTAATAAAAAAAAAAACTCACTATTTATAGTGCACAAAGCTGCAGTCCCTCTCTTCACAGCTCTGCAAGGGAGGATTCTTCTCTGACCAGAATGCTAATGGCTCAAATATGGCTTCTAGCTAGGGAACGAGGAAGCCCTCCTGACAGTTGCCTCGGTAGTTGAATGTACGTTCAGACATCACCTAAGCCACATGTACAGAATGTGACCTGTATGTGTAAAGATACACACATTAAAAGAGTTGAAAGCCAAGTCTTATAAAATGCACCAGCCTGGTTATACTAAAATAATCATGTTACGTGTGGCTAGAGGGAGAAGTGTGAAGTGTGCTGCCTTTACCTTTGTTACACTGATAGAGGAAACGAGACTTCTGAATTCTAACTGAATTTTGTTGAGATGAGATATCCAGCTCATCAAGAATAGCTGGAAGATTTTCAACATTGAAGGCGAACAGAAAACAGCATAAAACAATAGCACAATACAAGTATCATTGTTTACAGGTTAAATGAGTGTCCTTATCTGTCTACCATACTTCCCTTGCAGGATAGTGTTTTGCCTGTACGTGTGTACATGTTTGTGAGAGTGTATTTCTGTCAGAGCTGGAGATTTATGTCAGCGGCATTTCTCAACCACTCTCTGCATTACTTTTTGAGACATTGTCTCTCACTGTACCTGGAACTTGCCAATTTGGCTGGGCTGGCTGGACAGTAAGCCCCAGGGATCCTCCTGTCTCTGTTCCTCAGTCCTGGGACTATAGCTGCTGTTCCCGGCTTCTGCATGGATGCTGGCTATAAAACCCACGTCCTCACGCTTACGCAGCAGGCACCTTGGTGGTGATCCATCTCCCCAGGCCTCCTGCAGGACGTGTGGTGAGAGGCAGAAATGCTATGTATTAAGTACTTGGTAGTGACATAGCTTCACGACTTTCACATTCCCACTCAGCTACTGCCTCGTGACTCGAAAGGAGGTATTTACCTTCTCCAAATATCAGTTTCTAAATCTCTAAAATGGGGATGATGGTGGCAGGATCTGTATTTTAGGGTTGTTTTGAGGCACCAGTAAGTTAATATAGGTAATGTTGTCTTACAATGGTGTTGTTATTGGTTATAGGTATTTGATAAATAAGAATTATTAATTTAGTAGTTCATGCAAATCCAGAAAGACCATATCAATCTTGGGGCTTTGCTAGGCTCTGCAGCTGTAGTGATAAGCTGGATAAAACAAAAAGAGTTGGTCGGGGCCATTTGGTTATGGAATGAGAGAGAAAATGCAGTCTAGTCTGCACTGAGAAATAGAATGCAGTTGTGAATGCAAAAAATGTTGACACGATTTTTAATAACAGTAATGGTGACAGATAATGGCTGTGCTCACTTCTGAATTACTCGATGAGTTAAAGGCCCAGGTTATAAGACGAGACAGTTAGCTATCTGATAGGATGAATTGGCAACTTTTCAAGCATGTAACAGCAAGCCAGGCTATTTGGAAGCAACCTAATTGGGGCTTAGGCTCTTAACCTGTTCTGGCAGCTCACTGGTAGAAAGGCTGCCAGTGGTGACTCTTACCCTTTCATGGGCATGTAAATCACTAGGAGTATTCATTAAATACTGTGATTTAGTGGGCTGGGGGCAGGGCCTTAATTCTGAATGTCTATAAAGCTGATATTGTCTATAAAGCTGGCAATGCTGATTTTTTGGCCCCCAGGTACCATTGAGTATCAACATTACGAGATTATTATTATTATTTCAGAACTTTCTACATACTGTTTCCTCGACTCCTCCTAGATTATTTTTACTTAATATTGTTGTTGCCATTCTGCCACTGTGGAAGTGCCTCTTGAAGTCTATCCCTGTATTTTTTAAATAAATGTAGGCATTTTTTCTGCATGCATGTCTTTGTGCCCTATCTTGCCTGCATGTGTGACCTTGTGCCTTATCTTGCCTGGTGTTTACAAAAACCAGGAGAGGTCATCGAATTCCCTGGGACCGCAGTTACAGAAGGTTATGAATTGTCATATAGGTATTGGAAACTGAACTTAGGTCTTCTGGAAGAAGAGCCAGTGCTCTGAACTGCTGAGCCACCTCCCCAACATGTTCCATTTTTTTTTTTTTTTTGGTCTGTCTTGAGCTTGCACAAGGCCAGCCTTGTGCATGTTGCATATGAACCACTGTGAGTTCATGTGTACAACTGCCCTGCTGTGTCAAGAAGACAGTTTCCTCGCAGCTCTCCATTATCTTGGCTCTCACTATCCTTCAACTGCTTCTTGTGCAATGACCCCTCAGCCTTGGGAGAAGAGGAAGTGATACAGAGCTCCCACTTAGGGCTGAGCTTTGAGCAGTCTCTTATTCTCTGCTTTTTCTCAGTTGTGTTTTTTTTTTTTTTTTTTTTTTTTTTTTTGAGAACAGTTCTTCCCAAAGACATCTTTGAACTCTGGTGTGGGCTGGGAGGAGGAGATTCTATTTCTTATTCTATAACAGAGCTGGAATTACCCAACATGAACAGATCCAGACACCCATGGAGAAGGAGACCATGAATGATAATTGGACAGTGGAAGCCTGTTCTTTTTCTGAGGTTTTGACAAGGGAAGTCATAGAAGCCTATATAAAACCTTTTTGGGAGGCCATAAAGCTCAGAGATATCTGAATTATGAAGGGGCTTTTCTTTCACTACTCACTATGTTTTGTAAGAATCTTACTATTTTTTTTTCTGATCATTGCTAAGGCTTTTGGGAGGGGGTTGTAGTGTTTGATTGGTCAGAATATTTAAAAAAAAAAGCACAATGTTTAGACCAAAGTGCAAGTGAAGTTGAGCCAAATGAAGACTCAATTATTAAAATACTAACTGGAAATTTCAAGTTTCATTTAAAAGTATTGCTTTTCCACTACAAATCTCTGACAAGCTTTTATTTCAACAAAATCTTTGTTAAAAAGAAAAAAAAAGCAGAGGGTATTCTTGACACGCTTTTAACAACTAACAATAATGGTGATACACACCAGCTGCAAGCTCCCTTCTGAATTACTAGTGAAATTAAAGGTCTGACCATAAGATTGGAGGGTTAGCTCTTGGTAGGATGAATCAGCCTGTGACTCATAATCATGAGTCATGTGACTTAAAAGTCCCGGTAGTTATGTACTTTTCTTGGAGGAATGGGCAAACTGTGAAGAAATACGTTAAATTAGAAGAAACTTAACGTAGACGTCCTCTCTGAATTTTAGGTTAATGATGACTCAAAGAGCGTGGTGAGACATCTATGTGTGCTCATTTTCATTAGAAAGGTTATTTCAATTGAGACCACTAGCCAGCTAATGTGTTCCCTTTAGCACAGGGAAGCATTCTATCTATCTCAGTGTGTAAAAATTGTCACCGCCTCCAGATTCTTAAACCAGTTCAATATCATCTATCAGAAAGATTCACAACTTGGGGTATGCTGATCCCAGCTAAGGAGGAAGTGCTCTGATGGTAATGTCTTTGAAGACACCAGTTAGTTCAACCAGTAACGATTCAGACTGGGCACAGGAGAGTGTGACAGACTGCACACGAAGGCACATTTGAAGATGCAAAGTTTGCTGCAGTTCTAGAGAGCTTCCAGACACTGAGAGAAGTTTGAACTGAAACCACATAACTGGATTCCAGATTAAAGGCTTCTCAGTTGACAGATGCCCACTCACTGGGAAGAGCCAAGAAGAAACTAATCTGAGAATACCATAGGCCTATCCTTAGGACAGAGAGCTTTGCCCTTCGCAAACTTCTGGGAGCCTGTTAAAGTAACCACTTCACAGCTTGCCCTGAACAAGTCCCCAGCACCAGTTACATTAATTTTACCCCACTCCTTGACTCTCCAATTCCTGTTTCATAGACTTGAGAGATTTGAGGTGAGTAGGATATTAAGACCCATAGCAGTGCTCAGAGTTAGTATTTTCTTTTTTTAAATTGAAAAGGTATTTTTAATATAATTTTTTATTTATTACAGTTTATTCACTTTGTATCCCCGCTGTAGCCTATACCCTTGTCCCCTCCCAATCCTGCCCTTCTTCCCTCCCTCATAGCCTTCTATCTCTTCTCCAGTCCACTGATAGGGGAAGATTTCCTTCCCTTCTAGTATTTTCTTTCCAATAATCTATATTCTTTATTAATGAAGATAGAAAATCCTTATTTTCATTTTTGTGGAGAAGTTTACTTAGAATTACCAGAAATTATATCTGGCAGAGGGCTAATATCCAGAATATATAAAGAATTTAAGAAGTTAAATACCAACAAACCAAGTAAACCAATTAAAAAAATGGAGCACAGAGCTAAACAGAGAATTCTCAATAGAGGAATATCAAATGGCAGAGAAACACTTAAAGAAATGTTCATCACCCTTAGTCATTAGGGAGATGCAAATCAAAACAACCCTGAGATTTCACCTTATACCAATCAAAATGGCTAAGATCAAAATCTCAAGTGACAACACATGCTGGAGAGGATGTGGAGAAAGAGGAACCCTACTTCATTGCTGGTGGGAATGTAAACTTGTATAACCACTATGGAAATCAATCTGGTGCTTTCTCAGAAAATTGGGATTAGTGCTACTTCAAGATCCAGCTGTACTACTCCTAGGCATATAGTTGAAAGATGCTAAACTATACAAGGACATTTGCTCAATCATGTTTATAGCAGCTCTATTCTTAATAGCCAGAAGCTGGAAACAACCTAGATGTTCCTCAATGGACGAATGGATACAGAAATTGTGGTACATTTACAGAACGGAATACTACTCAGCTATTAAAAACAAGGAAATCATGGAATTTGCAGGCAAATAGTGGGAACTAAAAAAAGATCATCTTGAGTGAGGTAACCCAGAAGCAGAAAGACACACATGGTATATACTCACTCATATGTGGATATCAGCCATATAATATAGGACAAAAATACTGAAATCAATACTTCTAAAGAAGCTAAACAACAAGGAAGACCATAGGGAAGATGCTCAATCCTCATTCAGAAGGACAAATACTATAGATATTGGAAGCAGGAGAAGACAGGGAACAGGACAGGAGCCTACCACAGACAGCCTCTGAAAGAATCTACTGATCAAGTTATCAAAGCAGGGGATGAGGTTCATAGCCATACTTTGTGCAGAGTTCGGGGAATCTTATGAAAGAAGGGAGAGATAGAAAGACCTGAAGGGAACAATAGCTCCAGAAAGAGACCAACAGAACCAAAAAACCTGCACCTTGGGGCCCTTGCAGAGACTCACAACCCAACGAAGTACAATGCATGGAGAAGACCTAAATCCCTGGTTCAGATGTAGCCCATAGACTCATTCTCCAAGTGGGATCTCTAGTAAGAGGAGCGAAGGCTTTGTCTCTGGTATGAACTCAGTGACAGGCTTGCTGATCATCTCCCACTGAGGGGGGTGCAGCCTTGCTAGGAAGACAATGCAACCAGTCCTGATGAGATCTGATAGGCTAGAGTCAGATAGAATGGGAGGAGAACCTCCCCTATCCGTGGACTAGTGGAGGGGCGTAGGGGGAGAAGAGGGAGAGTGGGTGGGATTGGGAGGAGACGAGGGAGGGGGCCATAGTCAGGATACAAATTGAATAAATTGTAATAAATGATAATAATAAAAAATAAGTAAAACAGAAAAACTTACCAGAAACTAAAGTCTTATTCTAAGTTACTGTTTATTTTAGTAGTATGTACTAATTGCATATATCAGTGGAGTTAAGTATAGTATTTATTAAGAGATTTCCATATATAAGAGATTATAGTATATATTAAGAGATTTCAGCATATCTGTAGTATGTCCTGATCCAGTTTTCTTTATCTACTCTGCCTCCAATCTTCCCAACCACTATTTATCACTAGTTCACATTCAGGTTGACTGCTTTGTAGAGCTTTCACATGAGAGAGAGAAAGAGACAGAGAGAGAGAGAGAGAGAGAGAGAGAGAGAGAGAGAGCATGAACACACGCTCCTTGCCCTTTTATGTCTGGCTTTTCTCACTTAATGTCATCTATTTTCCTGCACAGTGTGCACACAGCACATTTTCTTTGTCTATTGATCTGCTCATGGACACTGGGCTGGTTGTATGACAGCTTCTGTGACTAACACTGCATCAAACACGGGAGAAGAGGCACCTCTTTGATATGCTGGTTTCATTTCCTTTGGCTATACACCTAGATGTGGGAGTGACTGGGTCACATGGTCAATCTCCTTTTGAGTGTGTTCAGGTTGTCTCCAATAAGGCTGTACTATCTTACATCCTCATTGGCGGTGTCTCACTTTCCTTCACATACTTGCCAGAGTTTGTCATTTCATGTTCAGTACTCGCAGCCTTAAGTAAGCTAACTTCCAGTAGATTCCACAGGAATGAGAGAATGTGTGTATATTTTTGAACTGAAAGTCTTTTTGACTGGAATTTATAGAGAAATCAATGGCTAAATCCTTTACAGTTTAAACACAAGCCGTTATCTGAGTAGAATACTTCAAAGGGCTGGAGATTGAAGTATGAAATCTAGACACTACTGGAAACGTTTAAATATTGAGGTTAAAATTACACTTGAGATAAAATCTGATTTCCTGTTGCTAAGGTGAAAAGCTTACCATGAGGACCTGAAGGTTCCTGGAATAGCACATGACCACTTCTCCAGCAACTGCATGAGGCAAGCGTGGCAGACTTAAAAGTGCAGATTAATTTCCTCAACCCTGTTCTCGGTTTTTAAAAATTTTCAATTAATTAATTAATTAATTTTTATTTATTACAATTTATTCACTTTGTATCCCAGCTGTAGCACCCTCCCTCTTCCTCTCCCAATCCTGCCCTCCCTCCCTCTTCTCCTCCCATGCCCCTCCCCCAGTCCACTAATAAGGGAGGTCTTTCCCCCCACTTCCATCTGGCCTTAGCCTATAAGGTCTCTTCAGGACTGGCTGCATTGTCTTCTTCTGTGGCCAAAGAGCCAGTCACCAAGATCATGTCAGAGACAGCCCCTGTTCCCCTTATTAGGGCATAGGGAACCCACTTGGAGACTGAGCTGCCATGGGCTACATGTGTGCAGGGGTTCTAGGTTATTTCCATGAATGGTCCTTGGTTGGAGTATCAGTCTCAGAAAAGACCTCTGGGCCCAGATTTTTTGATTGTGTTGCTCTCCTTGTGGAGCTCCTGTCCCCTCCAGGTCTTCCTATCTCACTGTTTATGTTTTAAGATTAAGAGAGAAAATTGCCAAAAGAGACATATTTGGAGTTTTACTAACTCCAAAATACTGCAATAGCTTGAAACATTTTCAAAACTTGTTTTACTGCTTAATGACTACAATCTATTGATTTCTTTTACTTTTTAAAATTTTTTATTAGCTTGCTTTTTTGAGACATGGGCTTGTAGTTCAGACTGGTCTCAACCCCCCCTTTTTTTTAGTGGAGGATGACCTTGAACTCTGATCCTCCAGCTTTTGCTTCCCAAATGCTAGTATTAAGAGCTCATGGTACCATGTAGAACTAAAGCTTACTTTAGAACGTAGCACGATGCCAGGAATGGTGGATTATGAACAGGCTCTATGTATTAATGAGCTCCATAATAATCAAAATCAAATGCATGAATATTATGTGTTATATTACAATACTTAATGTTTGTTATATTTATTACTGATACACATCATCAATTTGTATCCAATGCAGGCTTTTATAATGATTTCAGTCAAGTGTATAATATGTAAATATGAAGTAATTTTCCAAATTAATAAACCAAACCAAATTTTTTTCTACTGCTAAGACAGTTGTCTAGTTTCTTCAGTCTGCATTTGCTTTACCATTCTAGTGTTGGGAGTATGGATGTGTAGCTGCTTTTGTAACTGTACAAATATTTTGGCCCTGGTTGAAAAGAGCTGGAATCCCTTCCCTACTCTCATTTGCCTCCCTTAATCTTTTCTACTTACCTATTATTATGCCTCATTCCTTCCCTTATTTTTTTCTTCCTTTCTCATAGCACCTGAATCTGCCTGCTACAAAACTTGCCAGCATGCCAGAATCAGAGGACTTGTCTCTTCTGCTTCTACAAATTATTGAGGGCAGAAGTACATCTTCTCAGTGTAGTCTTCATTCAGCAAACATTTATTGAACTTCCCCTGTGTATCAGGCACCATGAATCCAAAGCTTACTAGCTGATTCAGCTGGCAAGTTCCTCACTTTTGTAAAAGAGTTGAAAGACTGTTTTTTTATTCTAAAGTGATAAGGGGAGAGTCTTTGAAATATTTTAGTTAGGAATGAGAGAGCTCATGTTGCCTATAGCATAAACATTTTAGGAGATTACTACTACGACAGGGGCAAGAAATCACAGATGCAGAAGCCATCCAGAGGTGGAGGTGGTTGCAAAAGTCAGAATGAGTTCCTGTGAAGAGTGAGGGTGAGGTCTGAGGTTAAATGATCCCAGCTTTCTAAGCCATTGTATTATGAAGCAGTAGTCTGATTGCCCACAGTCATAATTAGGATGGGTTACTGAGTGTGTGACACTCTTGGCCTGAACATGCCAAGTCTGAGAAATTTTCATAATCTAGAGACAACCCCAGATGATATTTCTACCAAGGAGATTGATAGACAAAAGATAAGTTAATCAGTGAAGGACAGAAAACTCCAAGGAGCTGGCCAGTATCATCACAGATTATTAGGTTTAGATGAATCTCATAGACTCCAATTGTTAGTGAGCAGGGTTTAGTCTCTCCAAACTGGAAGATTTGTGCTAGAAAATTGTAGCTCCTTTCCATCTTTCACTGAGGCAATATTGCTGCTCTTGATGTTTGCTTCATTTTTTTCTTGCCATGGCGATGTGACACAACTCCTGATGACTAAGTCTCTGTTCTGAGTTCCCAGCAGAAAGGATCTAACTCACTCAGGTGATGCACCATGGACAGAAAATGGGCTGACAGGGTTTTTAAGGCTGTCCCTTCTAGACGGTAGAGTGGCAGGTTCTCTACGAAAGGAATGTGAGCAGGGCTCATGATTGGTTGCCAAAACATCTAACACCTGGGGTGTGGTGAGAGTAGTAGTTTCTGTGATCTGGGGGGAAGATAGTGGTTATGGTGTGAGGTTAAAACTAAGGTGGTGGGTGAGATTACAGGGGCAGAATCTAGACTCTGAAAAGATCAGATTCCCGGGGAGCAGCAGCATTTAAGAGGTGACAGGAAGAAGATAAACTGTTGAAAGTGGACCGAGAAGAGCTGGAAGGAGATGAAAAGAAGTGCCAAAAACCAAGAAGGAAAGAGATGCCAGTCAATAGTGTCAGTTCCACAGAGATTTTGTGTGTTTCTGGAGGGCTGTTTGCTAGGTTCTTGCTACAACACATGCTGAAAGCTTAGCCTGACCGAGCCTAACATTCTTGCTGGCATAATATGCTCAGAGGGACAAGCATATTAAAATCACAAATTCATTTCTTTCTTGAGAGTAGGACACATAACATTCTAACAGTCTTATAAACTGCCTCTAGAAATTATAAGGCAAAATTAATTCTGTCTCAACAATTTGCTTCCACATTTATGAATGCTATTTTCTCCCGTAATTATTCCCATCTCCACTGCCACAAATAATAAGGAAACACAGTCATATTCTTCTACTTAGCCCCTACGCTTTCTCTATAGAGATACTGAAAACTAAATTCTTCAAAGTGTAATTATCACCTTGTAGTCCAGCCTCTAGACTCTAGACAGGACCTCCAACAGGCTCGTTAGTCTTTGATTATTTGTTGATTCAGGTTGTTTTAGGGTTTCTCTTGCTCTGAAGTGACACCATGACCATGCAACTCTTTTAAAAGAAAATATTTAATTGGGTATGGCTTAGAGTTTCAGAGGTTTAGTTCATTATCATCATGGCAGGAAGCATGGGAGCACACAGGCAGACATGATGCTGGCGAAGCATCTGAGAGCTGTACGTCTTTATCTGTAGGCAGCAGTAGAGACAGTGTGAGCCACTAGGCCTGGTTTTGAGCTTCTTGGACTGCAAAGCTCCCCCTCTAGTGAGACACTTCCTCCAAAGTCACATCTGCTAATAGTGCAATGAAGCAATTTTTCTTCAAACCACCACACAGGTTGTGTGGAAATAACCATCTCTTTGCATGGTTTTCATTATGGGTTTGCATTAAGCAGTACTTGGTGCTGAAGGTTAATGATAGGGGCCGTGAACCTGTGTGTTCCTCATCATCATGCAAAAGCACCTGTTATGCTACACAGGACCAGGCATAGACTCTGCCACACATGCTAATTTTCTTGTCAATTATGGGTTTTGAAATCAGATTTCTGGATTGTTTCTCTTTCTCTTGCTTCATTTAAGGGGAGGAGGGCCTCCCCTATCAGTGGACTGAGGAAAGGGCATGGGAGGAGAAGAGGAAGGTAGGGCAAGATTAGGAGAGGATAAGGGAGGGGGCTGTAGCTGGAATACAAAGTGAATAAATTGTAATAAACAAAAATTTAAAAAAGAGACAATTTATTTATTATTTTTATATTAATTAGTTTATTTGTATCCCAGCTGTAGCCCCTTCCTTCATTCCCTCCCAATCTTACCCTCCCTCCCTCATCTCCTTCCTGCCCCTCTCTAAGTCCACTGATAATCCTGCTCCCCTTCCATCTGATCCTAGTTTATCAGGTCTCTTCAGGGCTGGCTACAATGTCCTCTTCTGTGGCCTGCTCCTCCCTCCTGGGGGGGGGGTGTCAAAAAGCCAGCCATTGAGTTCATGAAGAGACAATTTTTAAAACAAAATAAAGTAGCTTCCTTTTGGCTGTGACTAGTAAAACCTCTAAGTAGTCGACTTAAAGGGGAGAAAGGGACAAGACTGATAAAATTAAGCCCAGAAAAATAAGATGATGTTCTAATGGCCCCAAGTCACAGGAAGTGTGCAGCATGATAACTTTCCAATGTTGACAAAAAAAATCTGTTTTTCTATCTTTCTGTCTATATGAAGATTATCTTAGTTCAGAGGCTATCTGTAATCCTTTGGAAACAAGTTGAAAAATTTCTATAAAATGAAACAAATGTTATCTCATGGACTGGGCCAGTAGAAAGAACTGTATGGCCAGAGAGCTTCAAGCAGTTATTTCTTACAGAAAGTGGAAGCATAGAAATATATACTTTGTTTTCTTTTTTCTTTTTTTTTACAATCACTAGGCACATAAGGCTGGTTAAATCTTCACTTGTTTTTGTCTGTTTCAGATAAAGTAAAATTGCAGATGGAAACTAGAGAGGACCTGTTTTGATGATGTAGTCTTTGCTGACATTCCAAAAGTACAAACACATGGGAGGAGCTGCTGTTAGAAAAAGAATGAAGATCAACATTGCTGATCACAAAAAGATTGCAATTGTTAGGTGCTTGTTGGGAGTTAGACTCTTTAATAGTATAAAAAATCCTGGAGCTATAGGGAGAGGACACAGTGAAAAAGCAACATCAACACAATTACTGTGCTGGATATAAATAATTACTCTCCAAATCTACAAACTTTAGAATATCTGACTATCTCTAATTCATCTCTGGCCCTGGTGTCTCGGGAGTGGAAGAACTGGTGGGCTGACCAACCTAGCTACTACCCAGGCCCAAATCCAGGGCTTTGAGTTGGCCCACCCGAACATCTACCCCATCTATGAGCTGCTTGAGCATGTGAAGCCCCTCTTCCTGAAGAGTAAAAGTTGCAGGATCTTTATTCCTCAGGTCAACAACAGATTATCCAAGAGGAGTCTGGGTGAGTACCAGTATTGATAGAGTAGTAGAAGCCATAGGCCTCAAACCAGACCAAGGACTCACTGCAATAAACATTTGCAATCAAAGCTGTTTAGGCAAAAGGGTATACTGTGTGATAAACAGGGATATATTGCAGCTTCCGTGGTGAGATTTTTTTAAAATTTATTTTTTAAAACTTTCTTTAGGGTGGAAGGTTGCAAGGGTGGAGAGCAGACATGGTAGAACTGGGAGATAAGTTGGATGAGGGTACATTCTATAATATTTACAAAGAATAAAAAGTTAAAAAAAAATAAAGTCCATAGTAATGGGGACAGGGACTGTCTCTGACAGGCACTGATTGGCCTGCTCTTTGATCACCTCCCCGTGAGGGAGGAGCAGCCTTACCAGGCCACAGAGGAAGATAATTCAGCCACTCCTGAGGAGACCTGATAGAGGAAGGGAAGGAGGACCTCCCTTATCAGTGGACTGGGAGAGGGACACGGTGGGGAAGAAGGAGGAGGGATTAGGCGGGGAGGAGAGGAGGTACGTGGTGGTGGGGATACAAAGTGAATAAACTGTATTTGATAAAAATAAAAATAATTAAATAAAAAGAATAAAAAAATGACAAGGCATTAAAAAATAAAGTTTGGGAAAATAAAAAAAGAATCATCTACATATTGACTATAATAATTACACGATGTTTTGAACAGGGCAGTACATAGATGAATGTGGTTACCATTTTTAAATGAAGTAAAGTCATAACTTACTCTGTGGCTGGATATGGCACAAAGGCACACCATTATTATTAAACATTTAGTTTTCTTAAGACTGTATGGGGCTCCTAGAACCGTAAGCCTGGGGCAATGGAAAAACATGTAGGGAACGTTAGAAGTCTTCTCTGTGAGGGAGGGCAGACAATATATGACCCAAAGACAGCTCATGCTGAAACTGCTGATGAGAGCTTAGTTTTTGATGTTTCTTTTTGAAAAAAAAAAATAAATGAATAAAAGAATGGAAGGAGAAAAGGAAGAAAAAGGGAGCAAGAGAAAGAGATGAGATGTGTGAAGAAAGGAAACAAACAGTTATTTGGAATTATTACTGCAACAGAATGTTTCCAGGTGCTTTATTGGATTGTTTATAACATTTGCAACAAACACTTCAAATCCAATGACAAATTAAAAAAGTCATCACAAGAAAATACCACAGAATCAAAAGCCATAGGTATTTACTTAACAAAAGGCCCCAAATTAAGTAGAGAACATGGTATAAGAATTCAACTTTACATTACCATGTGGCAAACTGACCTAACTCAAAAGAAAAAGAATATAAAAATATAAAATGCATGTTTGATTTTACATTGTAATTAGAATCCCATTGTTATTAAGAATAATTATTACTTTATTTTATACAAAATAATGCTTGCTTGACTTTTCTATTTTTTATGAGGAAAGCTGAAATCAAGGTTAGGAGATTTTAAATGCCAGTATAATAAGCACATGTTCAACTTAGATACACTAACACTGCACTGCACATAGAAGTACAGAATGTATCACTTGACTATTGATTTACAAGGGAAAGCAGACTAGTGTCTACCTGATGTTTAAGAACAAAAAAGTAGTATTTGTAATAGATTAAAACATGAACGTTCTTCACATTCAAACTGAGAAAGTCACTGGGTTGTAATTTAACCTGGGAAAATCCTTCAGTACATCATTAAATGATGAAAAGCGTACCAGTATTTGAACTAGTGTTAACAATACTGATACCTCTGACTTAGTAATTCAGTATTTCTATAGAGTTACTGGAAATGATGAGTTTCTTTCAAGTCTACACTCCCTTCCCAGTGTCCCTTTTCATTTTCCCCCCACTCACACAAAAACAAAAGGCTAAAAAAAGATTGCTATGGGGCCTAGCTTTTTCCACCTCTGAATCAGAATGGCTGAAAATTTTCTAGTCATTTTAAAAAAACTTTTCAGAAATTAGTTGTTACAATGGGCTTTTAAAAAGCAAGTGAAAGAAACAGATGAAATTTTCTTTTTAGTTTAGCAAGATGGCATTAACTGAATATGCAGGTGTTTGATTTGAGTGGAGGGACTTAATATGTTTTAGTTGGGAAAATCTTTGGGTACTCCCTGTAGGGAGATACAGTCTGAAAGTTATTGAAAAAGGTCTAACACAATCCCAATGACTCCTTTTCACTAAAACCTTAACATTTCAACATATCTTTTAAAGTTTCAGTTTGAACTATAATGATAGTGATAGAGTACACACAATATGCCAGAGTGAAAAGTGTAAAGAGAATGACATTTAGAGCCACTTACAGGCACACGATGTATGATAAGTCATTTGGTTCTTCAAAACTTTGACTCTTCAATCTCTAAACTTCAGATGATATTAGTTATTCATGTGGACAATTTTAATTTTAGAAATTAAACAGAATATGTTGATGATCTTTGTAATGCATTAAGTATTCTATGTAAATAAACACATGTAGACTCCAAGAAACACTTCATGCATTGTTTGCTTTCCTTTGTATGTGGTATATATTGTCCATTATATATATGCAATATATATAAGCTTTTAAAAACACAAATGACAGCATTTATGGGGTCTTCCCCAAAGTAGTCTACACAGTTCTCTCACAGTTGAAGAAAAAGAATTTTCTTATTTGGTTTATTGTCACACAATTTTATGGCATTAAAAACAAAACACTCTGACATCTTAAGCAAACTAAATACTTAGCTTCCCCACCCCCACCCCCAGCATGAAACAATCACACCATAGAAACAACTTGCCGAAAAAGAAACACTATGGTTTGTTTAGTGTGGTCAGTTCACAAGTGGTACAATATTAACACAGTATGCTGGGATCACCACACAGCACATTTTTCAACTTTAAAAAATGCTGAAACACTTTCTCATGATCATAGACACTACCACATACACAAGAGACTAAGTTACACCTAAGATGAAAATTTAGATTCACAAAACTAAAATTTTTAGATTAAGTGCGTTAGCTAATTGCTCCACTAGTCAAAATATACATTTCCTATTATGACAGAGGCATTTTGAAACCTCCTTTTATGAATGGAAGGGATAGAAGACTAACTTTCTGGACAAATAATCTCAGCATGACAAAATATTTCTGTGTTACCGAATGGAGCGCTACCACTTTACTAACTTTTCTAGTGTCTGATTTCTGGCATTCTTCTAACCTATCTCCCTCTATACTAACCCAGCCACCGGAAAACACTCCCATTTGAATGGGTACCCTCATCTGCTTCCTGTGTTGTGCAAAAGATATAACCCTCCTTTCCCCGGTTGTCCACTAAAGCCAAACGGAAGTGTTTGGGTTATCCCTGAATGTGTCCTCACTCCTGAGCAAAACTAATTACAGTACGGCTCGATCAGGCTTCCTTTGTATTAAAAAATTCACAAAATTTTATGAATATTCTTTTATATTATAGTTATAGCTTCTAGGGCCAAAAGGTGCATTAACTTTTAAAGTTGACAAAATTGTATCCTAACAGTCAGCCTTAGTTTATTGGTATGTATCACAGTATGATTAATAAACTACAAAATGTTTTGCAGAGTAACTTGAAAAGATATTTGTGTATGCAATGAACTCACTATTAAAAGATAAAGTGACAGATTTTTAAAAATAATTCAGTCATGCCAGAATGAAAAATGAGGTCTAAATTTTATAGGTCTTGTTAAGGTCAAATAGCAGTATTAGAAATATCAAAGTTTGAGTTTGTAGTTGGTTCAGTTACTGGAACGACATGGCATCATAGTGACTAATGGAGGGATCCACATGTATTTGTATGCATGGATATATTTTAAGATATGAAATGCCACAGAATATTAAAAGAAATATGAAGATTACTATATTCATATTTTAAACTGTTCAATTTACAGATTAAGAAACTGGAGTTCTGGAAAATTAAAGGGACTTTCCTGGAGCAAATGAATCATTTGCAGGCAGATGCCCATCTAAGTGTGAAAAGAATAAAGAGATCATAAAGCAAACACTTCCGTTCTCCAGTCTGTTCCTACTTTTAGTCTCATAATGTGCAACAAAGTTTTGGGACCATTTCTGCATTTCATGCATACTTTGCAAATCACTGTAACATCCAATTAATGTTACCAATATCTGCCCCACCTTGTTAGCTACTTCTTCAATTTGTTTCTCTTCTGCAAAAGGATTCCCCCAGCCTCGTTTTTTTCCCCATGATCCTATTATAGATGAGTGAAAGATCACAAAGAAGAAGGAATCCTATTTCAAAGTGTCATTTCATAATACTTTCAAGGCTTAAATCTTATTTCAATTTTTTCTTTAGAAATGCATAAAAAACTTAATAATATTAAGTATTCTTCAAAGCATTTTTAAAGAAATGTGTATAATAAGATCTGGTAGCTGGAAAGGGCTTTCGAGTTTGCTGAACCTGGTGCACATACTCTGCAATTCAAGAAATTAAAGCCTAGCAATGGTAATGACCTCTCTGGGGTAGGCAATGGGTAAGAATGCCAGTACCCTGTTACCTAAGCCAATGCTATTTTTACAACTACATGCGAATGTTTTGGTATATCTCAGGCATCTGATACTGTTCTGTGCTTTTCTTTGGTGTGTGTGTGTGGGTAAAAGTACAGGTTTTGTCTTTACTCGAAACTGTAGCCTATAATCATAAAACAGATATACTATTATATAGATATATTACATTGCTTAAAGTTGTGTCATTGCATGAAGGTAGTTCTTGCATAACTTTGCAATACCTACTGATCCTTACCAAAAAAAAAAAAAAAAAAATCTGAAAGTTTAGGAAGCCCCAGTTGGTTTCCATCCACCAGGATTGCTTTACTGCTAACCAGGCTGTGACTATCAGTTATGACAGTACAATGATTGCAAAGGGCTGACTGTCCCTGTGCAGTATCTCTATTACATGAGTGAAAACGAACAAAAACAAGGTGGTGGCTATATTTTCACTTAACTCAGAACCATCTCACTTGGAGGCTCATATCACTCAAAGCGAAGATAGTTGTCATCTCTTCATCTTCACTAAAACTATAGTGACATGGCCTCCAACTTTTGACCATGAAGAAATTACCAGAAGATTATTAAAAATTCATTTTAGACATTGCCTCAAAGAAAGTTACCTGGATTGTATTGCTATTTGGGAGTCACTACATAAATGGATATTTAGTTAAGGTTCTTATAGATTAATGAAATTCATCATTGTAACTTTTTATAGGTCGTCATAAAATTTATAATCCTGGTTTTGAGACTGAAATATTTTTATAGTAGTTAAACTTCTAAAAGTACTCATTAATTTTATTTACTTGTTTAAGCATATTTTGACAATAAACAATGGAAATGAATAAAGCAGTGTACACACTAAATGTTCACAGTTTGACTTTCCATAAGGCTTATGAAATAATATATAAATAGCTACCATTCTGCTGAGATGTCACAGTAAATACAATAATGGCACAGAAGTTATATGTTCCCAAATGGGAAGCCATCTTCATGACTTCCCAAGTCTCTTTTCCAACTAAAATCTGCCTTTTTTTTACATTGAAAAAGAGTTCCATTTCTAAAAGAATATAAAAATAGAAAATGATTCAAAAATCTTTTACACATACAATTTGAAGGAAAAGTTATAAACATCAAATGAGATATTATATATCTTTAAAGACATACTTTGTCTCACCATACCAAAAATCCCATGAAAGTAAAATAGAATACATATGAACTGTCTAAATTTAACTAAATATTAAAATTTAGGTAACACAGACAACTTAAACATAGAATAAGTACTAGTTTATTTTTGTAAAACTAAGGTAAACTAAAACCTACCTAAAATCTAATTTGTAAATCTACCATTTTGAATTAAAAAATAAAAGAATGTTTCATCAAGCAAGGCACATTTCTTTTAGGCAAGTCTGTCCTTAATACCATTCATCTGGGCACAGTGTTGACTTCACTTATTTGTGTGAATGGGCAAATCTACCAATGGAAGCCTTTGGTATAATCACACCCTCACAGGTAAAGTTAAACATAATCCAGAACATAGACTATAGGAACAGATTTTATAATTAAATACAGTCCAGTACTTCAATGAAAAAATAATACAGCACTAGTTGGTTTGTTAGAAACATACAGGAGGCTATCTTTATCTGTGACACTGATTGTAGCTTTTGGACGATTTGACTCTACTAGAATGTCAACAGCTTGACATGATACCTTAACACTTATTTTTTTATTTTTAATATACCTCTTCATCTCCTGCTCGATATCATTTGTACCACTAATAATATGAAGGGTGCCCTCCAGCTTTGAGTTCTTTCCTTCTTATGAAGCATTTGTTGAGCTGCATCTCTGAATATTGAGATGGAAATATGTAACTGCCACTTCATTCTTATCCAAGCAGTCTGAAACTGAGCATTCTTCTGGTCAGGTTCACGCTACAGTTCCTTAGGTGGGGCTCTTGAGGGACCTGTTGGACAGAGAAGACTCAATAATTCACAGTATATTTAGCATTTGAAATTATAGAATTTATGCTAATAGAAAAGTTCCGTTCATTAATTTTTCAAACTTTGAGTTCTTACTGTTACCTGTAAAGTCCAAGAAATATGATTTAAAAATACTGTAGACTATATTTTTAATGACTTCAACTTGCAAATTACAAAGTTTCAGATTATGCCGCTTTAATTTTTCCATTAAAAATGGCCTAGGATCTGGTCTAAGCCTATAGGATATTACGCTTTGGAAAAAGAAAGTTTATCCTTATCCTCAAAGGCCACCTGCCAGGTTTAGTAAGTTTTAAAAATATGAATTATCTTCTCAATGGTTTCCAAAGACAAAGTTCCTTGCTGGCTCTATTTCCTACTGTGGTAAGCTAAAATGAGAACTCTCTCAATTGAACAGAAGTTCTGTCCTTAGTGAGGTGCTGTATGGAGAGAAGTGGGATGAGGAGGAGACATGGAAAGGACAGGAAAGAAAGGAGAGGAGAGTGGGGAGAAAGCTGTGGATTGAGTGCCAGGGCTTAGTGCCTTTTTATTACAAATCTGCTTATCCTTAAAATATGAATATGCACATTATATACCACTTTAAAGAATTCAGACAACAAAAACTACATCATCAGGGGTTGTGGAGAACTGAAAAATTAAGGCTACAGGTTTGGTGACTCCCCTCTCCTCTCGCTAGAAAAGCTCTTAGAAATGAAGACAGTGATTTGTAAAATAAAATAAAAGGATAATGACAGCATGGGTTTTAGCTTTACCCAGAATCTAGAATGCAGTGTGGCACACAGTAGACGGTTTATATATTACAAGAGCGAGTCCCTACTGCTTTTCAGTGTCTGAGACACTCTGGGTAATCATTATAGGTATGTTGAGTGAATACGAAAAGGATACATTCAGGTTAGCATTATGTAGTAAAAACATTTGCTTAGTCTATAATACAAAGGAAACCCACAAAGATACAAACAAAGAAAGCTGAATAAGGCTGAATGTGTGAATATTAACAGATTCATAGAGAAGACAGTTTCAAACACACGCTCCTGGCTTTAGCAGATGTCCTAAACCCTGAGTAAATACCCAAAGATAAGGATCTGGAATTTTACTGTGCTTTTGATGGGAGAACTGTTCACTCACCAAGGCACACACCTAGGCCTAGTATGAGCTGGGCAATCATCTGCAGAAACATTTTTTCCTTGTTGTTAGGGTTTAGACTTGGTCATACTGACCAAAGACATACTTTCTTTATACTATTTTTCCTGTGTAAAAAGTAAGAGTACATTCAAAATATGCTTAGTTTTTATTGTGAAAACATAAAAATTCCAATGATCTAATTATTAATTGCCACTAGGAAAAAAAAAGAATAGTAACATGGACGATCCGGACTCAATTTCAGAACCTAAGTACCTAGTGTTTGCCTGGTGCTCCTTCAGCCCATTTGTCTTGAGATAGCTTTGTTCAGCTCTACTTGCTTTGCTAACTGTTACAACCTTCAGCAAAAGTGACCTGGCTTTGTGTTTCAAACCTCATGTATCAATTACTTCCTTTAAAGGCTTTTGCTATTACTGAATAAGGGTAATATAACACTGGGGCTGGGCGGGGATGGCTCAGTTGGTGAAGTATTTGCTGTACAAGCATGAGGAACCAAGTTCCATCAAGAGGATCCATGGAAAAAGCTTGGGCGTGGTGGTGTGTGCTTGTAAACCCATCCCGGGGAAGTGGAGACAGGTGGAGATCCTGTCTAGCCAGTCTAGCTTGATAAGTCCTGCACCAATAAGAGATCCTGTCTACAAAGCAAGGTGGCTAGCTTCTAAGTGATAACACCCAGGGTTGACCCAACATGTCTATAGACATGTGCACACACACACACACTCGCAACACACAAACACATATCTACCAGCATGCATGCTCATATATCCACGCATACACTCTCTCTCCCACACACATATCATACAGCAACTTGATAGGTTATAAATATGGACAAAGTTGCAATTATATAGGAACAAAAATTAAAGGTGACATCTGGATAGTAATAAGTATATTTATGTTAGTGGATAAGGAGTGGCTCGAAAGAAAAAAAAACATTAAGTATCAAAATCAATTATATAAAAAAAGATAAGGAGCTATTGTAGAAAATTATGACGTATAATTAAAAACACCTGTTCAAAAGGGGGACAAGGATGGTCAAAGTTTAATAAATATTATTTGCAAAGAAGCAACTCACAACTTTACCAAACTGAATAAAACAAACACTCAGCTCACTGAACAAGGCCTATTTTAATGAGAGGGCTGGAGACCTAAAGAAACTAAGTAACAAGAAGGGCCCACAGAGCATGCTTGAATCTCACTGAGAAGGGGAGATAAAATAGACATGGGAAATGGATAAACAGAGGGAACTGGGTGGTAGAGGAGTCAGAAAGGGAATGAGAGTAAGGATTAGATGTGGGGAGAGCAGGGGCAGAAAAGTGAGAGGGCCAGGAGAGAGAAGGGAAACTGATGGAGGGTGTGGGCCCTGGGGGAGGGGGAATCTCCAGGACAAGCTGGAGGCCTGTGACAGAGTAGGCTCCTGGGAGGATTTGGGGTGACTCTAGCTGAGACTCCTAGCCGTGGAGGATACGGAGACTGAAATCGCCACCTCTAATAGCCAGGCATGACTTCCAGTAGAGGAAGCGGGTTTCAACCCACCCGCAAAATCTTTTACTCAGAATTTTCGCTGCCCACAAGATGGAACAGAGATTGAGGGAATGGACAACCAATGACTGGCCCAACCTGAAACCCACCTGATGGAAGAGAACCAGCCCCTGACTCTACTAATGATACTCTGCTATGCTTGCAGAAAGGAACCCAGTATGACTGTCCTCTCAGGCCCTCTACCCAGAAGTGGATAGAAACAGATGCTCAGACTCATGGCCAAACATTAGGCAGAGCTGAGGGATGGATAGAGGGACCCCATGGGGGTAAAAATCTCCCAACAAAGTCAACTATCCTAGATCCATGGGGACTCACAGAGACAGAACTACTAACCAAAGAGCATGCATGGACTGGGCCTAAGCCTCCTACACACAGGTAGCAGATGGGCATCTTGGTCTTCATGTGGGTTCCCTAGCAACTGGAGCAGGGGCTGTCTCTGACACGGACTCTGTTGTCTGTTGGATCACATTCTCCTAGCGGGATGCCTTGTGGCCTCAGCAGAAGAAGATGTGCTTTTTTCCTGATGCAACTTGAAGTGCTGGGGTAGGTTGGTATGGGGTCAGGGTGGGGCTCTCTCCTCTTCTGAGAAGGGGAAGAGGAATGGGGGAAAAGGGTGGAATAGTAGGACTGGGAGGAGAGAAGGAAGGAGGCTGAGATCAGTATGTAAAGTGAAAAAATAAAAACATGAGTGACCCCAAAAATTCTACCAGATAATTCTTACAAATGATAAACACCTTTAGCAAAGTGGCTGTATACAAAATTAATTCAAAAAATCAGTAGCCCTCCTGTATACAAAAGACAAAAGGGCTGAGAAATTAGGAAAACAACACCCTTCACAATAGCCACTAATGACATAAAGTACCTTGGTGTAACCCTTGTGAAAGATGGAGAATATATATATATATATATTATATATATATAATATATATATATATCCTTCAAGTCTCTGAAGAAAGAAATAGAAGATATCAGATGATGGTAAGATCTCTCATGCTCATGGTGTGGTAGGATTAATGTAATTAAAAATGGCCATCCTACCAAAAGCAATCTACAGAGTCAATGCAATTCCCATCAAAATACCAACACAATTCTTTATAGACCTTGAAAAAAAGATTCTCAGCTTCATATGGAGAAACAAAAAACCCAGAATCTCCAAAACAATCCTGTACAACAACAGATCATCTGGAGGTATCTCCATCCCCGATCTCAAGTTGTACTACAGAGCAATAGTAATAAAAACTGCATGGTATTGTCATAGAAACAGATTGGTAGATCAATGGAATTGAATCGAAGACCCAGAAATAAACCCACCCATCTATGGACACCTGATTTTTGACAATGATGACAAAACCATGCAATGGAAAAAAGAAACCATCTTCAACAAATGGTGCTGGTCTCACTGGGTGTCCACCAGATGTCAAAAAATGTAAATAGACCTGTATCTACCACTCTGCACAAAATTAAAGTCCAAGTGGATCAAAGCTCTCAATATAAAACCAGACACACTAAAGCTGTTGGGAAAAAAAAGTGGGCAAGAGCCTTGAACTCATTGGCACAGGAGACAACTTCCTCCAACAGAACAGCAACAGCTCAGGCTCTAAGATCTACATTTAATAAATGAAACTGAAAAGCTTCTGTAAAGCAAAGGACACTGTCAACAGAACAAAACAACAGCCTACAGACTGGGAAAAGATCTTCACCAACCCTATACCCAATTGAGAACTAATATCCAGAATATATAAAGAACCCAAGAAATTAGACAACAACAATCCAAATAATCCAATTAAAAACGGGACACAGAGCTAAACAGAGTTCTCAACAGAGGAATATTGAATGGCAGAGAAACACTTGAAATGCTCAACATCCTTAGTCATCAGAACAACTCTGAGATTCTATCTTATACCCATCAGAATGGCTAAGATAAAAAACTCAAGTCACAACACATGCTGGAGAGGATGTGGAGAAAGGGGAACACTCCTCCTTTGCTGTTGGGAGTGCAAATTTGTACAAACACTTTGGAAATCAATCTGGCACTTTCTCAGAAAATTGGAAATAGAGCTACCTCAAGATCGAGCTCTACCATTCCTAGGCATGTACCTGAAAGATGCTCCACCATTCAACAAGGGTAGTTGCTCAGCTATGTTCATAGCAGCTTTATTCATAATAGCCAGAATCTGGAAACAACCTAGATGCCCCTCAACCAAAGAATAGATACAGAAATTGTGGCACACTTACACAATGGAATACTACTCAGCTATTAAAAACAAGGAGATCATGAAATTTGCAGGCAAATGGACAAAAAAAAAAAAAAATCATCCCGAGTGAGGTAACTCAAAACCAGAAAAACAGGTGCAATATAGCAATATATACTCACTTATAAGTGAATTAGCCATATAATACAGGATAAATATACTAAAATCTAAAGACCTAAAGAAGTGAAACAAAAAGGAAGACCCTAGGGAGGATGCTTAACTTTCATTCAGAATAGCACAACAGGATAGACACCAGAAGTGGTGAAAGTGAGGGAACAGGACAGAAGCCTATCATAGAGGGTCCTCTGAAAAGCTCCACCCAAAAGGGGATTGAAACAGATACTGAGACTCATGGCCAGACTTTGGGCAGAGTGCAGGAAGTCTTATGGAAGGGGGGGGGGCAGAGAATAGAAGGATCCGGAGAGGACACGAGCTCCATAAGACCAACAAAGTAAAAAAAATCTGGGTCCAGGGGCCCCTTCAGAGACTGATGCACCAACCAAGGATCATGCATGGAGGGGACCTAGTACCCCTGCTCAGATGTAGCCCATGGGTAGCTTGGTCTCCATGTGGGTCCCTGAGTGAGGGGAGCAGGGGCTGCCTCTGTCATTAACTCCATTGCCTGGTCTTTAATAACTTCCTCCTGGAGATGCAGCCTTGCCAGGCCACAGAGGAAGAAGATTTAGGCAGTCTGATGAGACTTGAACTCCCCCTTTCAGTGGACTAGGGTAAGGTGATGGGGAGGGGAAAAGGGAGGGAGAGTGGGATTTCGAGGAGATGACAGAGAGTGCTACAATAAGAATATAAAATGAATAAGTTGTAAAAAATAAAAATAAAAACCATAAATTAAAAAGAGAAAAACCCTCCTTAATAAGTTTTAAAAATATTTTAAAAAGTGTAGACTTATGGGGACTTTGTTCTCACAATGTGTCTATGTCTTGACATCTGTTACAGGACTTGAAATTGGCCACATTACCAGAAAGTTCCACAATTCTACCAGCTAAATGACTATGAATAAGCCCAAAGACTGGAAAAAATTTCTTACTCTATTTTGTATAGTTTTCTGATTGAAGTCTTAGAAGGTATAAACTCTTGGCATGCAACAAAAGCTTAAAGTACAACAGTACTTAAAATTAGCAATGTGAAAGAAATAAGCATTGTAAAAAAAAAAAAAAACAACTGGAAAATCATTGAAGAACGTGAAATCACTACTTTGCGCAGTATCAGGAATATATAAGTCTACGACTAATAAATATTTAAAATTCAGTTATCTAAACATGTAAGTAAAATATCTAAATTTTACACAGCATAATAAACTGTTCTCAAATCAGTAAAAATGCTTGCAGCTAAAAGATCTATATAATCTATAAATAAACAATTAAATTACAGTTTTTACTTAGGAAAATTATTTGTCTTTGGATTTGCCAACCCAGTAAATGTGGCAATTTAGAAATTTGGCATATGGGTATTAGCAAGATGGCTTAGTAGTTAAAGGCACTTGCCACCAAGTCTGACGACATGAATTCTTGAAACTCATATGGTGGAAAGAATGAAGCAAATCCTGCAAGCTAGTTGTCAAACTAACTTGTATTGACTTCAACACTTGTATTGGAGGAAACACCCACCCATCCATAAACACAAACACAATTAAAAATACTAAAAGCATGAAAAAAATAAATTATTCATTTCTACTTTTTGTTTTATGTCACTTCTTTAAGAAGACCTAAGGATATTTTCAGAATAGAGTACGCTGTCCCATGTAGACTTATTTGATAAGCTGCTAAAAGGAGTTTCTAACCTCTGCTGGTCTACATATGCAAACTCAAACACATGTTGATTTTAATTTGTTGACATGTTTAGTGAGAAAACTGCACCACCTGGATATGCAGAGGAAATACCCAGGTCATCCACTGGTCTGCTCTGCACAGGAAACCACGGGAAGGGAGAAAATTCAAAAGGGGTATAGAGAAATATTTCTATTTAAATGAGGAGAATTACATGTCCTGCAAAGAAAAGAGTACATCTGTCATAACATTATCTAAATTCATGGCAGCATCTTTGCTTAATAGAAAGGTTAAGTCCCCTGGGGAATCATTGTTTGTTGCTATTTTCCTGGGCCACTTGGGCCAATAAGCCTATGCACACATGCATGAGGAGGAGTACTATTTATAATAAGTACTCTATTAGCTACTGTGTAGGAACCACGGTCTCTGGGAAACATCCTAAGTTTTAGGCACCCTCGATGATACCTATAGTTAAGTTACTTATATTAAGGGATTCCATCCTTACAGTTGGGTAGAGCTTGTTGTAGGAATCTGAAGAATGCTATACTATGGAAGCCTTTCTAGTGGAGAGAACTGCAGGGATTTTATTCACAAGAGCATGATGAGGAGTCTGAGCCCTCAGAGCAGTGAAAATGATGCATGATAAGAAAGCCCATATCTTTTTCCAAGAAATACGTATTTGTGCAAACATATTTCAGGTACTGTTTCAGGACCTGCCCTGAAGGGAGGAAAGAGAAAATAATAAATATATCAAACAAAATACATACTATGTTTAGATGAAATATTTAAAAAGAGAAAAAAACAAGGGCATGTCATGGAACAGCAATGTTAAGTCAGATGGTTAGGAAAGGCTGTGATGAGAAGGCAACACACCTCTTCATGAGAAGGTGGCGGACTAAGTCATATGAACGTTTGTAGAAGGCTCAAGTACACTATGCAGAGGGAGAAGCCAGCACAAAACGTGCAAGGTGGAGATGATTTTCACATTTTAAAAAGCGCAAGAAAAGCACTGTAGATCAAGTTTCAGGAGGGAGAAGAGTTAGGGAATTTGGTAGGGCCTTGCAGGCCACTGTAAGCACTATATGGGAAGACTGATATGAGTTCAAGTTCCACCTCGTCTACAGAGTGAGTTCTAGGCTCACCATCTCTCAAAACCAACCAACCACCATCACCACCCCCACTCCAGCCCCCCCAGACCAAGTGAAACCAAACAAAAGAAAACCCAGAAAGCAAAAATCAAACCAAAAAACCTGCTTGACACTGCTTGGGTGCCCAGAACTGGAAGCTGGATGGCCCAGAGACCTAGAGTAGAACCAAACATGACTGATCAATAAAAGAAAAAAAAAAAGGCAAAAAAGTTAATGAATGATTCCTTATGATATTCTGCTAAACTCACAGACTGGCGCCTAGCCTAACGGTCATCAGAGAGGCTTCCTCTGGCAGCGTATGGGAGCAGACACAGAGACCCACAGCTAAATATCAGGCAGAGGCCAGGAACTGCCAAGAGTGAGGGGGAGGAAGGATTGTGGAATCCAGAGGGGTCAAGGACACCAGGAGAACAGGGCCCACAGAATTAACTAAGCAGGGCTCATAGGCATTCACAGAGACTGCACCGGCAATCACAGAGCCTGCATGTGTTGGCATTAGGTCCTTTGTTGGTATCTTGTGGTTGTTTAACTTGAGATTTTTGTGGGACTCCCAACAGTGGGAGTGGAGGTATCTCTCTTTTGTCTGCTCTTGGGACCCTTTTCCTCCTAATGGGTCGCCTTAGCCAGTCTTTAGATGAAGGGAGGTGCCTAGTCTTATTGCATCTTGTTGTGCAGTGTTCAGTTGGTATCCCTGGAAGGCCTGCTTTTTTTCTGAAGGGAAAGAATCACGGATATGGGGGAGAGGGGAAGCATGTGGTTGGTTGGGAGGAGTGGAGTGGGGAGGCTGCAGTCAGGGTGTACTGTAAAAGAGAAGAATAAATACAATGGCCAGGCAGTGGTGGTATACACCTTAATCCCAGCACCTGGGAGGCAGGGGCAGGCGAATTTCTGAGTTCCAGGACAGTCAGGGCTACACAGAGAAACCCTGTCTCAAAAAACCAAAACAACAACAACCAACCAAACAAACAAAAAAACAAAAACAAAACACCAAAGAAAGAAGAAAGGATTCCTGAGGGTTTCATGCTACGAATCGAGTCAAGAAAAAGAATAGCTGGGGTGTCAATCAGGAAGATCAACAAAAATCCAGGTGAGAGACAATAATGGCTTTGATGATAACTTTCCTAGTAAAAAGCTGGTGGAGATCTCAACAGAAATTTTACTGTGACAGTTCCAGCTTAGAATCTCACTGGAAAAGAAAATGCTTCCTCTACTTCTATGCTTTATTCCAAAAATGAAGGTGGGATCTCACTGTCTGAAATGCCTGAACATTCTTTGGATATAGGAGACACCGTATGGGGCTTATGTAATTGCTATATTACTAACAATCAGAACCCTAGCTGTTTTTCAGGGCAAAGTTCCTATTCCGTACTTAGATTATGACAACAATATGGCACTCTAGAAAATGACAGAGCCTCTTTTCCAGATCTCCTTTTAAATATATATATATTGGCTGATGGTGCAAATTTTGAAGTGCAAGGAAAATTCATGTGATGGAGAGATAAAGGGAGGAAGGAAGAAGAGGGAGGGAGAATACATTCCTTTGAAAATGTATTTTCTTTGCAATTTGGCAGAGAAAATTAGATCACAGCATCACCAAAAACCAAGACAAATAGCTGTAAACCTTCTGACAAGTTGGAATCATTAGACTGCATTTGCAAGCTGAGAATGAGTATATGATGAATACTATTATCAAATGCTACACAACTCTGGCCATGTTCTCAAAGATAAATACACTCACAGAGGGAGTATAGAAAACAAATGAACACACACACAAACATACATACACACACTCACACTTCAGAAAACAGAAAATCCTATAAAATTTTCCTTAGTTGAAAGGTCCCATTACAAAACAGAAAGGAAAAAAATACCACCATAAGACTCAATCCCTAAATAGCTTCTTCCAAGTCTAGAACTTCCATAAGTCTTCCGATTGGAGGGCACATGCTTTTTTGCACTTCACCGTGGGAGGGGTTATCACTTCTATTCACAGAGGTGGGAAGGGCTTGAAACTGTTGTAGGGAATGTTGAAAACTTAAATGTGTAGAAAATATACTTATGGCTCTTAAAGGAGCAAGCCATTGGTGTACGTCTCACATGCTGTACATATGTTGTGTATTTCCTAGGTGTATGTCATCTGTGCTGTAGTTATATGCTGTGTACAAAGCTGTTGCTTGGGTGTGTTATATGACAAACACATAAGTAAGTTTTATGTAAACCATAACTTTAAATTTCTTTTACTGTGCAATGTAAAAGTTCCTCAGTCCTGACATTCTGTTTAGAAGCTTAGAAATAACACTTTCTTTCCATGTAGGTGTCTGTGGTTTGGTCGCTATAGTTAGTAGATGTTTGAATTTGGCATAACATGAGTTTAGAACACCATACAAGAAAAAGACATAACAAATGTTAACTTCAACGGTTTTCTCTGGATCAATGGCTGTGGGGCACAGACATCCTCCCAGGGGTGCTGAGGAGTTGCATCGATCCAGCCACATAACTCATAAGAATCTCTTTTCAACACTCAAGATGTTCAGCTAAGTTCAACAGTGACGCCTGTCGCTGGCAAAGCTAATTGGCATGGGTAAATGTAGATTCATTAGCATGTTATTCTAAGCCCAAATCGCTATCTGTTTTCATGTTATAAAAGATTTAGGACCTTGGTGAGGGGGCTACATGTAGTATACATGACAAAATTACATCCTAATGTTTTTTAAGCAGTCTCTTAATGACCCATCGATTGGTGAGGTGAGCCACCTAATGCCACAAGTTTCAGTGACCTGCAGATATCCTGCTTTAAGCAATTCTTTCTTTCTTGAAAGAGTCAAAATATTTACAGAAAATTTTTTCTGGCATGGTTCCTCAGTAACCTAAGCAAGTACAGGAAATGAAAAGCACAATAATTTACATAATGCTATCTATCCCATTGCCAATTAAAAGAACAGAACCAGAAAATTAATATAAAAACTAGAAATACCCTTGTCCTGGCAGGTATCCCTAATATGATTGATTATGCTTTCTATGGCTAAATCCAGACACATCAATTATGTAAGAAAAGAAGCTTTTATTAGGAAAGTCAATCTGTCTGACTTAAATAACTTAGGTTTGATTGTCCTGGTTATACATATCTTATTATTAAGAAAGAGTTAATTTTCAGTGTGCTGAAGAAAATAGGTTTCTGCACATTAATCAGTAATATGGATTGAGGTCAAACTTAAAAGCATAGGGATTTATTTTATCTTTTAAGACACTCAGTAAAACTAGCATGTTTTAGAGTCATAATGACTTAATTGTGGCTGGGTGTTTTGCTAGCTTGAAGTCATAGGGAATATCTTTAATCTTCATCACCTAGTTCTCATCTTTTTTTTAAAATTGAAGTTAATGGCACTTACCTTAGAGAACTGACAAGTGTCCAGGACCCTGTTGATACTTAATAAATGGTAATGTGTTATTACAAAAAGAATATAAGATTACTGATTTCTTATTCACAAAGCTTTGTATTAATTATACAATGTTCATAAGTAGTGATCACAAAATAATGTAATCTCTTAATTTGATGTGTGTCATGAAATTATTTAATACACCAAACATATAAAGTACTATTTATTAGTTTCATATTACAAAAAAGAAACTAAGGAACAGAGAAGTTATGTAATATTCTCAAGGTCATTCAGCAGGAACAGGAGCCAAACTCTGCTATATGACTGCAGAACAGACACTTCAATAAAAACTTGCAAATACTTGTGTAAGCGTTCACCTGGCAAACACAAGGCCCCATTTCTTGTCCTAGGCACAGAATCCAAAACATCAAGCATCCCTAATCAATACACTGAACCTATAACCTTTAAGGAGTTTCCAATATGGCGACTGGAAGCAATTACATCACCTGAAAACTATGACTCAAAACCTGTGCTGTTTCTCTGGTTAAGAAAACAAAAGGTTTTCTTCAAACTCCTTTTATTTAAGAAGCATGAAAAACAAAACAAAACAAGACAAAAAAAACCCTGATCTAACTTGTTTACTGAATTACTCAAGGTGTCTGCAGTTCTAAGTGGAAATAAAATTGTTATCTTTATGTTAAGGTCTTTTATGTGATTGCTATAATGTATCTAACATCAAATTGGGGCATGAAAGAAATGCCTTTCTACCAAGAATACCAACTGTTGGATCAAAATGTAGATCCAGGTTCAAAGAAGGTCATAAAAGCAAAGGAAAATAGGCAAAAAAAAACAACAACAACAACAACAACAACAAAAAAACAAAAAACAAAAAACAAAACCCGCTTAGACACAAAGAACAAAGGGTAATCAGGTAGATATGAAATTATTGTCTCTATTTTTTGTATATTTTCTTTATCTGTCCTGTTACTGTTATGGGTCCATTAACATTTCCCATTCTTTCAAATGCACAAATATGTTAGGTAGGCTTATGAGAGATTACCTGAAATGATTTTATGAGCTTTAAAAACAAGGTTACTGTCATGTACTCTAGAAGGACAGACTACTTATGTGTCATCAAGCCCCCAAAAGAGTTGTGTATAATTCATGCAACACACATAAAGCAAAATGACTATGTTGAAATAAAATGCTAATCACATTTCCATTTTAAGCATTTGCTTCAAGAATTATACCTCTGATATAAGCAATTATGTAAATTAAAACTGGACTAGAAGCTTAGCAGTTGTAGGATCTGCCTTTTATTCATTTTAGAGGGAGAAACAAATTGTTCAGAAGCCAAGTGGGCTGGTCAAAGTAATGGAATACTTTTCAGTTCAGCTTAGGTGAAAGCTGCTCAGAAGAGAATTTTCTGCCTCCTTTTGCAATGAACAATGGAAACCAAAAGATAACCAGAAACACAGGGAAAATGGGAAGAATTTTATAACTGTCTTTCCAAAGGCAACTGGCATGTGATACAAAACTGTCTGCTTTGCAAATAAAAACCTAGGTAGGTATGACACGTCCCTCGTTCCCTGCAAAATGGAGCACGCTTAGGGATCACACAGCACGCTGCTCACCTGAGTCTGTCTGTCTGCTGGCAGCCCTTAGCATGTGGCTGAAATCTGCAGGTGTTCTCTCAAGGTCTGTTTACTTCCTGATCCTCCTTTTCACTGACTGTAATCCATTCATTAAAATGTGCATCCCTCGTATGTTTTGAGGTTGATTTTACTTTTCCACTGTTGTGATGGTGACAGTCTTGCTGTGGACTCTGGATGTTTTTCTTTTTCTTTTCTAATTGAGGAAATCTGAAGGTATCTTGTAGAAAGACTTCAAGAACACTGATTCTCAGTTGCTTATGTACAGAACATGTTTATATTGCTTTTTTCAGTTCATTTGTTGGCTTGCTGTTTCTCAGTGAAAGAACTGTAGAGAAGCGTCTTTAAAAAATTATTACCAAACAACTGACATTTAATTCAGATCATGCCTTATTGTGGCTTCTGTGTAACATTCCAAAGATATTTTCCTTTTTGATTCAGTCATTATGGGATAACATCAATGATTTACATAAAACGTAAAGAAAAAAAAGCATTTGGTAATTCATTTCACTTCTTTGTAGTTTTAGACTTAATTTGTGCGGCTTATTCAAATAGTGATTTTTTTTTTTCTTATGAAATCATGTAAGTAGGAACCATCTGGAAAGGTTATTGTAGAAACGGCAGGGCCCGAGGGGGTGGGGCTAAAGAGCAAAAGATGCCATGACAACCTTTTTCGGGTTTCCCAGGAAACATGGGTTGCTATGGGAACTGCATCAGTCAGGTCCGAATTAGTAACTTCCGCTGGAAGGGGTGTCTGCCACTTTAATCTTCTTGTGATACTGCAGAAGCCTATCTCTCAGATGCATTAGGAATTTTTGTTGTTTCTCTCGGCAGCACTGAAAACGAGTTTCTAGACTTTTGTAGATATTGGCTGGCACACATCTTCACAACTTCACTGGAATCTAATATTTTAAAAACACTTTGCAAACTCCAAAGAGTTAATAGTCAGATCACGATGTTTGGGCCATTTCCCTTTTGGTTCAAAGTGAACTTGAACCTGAAATTCTTAGAGGAGAGATTCAAATAGAAGGATCAGTCAAAAACAAAATGAATTTATGGCGGGCTTATAAGTCATTTCTCTACTTAGACTTTCCATCCACACATCCAGAGGTTAGGTAATTAAACTAAACAGTCAAGAAATGATATTGAAAGGTCCATCAAACATGAGTATCGTTTAAGCGAGGGCCTCTTTACTTAGTAAAGAAACAACTGTCTTTTGATTTTGAGGTTAAACAGTTACTCCGATTCTTCTTTAGTTTCATTTCCTCCCAGGATGTAGTTTTTCATAGGGCGTGCACTAGAAACCAAGCTTAATGTAAGTTTGTTGGTCACAAAATTAAGAAACAGGGGGAGAGAGAGAGAGGAAAAAAAAAAGAGCTGAGAGAATGCAGCCCACTTGCAAACAGGCCCTGTTTCAGTATGAAGCAATAGGGAGAGGGAGAATGAAGTGTGCTTTTCCACTTCTTCACGTACGTTCCTTGATGAATAGTCTGGAAATGTATAAATCAAGGGCATACACAGACCACGGGGGCATGTTCCACACAATACTGGGCATAGAATGCCAATCGTATCGTATATTAGACATCAGTGAATATCTTTTTGATGTTGACACAGGAGTTGGGGTTATTGTTCGTGGTGCAAGTGGCAGTGGAGTTGCCCGTTTTGAAGGGGGTCTGGGGGAAAGCACTGTGGTTCATACCCCCCTCTTCGATCACCATATACTCCGACTTACTCAGAGTGGAGTTACTCCGGGCTTTTCGGAGCTCCTCAGCTGAAGAGGAGAGGTGCTGGCAACTTCCCACGTGCATGTACTGGGCTTGCTCTTCCCCTTCAGTCTCCCGGTGGTAGAAGTAATTGAAGTTGGAGACAATTACGGGGACTGGCAATGCGATGGTCAAAACACCTGCGATGGCACAAAGGGAGCCCACAATCTTGCCTCCTATGGTCACTGGATGCATGTCACCATAACCGACAGTTGTCATGGTTACCACTGCCCACCAAAAGGCATCCGGGATACTGTTAAAACCCGAGGAAGGGTCGTCTGCCTCAGCAAAGTAGACTGCACTGGAGAAAAGGATGACCCCAATAAAGAGAAAGAAGATGAGCAGCCCTAACTCTCTCATGGACGCCTTCAATGTCTGCCCCAGGATCTGCAGCCCCTTAGAGTGGCGGGAAAGCTTGAAGATTCGGAAGACCCTCACTAGGCGGATGACCCTCAGGATGGCCAGCGACATGGCCTGCTGCCCGTTACCCTGTCGCTCAGCCAGCTCAGTGCCCAGAGTGATGAAATACGGGATGATGGCAACAATGTCTATCAGGTTCATGATATTTCTGGAGAAGGTGGCTTTACTGGGGCAAGCGAAGAACCGCACCAGCAGCTCGAAGGAGAACCAGATGATGCACAGGGTCTCCACCACGAAGAAGGGGTCCGAGAAGCTGGAGGCTCCAGAGGTGGCCCCCGACGTGCTGTTGTTGGAGGCCTCGAACATGTCCTGCGACGGGGAGGCAGGGTAGTCTTTCTCGTCGCGGAACTCGGGCAGCGTCTCCAGGCAGAAGATGACAATGGAGATGAGGATGACTAGCACGGACACGATGGCAATGCCCCGGGCCGGCCCGGAGCTCTCGGGGTATTCGAAGAGCAGCCAGACCTGGCGCTGGAAGTCTCGGCGGGGCAGGGGCCGCTCCTCCTCCCGCAGGAAGCCCTCGTCCTCACGGAACTTCTCCATGGCCTCCTCGCCCAGCTGGTAGAAGCGGATCTCCTCGGAGAAGATGTCGATGGGCACGTTGACCGGCCGGCGGATGCGGCCGCCGGACTGGTAGTAGTAGAGGATGGCGTCGAAGCTGGGTCGGTTGCGGTCGAAGAAGTACTCGTTGCGGAGCGGGTCGAAGTACCGCATGCGCCGCTTGGGGTCGCCCAGCAGCGTCTCGGGGAACTGGCAGAGGGTCTTGAGCTGCGTCTCGAAGCGCAGCCCGGAGATGTTGATGACCACGCGCTCCCCGTAGCAGTCCTGCTCGCCCGAGGCGGGCAGCGCGGGCGGCAGCGGCTCGTAGCGGTCGCAGCCGCCGCCGCCGCCGCAGCCTCCCTGAGGCTGCTCCCCGCCGCCGCCGCCCGCCGCCTCCGGCTCCAGCAGGTGGTCCCCGGGTACCACGGTCATGTCTGGCGGCGGCTCGGCGCGGCCGGGGCTCTGCAGGCTGCGCGCGCCGCCGCCCGCGGGCTCCAGCGCGTCATCAACATCTCCGGGCTGCGCTTCGAGACGCAGCTCAAGACCCT
>NW_026594216.1:981444-990854 GCF_907164565.1 Psammomys obesus | reverse complement strand
GCGGCGGCGGCGGCGGCAGCGGGTGGGAGGGCTGCGGCGGGCCGAGCGCGGGAGGCGGCGGCGCTCTCCTTCCTAGCTGCCCTGCCGGCGGCCGGCCCCGAGTCGCGGCTCGTCCTCGCTCTCCCCGCCCCACCGCAGCCTCCGCCCCACGGGCCCGGCCCGCCGCCGCCGCCGCCGCCTGTTGCTGCGGCTGCCGCGAGGCTCTGTCTGGGGCTTGGCGGGGCGCGCGGGGCTTGCACCGTCCAGACGCCTCCTTCCTCCTCCGCACCCCTCCCCGCGGGGCGCGCGCCCGCCTCGCCGCCGCCGCCGCCGCCGCCCCCGGGTTTCCCGCCCACCGCGCGCGCGCACCCCCGCTTCCCGCTCCCGGGTCGCGCTCCACGCCGTTCTTTGTCACTGGACGGCCCCCCAGATTGCACCCCTTTCCCCAGACCCTCCGGAACCCCTAGCCGGCCAGACTGGTCCTGGAGGAACCCGGCCTCCTGATCTCGCACCTGGCCTCTGCTTGCTGCTGGTCAGCGCAGCGCATTCCTTTCCCCGCATCAATCTCAGGGCTATAAGACCTGGGCAAGGACTGCACCTTGGCCTTAGAAAGCAGGCTTCCTGGCCCTTCACACTTTGCCTGGGCAGGAGGGAGGGGACTAGAATAGGGAGCAAAAGTCCCAAGCAAAGGAGGAATGAGGGCCAGGAGATGCTAGGCCACCTGGCCCTAAATTTTGTGGGAGGAGGGGAGTGCATCCTAGGTAGTTGGGGCAAGTGCCTTCTGGTCTGGGGCCAGCATCCTGGGTTTGGAGGGTAGAAGATTTCTAAAACCTTGGTGCTTTAAGCAATTGTGTTTGGACAGGAAGCCCAACTGAGTAATGGGTCTGAAGTCTTCCCAGCAGTCGAAAAAGAGGGTCCTTTAAGGCATTTTGAGATCTCACTTGTATAATGACTAGCTCAGCCTGGGCGGAATCAGGGCCAAGGATCTGGTTGCGATTAGTGAGGGCAGCCTGAATTTTAAAGTTTGATTTATTTTCAGTGGAAAATAAGGGGGGGGGGGGAATGGTAAACAAAATTCATCTCTGTGTTAGATAACTCAGTGGTATGTCTGCTGTGGGACAGACATGAGCAGCCCCAATACCTAGATTTCACTTAGCATAATGCCACTTGCCCATGAGGTAGGGAACTTGACAGCTTGTGTTTTAGCAGTTAATGTGGGAAAGCCTTCATTTTGCAGATTGTGCCTCTCTTGCTTGATTTGGGTCTACAGAAAACATTTATCCCCCCTTAAACTGTTTCTCCAAATTATCATGGTTGCTTTAAGCCTAATATCTGTTCCCAGACATTTTAGCTACCTGAGGTATAAGTACTGTAATCCGTTTTTTTTCCCCCTATTGAACCATTGCAATCATTTGCAAAAGAGGAACTGTTGTCAAGACATCTACTCATTCTCTGAAGTGAGCTGGAAATTTAATTTGATGTAAGAATGGTTTGTAGTCATTCTTTCCTGCCTCTTCTCCCAACCACTAAATTCTTTGATAGAGAGGGCGTGTCCAGCTTCTTTTGTTAACAACCATCAAAGCACCTTGGATATCACAGGAACTCAACTTTGTGTATGTTGAATCCCCCAACAAGTGATGCTTTGTATTTCTATCTGCTCCAGGCAGACACTTTCTTGAGTTCACTATTGCGATTCCTGGGATGAGCAGTGAAGGGAAGCTGAGCTGGCAGTTCAGTCACCCTAAAGGTTTCTTGGTCCAGCACTTGGGGATGTCACAAGTATAAGGTTCTTTATCATTCCCTCATCTTCCACTTTACAACCATCCCAGTGATGGCTACTGCAGAGAGAGAGAGAGAGAGAGAGAGAGAGAGAGAGAGAGAGAGAAGAAAGAGAGAGAGACAAAGAAAGAGAGAAAGAGAGGAGAGAATATAGTAGAGTCAGATGAAAAACTGGGCAACCATAAAAATTCCTCTGAAATACACAATTTCAGAGCAATATGTTGTTTCATGGTCAACTCATTGTTTTATATATATTATGTTAGCCTGAGATTAGGAGCGCAGTTGAGCAGATATCCATATATGTAAATTTAAGAATGAGAAAGACCACGTGCTGCAAGGATTGCTCACTGAAAGGCAAAGACCCTATTTTTAAAGACAGAATGTTTCGTGCACTTCTATGTCTGGCTTGGAAGGTGATTTATTCTTCCTTTTTGCAGGAATTAATACTGAAATTAATATTAATCAATGGCAAAGGAGACTAGAGCAGACGACAGTTCTGTGATGGATGGTCACAAGTTTCTCCCTGCTGTGAAGTATCTCTCCTTCAGAATGCCTATTTCTACTACTTTCATAGATTTGCCTTTTTCTGGAAGACTCTGATGATGGCCTTGTTAGGACAGTCCTTGTTTTGTATTTGGGACCCAGAGAACTTTAGCAATTCATTCAGCTCGCATAGCTAGTTAGTGACAGAGCTGGTCCTAGAATCTTGGGCCATTTCCAAATCCAGTGTGTGCAGTATTATAATATACTGGGAAACTCTCATGCTGATCACGGTGAGCACTTAATAAATATTGGATTTCTAAGAATAGCTTATTTGTCTCTGATTGCTGACTGTTCTCTTTCAACTCACATTTATTTGAACTGAAAACTACTGCCTTTTGATGGCCACTCAGCAGCCTATGGGAAGTGAGTTGGTGTGTGCGTTCCAGCCCTGTTGGACAGCAGAACCCATTGCAAGAAATCAACGTAAAAAGTGGCACTTCAGGGGAGAACACATACCATTTATTTAGTACCCCCAGGGGAGTAGCTCAAAGTGATTTGATAATGTCTCATTAATCCTCATGACACCCTTGTGAGATAATAATAATATTATTATAATGTTTAAGTGTAGGACTGTGGCAAAGCAAACAGCTTCTCAGGGCCCATGCAGGACTGCTTCGTATTTCAGTTTTCAATATTCAAGTCTGGGCAAAGCCATCATGGTTGCAAGCAGCAAGTGAATCTTGACATTTGGCCTTTCTATTTGCTCTTTGTATAGCCGTGGCTTCTGACTGACCACAGCAGGACTAGAAATAACTCCACATTTTCTCACCAGATGGGAAGCAACATCTGGGAGTAGTTCTGAAGAATTTAAGAACATGAAAGTATTAGGAAATATCTTAATCCACATTTACAGATAAAAGAATGAAGAAAGAACCCCTTATCCAGATACTAGGTATTGTGCCTTGCAAACTTTAAATATTGAGCTTGCCTTTATTGAGGATTCAGTTTACCTAGAATTCAGAAGAAATGCTATATAAGTCTGTGGAAATTTTCATTGCTTTTAGCTAACAATACGAGAAAATAGTACAGAAATAGCGTAAGCTAACCTGTAGCCTAGCCAGTTAGGACCATGTTGATTCTCAGTGATTTCAAACTAGTTTTTATTTCAGTCTTCATATTTGCTCTTTCTCTAGATTTTCACATGTCCTGCTCTATCACATTAGATCTTCAAATAAAAAATAAAAAATGCCTTCCCTTACCACTAATACCTCATTTTAAATAAATATTCTCTCCCTCTCTTCCATATGTGTTTTGTTAATTTGCTTGTGTTTTTAATGTATTTTTAAAATCATATTTACTCCAATTACCTTCTCTTCCCTAGTCAACTGATCCCCTTTCCTCCTTCAGCTATTCTCCTTTCTAGTTTCATGGGTCTTTCCCTGTCTCTCTGTGTTATTTTTATGGGGGATTATGTACAAGATTATGGATTCTGTATCAGCGGTCACATTACTGAAGACAATGTTCATCTCTCAATGACCATTATCAGGGAGAGGTGAACCCTCATGAGCCCTCACTCCTAGCTGACATGTCCAATCCTGTGCAAATATGTTTTGTGTTTATTTGGTTGTTTGCTTATTGACCACCGTTTCTTGCACAAAGACAGAAACTCCAAAGGCAGGGTTTTGAGTTTTAGCTGTCTGTGTCTTTCAAATCTTGAACAGTTCTTGGCACATAGTGAATGCTAACTATCTGCTTAATAGAGGAGGAAAGGGAAGATTAGGGGTGAGTGTGTATAAGGTGTGCTGGTACGACGGTGAGCCACTCTTGTTGGTATGGAAGAGGTATTTTAGAATGGTATTTGTCCAGTTCTTGAAATAGCTGGACTGTGCAGATAAGTATGGATTCTTTGTTTTCTTTTTCTTTTTAATTCTACCTTCTTCCCATTTTTTCCCCCTACAATCCCCAACCACCCTGAATGAGTCTATCCTGAACACCAGAAATGTACTTCAAACTCCTGGCTTGATTTTCTTCCTGCAGATAAACCCAAACTTAATATTTATAGCACCCAACTCATTATCGTTCCTCCTCAACTTGCTTCTCTTCCTGTTTTTCATACTCAGTTTTGGGATACAAAGTCATCCCCACTTCCTTCAAGTGCTCCTACGTCCAGTTTCTCAGCAAGTGCCTTTGGTGGCCCCTCCAAGTCCCTGTTAACTCTGTTCTCACCTCTCTTTCTTTCACTACCACTGCCCCAGTTCAGGCTGCATTAATGGTTTCATAAAAGACTTCCCGTTTTCAGTTTCTTTTATGTATTTCATTCTCCAGGATGTAGCTGAGTTATTTTTGTAAACCTAGATTTGATCACGTTGTTCTTGCCATTGTTGTGATGTTGAAACCTGCTCTTGACCTAGTCTAGAAGCAGCTCTGCACCCTTTACTGGCCTGAACAGGCCATCGCTTACACACTTCCGGCCTTTGCTCTTACTAGCTGCTCATGCTCTAGTTTGCTGGAGACTCCTACTTTTATCCTTCTGATGAATTAAAGCTTCTAATCTGCTCATGAGTGACTTCTTCTGAGATCTGAACATTCCCTGGCTGCCATTATTATCCTTCAAAGAGCACTCAGCAGGACAGCTGTTGCACGGATCAGGTACTAGATAGACCTAGTAGCCTGCAACAGTCTGTGAGGCAGGTGGTAGTTCTACTGGGGCACTTCACAGGTAGAGAGACTGAGCACAAGGTGAGTGAGACACTTGTATAATACCAGGTATTCTAATGACAAAACACAGCTAGGAAAATGTGGAAACAACATCCACCCTGAGAGGGTCGTATCCCCAAGCCATTGAAATCTGTGTATATATCTTCCTATTTCGACTCCTTATGTTATGTTGCTACAGGAGAAATGCTGCTGAAATAGTATAGAAGCAGAAAAATGATTATAAAGCACTGATTTAAACATGACAGAGAATGGCGAAGGAGTTAGTGGGTTTAAATTTAATGCAAAGATTTTAAGTGGGTTCTCCTGAATTTGTAAGTTTTTTTTTTAAATAAGGACTCTGAGTGTACAGGGGAAGTTATTACAGAAATAGATGTAGTTCTGGGTCCTGACTGAGGCTAAAATGGCTCTCGAGTGTCCCTCAGAATGGCCCAGCAGTCTATGTTCTCACACAGTAGAACGATTTTTGGAAAAAAAAAATTCTGTTCAGAGAAGACAAAATCCTGTCAGCAAATATGCCAACCCAAGAGTTAGGATCACAGTATTACACCAAGCATTTAAAGAAAGCCCAACACTTTCTTCATGAGCCTCTGCATGTGAGAGAAAACAGCCAGGCGCAGCGACACCTGCATGGCCTTTTCTGATTCTGGCTAATTTATTGAAAAAGCAGGCACAGTCACACCTCTAATCATAGATGAGATGCAGTTAATGATGAGATAGGCTGTGAAGGCTCCTGGTATGTAGCAATTATTCATTTGCAGATGTGAATCTTCTCAACATTCAACACTGAATAGAAACAATGGAATGGCTTTGAGAGCACCAGTGAACATACATTTTTCTGGCAAGAGGAACATTACAAACAGTACTCTAATGCTGTCACCAGGGCTTTTCTCCAAGTGTATTTGACAATGGATGTTTTAAACATTTCTAGAGAATTCCTGTAATTTGTGTTCTCATGTGTCTCCTGTGAAGTACTCTGTCGTAAGGCCCTGGACGAGCTGCAATTTAGCTCTTTATTTCAAGAGCTAAAAGGAATTATTTTAGTCATGTGATTGGGTTGACATTAATGTGAACTACTGAACATAAGTTAACATGAAATTGAAAAGCTTTTGCAAACACTTCTCAGAACCTGTTGAAACATTATAAAGTCAAGGGCAAATTTGATTGAAGTTTTTATTATTTTTTCTTTTTTTGTATTGCTAGTCTGGTGAAAGCGGAAACCTATTTTATTAAACTACACACTTAATCTTACAGTGTTATTACCTTTTCATTAGTTTTGCAATGGTGTTGACAAAGCAATTCAAGAATATGTCGGTACAAATGTATTACACTTTTATTGCATTTCAATGACAATAACATTAATGAAAGTGTATAAAAGTCTATAATGAATTAATATCAACTATTATAATGACACAAAGCACGAATATAATCCTTTGAGGTACTTCATCATACCCAAGGTAATAATGCAACTAGTATTATTTGTTTGGTTATAAAACAGATGCACCTAATGTAGAAGCATGTTGTGATGTGTCCTTCCCAGACTCAGATGCAGCTTTAAGCACTGAACATCTTTATTTATAGATTAGGGACATTTCAGTCCTAAAGCTCATTCTAAGCAAAGTTATAGGAGATTGTTAGAAAACAATATTTTTTTTTTCTTGCTGCCATCTCTGGCTGTGGGTCCCGAATCTTTCTGAAGTCGACTTCTCACCATCTGTAAAGCTTCAGGAGGTTCTGAACTCTTACTGTGGCTTGCATCACACTGGAGCTGAGCTACCACCTCGGTTGCTCTTACTGAGTTTTCTCTATTTAGATTGAAACCTTATTTTGAACTCTATCTGCCTTGCTTGAGATTCCATTTTTCTCTTTAACATTTAGTAGGCTTCCAGGAGCTGAACTCTTCCCTGTATGCCATCTTTATATATGCTAGTTGGGCCTACTGGAACTATATAAATTCTACCATCCACCTAGCAATATTGCCTTTGCCATGCTCATCCCCATCATCTCCTACCATCCAATGGCTTGAGAGGAACTTTTCCCAGGTAAGATTCAAGTTTCATTCTTCCTCTTGAGAATTTGTCGTGAAGAGCTGGCAGCCTCCTTGGGAACATGTTCACAAGCTGAATTTGTCCTCTTTGCACCTCATTTCATCATTCTCATCTTTCTGTAGCCTTACTAGCTAAGGTTCTCGAATGCCTGGTGGGGAATCGTGGGGGTTGGCAGACAGACCTGGAACAGAGGCACCAGTTCACAGTGAGACATATTGCTTTCATAGTTATTTAAGTGAACTATGTAATGAATAAACTGACACACACATATCAGCTGTGTAAACAATATGTTATGTTGGTTTTCCATCCCTGTAACACTCCATTTGAACTTGGAAACCCACCAGAAGGATGCTAGCCTTCACATGCATGTGAGTAGACTTTCTGTCAGATGTTTTTATGTCGAGGATGAGCTTGTTTATCTATTATGCCATCTTCAACAAGCTGATGGAGCAGTGTGGCGGGAATAGTCCGAGCCTTGGATTCAAGCTACCTGGGATTAAGTAGCCTTGAGGAATCACTTTCACCTCTCTCAGTTTCAATTTCTCACCTGTGAAATGAAGAGAACATCTAAGCCACATGCTGTGAGGGTTAAATGAGATTGTACATGTGAAAACTCAATTGCTTACCTTGCATCCAGTAGATGCTCTGTAACTTTGCTTGTTTATGATTTCTTTTACACAGCACAAGTGTAATGGAAAGGTGACAGATGTTAGGACTTTCTCATTTCTGGTAGCAAAATGTGGATGTGGTGCTCACCCATTGTCTTTTCTGGCTCTCAGTATTGGTGGGTCTCTCTTGATTTTGGTTAACAAGTGGACTATGAGTACCCATTCTTAGGGCTTATGAAATAAACCAGAAAGCATGCTGAACAACCAGCATTCATGCATTACTAGTTAGAATACCTTATCAGATGCTTTAAAAGTTGGTGCTTGGCAGTTAGTCCACATTCAAAAACGTTTTTGAAGTAAACTCTTTTGTTGTTTAGATTTACTCTACTTATTCAATTTATAGGCAGAGTGATTATGATCTCAAGATATTAAGTAACTCATTTCCAAAGTTCAGAGTTTAGTTAGTGGTGAGGTCAGGGCATTATTCAATGTTGCTAATTTCTGGATAACTGACTTGACTTACACCACAATATATATATATATATTACAATATTGTATATATTACAATATATTATATACAATATATTATATTACAATATATATATTGTAATTCGTTTGTTCTAAACTGGTTTCCCTTACCCATTGGGCTTTACCCCCTTCTACTTCTGCAATACCTGTAAGTAGCTGTATGCTGAGGATCTAAGATGAATGAGACACACTCTTTGCCTTGTCCTGTGCCTGCAGGTCCTGAAGCTGCCCTGTCTGGACTCATCCTCAGCCTGCCCATGATGCCTACCTGACTTCCCTGGTCACATCCACAGTCACTTTTCTGATTTGTCAGGAATGCACTAATACAGTGATGTATTTTCCTGTGCACCCTCTCCTTTGGGGTCTTCAGTTAAATCCTCTAGTAGCCAAGCACTGGGAGAGGCAGGCCCTAGAGGACTACATTCTGTCCTTCTGGAGGCTCTACAGGCTCCCCCTGCTGGAATGAGCATGGCAGCTTTTCCTTGCTCAACCATCATGGTCTGTATTCAACAAGATCAAAGTGCATGAAGTGCGTCATAAATCAAAGCAAGATATGGTGGTAAACTTTTGTAATTCCAGCACTCTGCATGGGTGGGCAAGAATATCACAAATTCCTGACCAGCCTGGGCAACTTCAGGAGATGCTGCCTTAAAAAAGAAAAAGAATTTGAATAAAGGCCTGGGATATAATTAAATGGTAGAACACTTGCCTAGCATGTGTGAGGACCTTGATTCCATTGCCAGTACTGCAAAACAAAACAAAACAAAACTGAACAAAACAAAATAAAGCCTCAAAACTAATCACAACAAAACCCTAATTGTGGTATGCTAATGTATGGCTAAGGTTTCTGAATTGTCTAGCAAGTTATTGTCTTCCTTACTCGAGTGAGTTCTTTAACCGTATGTTTTCCCTGCTTTCCTTACTACTAGAGTACCTAGCTGTTTTTATTACCATAGCTCTGAAATATAATCTGTTCAGGATTGCTGTGACTATCCGGGTTTCTGTAGGGTTTTGTTTTATATTTCTGGAAAGAATGTGGGACTGTACATAATTTATATATTGCTTTTGGCAAGATAGTTATTTTTCTTTTTACCAATTGGTAAGCACGGCGGGGGGTCTTTCCATTATTTGGCATCTTCCCAAATCTCCTTCTGCAATGATTTGAAGGTTTCATTGTAGAGATCTTTCACATCCTTGATTAGGTATATTCCTAGACATTTTATCTATCTATCTATCTATCTATCTATCTATCTATCTATCTATCTATCTA
>NW_026594216.1:980400-981434 GCF_907164565.1 Psammomys obesus | reverse complement strand
CTATCTATCTATCTATCTATCTATCTATCTATCTATCTATCTATCTAATTATCTATCTGTCTATCTAATTATCTATCTATCTGCCTATCTTAGCAGCTGTTGTGTATGGGAGTGTTTCCATGATCTCTTTCTCATTCTCAGAGTGTTTGTTGTTGGTACATAATAAGGTTAACTAATTTTTGTACATTGATTTTTGTATCTTGAAAATACACTTTGCTAAAAAATGTTGAAAATGTCTAGGAATTTTCTGGTGGACTTTTTGGGATCTCTTTTGTATAACATATTGTGTACATATAGGGACAATTTAACTTTAACTTCTTATTTTCCCATTTGAATTTTCTAATTTCTTTCTCTTTCTAATTTCTTTCTCTTGTCTTACTGCTCTAGCTAGTGCTTCTATTACCATGTTGAGAAGAAATGGGGTTACTGGGGACACCTTTCTCATTCCTGATTTTGATGGAGATAATGATAGCTGTGGGTTTTTCATGTATATAACCTTATAATGTTGAGTAGTACTCTCCTAGAATAGATTCCAACTCTCTAGGGCTTTAATCATGATGACCTGTTAGATTTTGTTAAAGGCCTTTTCTGTCTATTGGGATCCTGTGATTTTTTTTGTTAACTCCATTTATGTAATTTATTACATGTATTGACTTACGTATATTGAAGTATTGCTGCATTTATAAAATAAAGACAATTAGATCTTGGTGAATTATCTTTTTTTAAAAAAAATTTTTATTAATTACACTTTATTCATTTTGTATCCCCCCATAAGCCCCTCCCTCCTCCCCTGACGATCCCACCCTCCCTCCCCTTTCTGCATGCATGCCACTCCCCAAGTCCACTGATAGGGGAGGTTCTCCTCTTCTTTCTGATCTTAGTCTATCAGTTCTCATCAAAATTGGCTGCATTGTCCTCTTCTGTGGCCTGGTAGGGCTGCTCCCCCCTCAGGGGGAAGTGATCAACGAGCAGGCCAATCAGATTATGTCAGAGGCAGTCCCTCTTCCCATTACTATGTAACCCACTTGGACACT
>NW_026594216.1:960639-980300 GCF_907164565.1 Psammomys obesus | reverse complement strand
AGGGGGGAAGTGATCAACGAGCAGGCCAATCAGATTATGTCAGAGGCAGTCCCTCTTCCCATTACTATGTAACCCACTTGGACACTGAACTGCCATGGGCTACACCTGTGCAGGGGTTCCAGGTCATCTCCACAAATAGTCCTTGGTTGGAGTATGATTTTCTGGGAAGTTCCCTGTGTTCAAATTATCTTGTTCTGTTGCTCTCCTTGTGGAGTTCCCGTCCCCCCCAGCTCTTACTATTTCCCACTTCTTACATAAAATTCCATTCACTCTGCCCATCAGTTGGCCATCAGGCTTAGCATCTGCTTTGACAGTCTGTACTGCAGAAGCTTTCAGAGGCCCTCTGTGGCAGGTTTCAAGGTTGTTTCCTGTTTTCTTCTGGCTTTCAGAGGCCCTCTGTAGCAGGTTCCGAGGTTGTTTCCTATTTTCTTTTTCTTCTGATGTCCATCCTCTTTGCCTTTCAGGATGGGGATTGAACATTTTAGTTAGGGTCCTCTCTTTTGCTTAGTTTGTTTAGATGTACAGATTTTAGTAGGTTTATTCTATGTTGTATGTTTATATGAGTGAGTATATACCATGCATGTCTTTTTGCTTCTGGGACAACTCACTCAGGATGATCCTTTCCAGGTCCCACCATTTACCTGCAAATTTCATGATTTCCTTATTTTTCATTGCTGAGTAATACTCCATTGTATAGATGTACCACAGTTTCTGCATCCATTCTTCAGTTGAGGGGCATCTGGGTTGTTTCCAACTTCTGGCTATTACAAATAAAGCTGCTACAAACATGGTTGAGCAAATGTCCTTTTTGTGTACTTGCGCCTCTTTTGGGTATATGCCTAGGAGTGGTATGGCTGGATCTTGAGGAAACACTGTTCCTAGTTGTCTGAGAAAGCGCCAGATTGCTTTCCAGAGTGGTTGTACCAGTTTACATTCCCACCAGCAATGGAGAAGGGTTCCCCTTTCTCCACAACCTCTCCAGCATGTGTTGTCCCTTGAGTTTTTTATCTTGGCCATTCTGATGGGTGTAAGGTGAAATCTCAGAGTTGTTTTGATTTGCATTTCCCTAATGGCTAATGAGGTTGAGCATTTCTTTAAGTGCTTCTCTGCCATTCGATATTCCTCTACAGAGAATTCTCTCTTTAGCTCTGTTCCCCATTTTTTAAGTGGATTACTTGGTTTATTGCTTTTCAGCTTGTTTAGTTCTTTATATATATTGGATATGAGTCCTCTGTCAGATAAAGGGTTGGTGATGATTCTTTCCCAATCTGTAGGCAGTTGCTTTGTTTTGATGACGGTGTCCTTTGCTTTACAGAAGCTTTTCAATTTCATGAGGTCCTATTTATTGATTGTTGCTCTTAGAGCCTGTGCTGTTGGTGTTCTGTTCAGGAAGTTTTCTCCTGTACCAATGAGTTCTAGGGTATTCCCCACTTTTTTTTCTAGCCGATTTAATGTGTCTGGTTTTATGTTGAGGTCTTTGATCCACTTGGACTTCAGTTTTGTGCAGGGTGATAAGTATGGATCTATTTTCATTTTTCTACATGTAGACATCCAGTTGGACCAGCACCATTTGTTGAAGATGCTATCTTTTTTTCCATTGTATGGTTTTGGCATCTTTGTCAAAAATCAGGTGTCCGTAAGTGTGTGGGTTTATTTCTGGGTCTTCTGTTCGATTCCACTGATCCACCATTCTGTTTCTATGCCAGTACCATGCAGTTTTTATAACTGTTGCTCTATAGTACAGCTTGAGATCAGGGATGGAGATACCTCCAGAAGATCTTTTATTGTAGAAGATTGTTTTAGCAATTCTGGGTTTCTTGTTATTCCATACGAAGTTGAGAATTTTTCTTTCCAGGTCTGTAAAGAATTGTGTTGGCAATTTGATGGGAATTGCATTAAATCTATAGATTGCTTTTGGTAAGATGGCCATTTTTACTATGTTAATCCTGCCAAGCCATGAGCATGGGAGATCTTTCCATCTTCTCATATCTTCCTCTAATTCTTTCTTCAGAGACTTGAAATTTTTTTCATACAAGTCTTTGACTTGCTTGGTTAGGGTTACACCAAGGTACTTTATGTCATTTGTGGCTATTGTGAATGGTGTTGTTTCTCTAATTTCTTTCTCAGCCCTTTTGTCTTTTGTATACAGGAGTGCTACTGATTTTTTTGAGTTAATTTTGTATCCGGCCACTTTGCTGAAGGTGTTTATCAGCTGTAGGAGTTCCCTGGTAGAGTTTTTGGGGTCACTCATATATACTATCATATCATCTGCAAATAGTGATAATTTGACTTCTTCCTTTCCCATCTGTATCCCCTTGATGTCCTTCGACTGTCTTATTGCTCTAGCAAGGACTTCCAGCACTATGTTGAAGAGATATGGAGACAGTGGGTAGCCTTGTCTTGTCCCTGATTTCAATGGGGTGAATTACCTTTTTGATACATACTCATACTTGGTTTTTTAGTATTTTACTAAGGATTTTTACATCTATGTTCATCAAGAAATGAACCTGTATTTTTCTTTTTCTGTTCTGTGTTTACCTGATTTGGGCAACAGAATAATACTGGCTTTGTAAAAGGAGTTTGGAAGTGCTCCATCTGTTTCTTTCCTGTTTTTCTTTTGAGACAGGCTTTCATTGTGTAGGTTTAGGTGTTCTGGAAATAGCTATGTAGATCAGCTTGCCTCAAATTTCATCTCTAGTTTTTAAAAAGTAATTTAAGAATTATTTATTGTAGAGCTCTTAAAAGTCTGGTAGACCTCTGGTTTGCATCTGTCTTGGCCTGGGTTTTCTTGTAATTGGCTTTTTGTTACTCTTTTAATCTCTTTGTTATGGATGTATTTAAATTGTTGATCTCTTCTTGTTTCAGCTTTGGTGGTCTTTACGAAAATAGAAACTCACCCATTTCTTTTTAAATTTTTAACTTAACAGAGTATAAGTTTTTAATGTATTGTCTTATAATATTTTGAGTTCTCTGGTGTCTGCTTTAATGTTTCCTTGTTTACTTCTGATTTTTTTTTAATTTGGATCCTTTTCTACAGACATATGGATTAATGAAACAAAACAAAATACCCAGACCGGAGTACACATAATTACAGCCATCTTATATTTGACGAAGCTGTGCACAAAATGCATGCACTGGAGCAATGAACAGTAACAAAACATTGTACATAACTGGATCTGGAGAAATTAGATGTCCACATAAGAAGAATAAAATTAGATCCACATCTACAACCCTGTCTTCATAAAATTAAAAGGCTTATGTATAGCAAAACAATCCATCAAGTAAAGGGAAAGCCCATAGTTTGGGTGAGAATTTTTGCAATATACATCTATCTGATAAAGGATTAATATCCAGAATATGCTCAAAAAGCAAAGTCAAGAAAAGAAATGACCCAGTTAAAAATGGGCTAGAGATCAAAACAGAGTTCTTTAAAGAAGAAATAAAAATAGCTAAGAAATATTTTAAAAAGTTCCAACATCCTTAGCAAATAGATTAAATTATTTAAATAAATTAAAACTAGCTTGAGATGGTTAAGATAAAGAAAACAATTGATAGAAAATGCTTGCAAGGATGTGAGGAAAGGAAAATCCTCACTCACTGTTGGTACAATTGCAAACTAGTACAAACACCATGGAAATTACTGTGGAGAGCTCTCAAGAAGCTAAAAGTAGATTTCCCATATGACCTACCTATACCAATCCTTGACATATGCAAAGGACTACTTCTCAGACACTTGTGCAGTCATGACCATTGCTGCTGTATTTCAAAAGCTAGGAAATGGAAACAACCTAAATGTCCTTCATGTGATGAATGGATAATGAAAATATGGCATATAACATATACATTATAGAAAGAAAAATAAAATCATAAAATGTCCAGGCAAATAGATCTAACTAGAAAATAGACTGAGTGAGAGAACTCAGACTAGAAAGAGAGCTGCTTCGTGTTTTATTTTTGAATTCGAGTTTCAAGTCCTTAGATGTGAGTATATAACCTGGAATGACTTTAGAAACCAACAAAGGAAAAAGGGACTACAGGGTAGGGAGTAGGAGCTCTAGAGAGGAGGGCAGGACACAAGTGTTAGGAAGGAGAAATGGAAAAGTCAGGGGTAAGATTTATCTGGGAGGAGGAGAAGAGGACGAAACAGAGGAAAAGAGAAGGAGGAAGCATAGGGTACACTAAGATTGATTGCAAAAGTCATAGGGAAAGATTATATATATAACGTATCAGTGTACTGCCATTTGCACTGATGATGTCCCCACCTAGAGCGGTATATTATCTAATAAAATCCTAGCGCCAGGCATGGGAAATCTGTGTCATGTCATGTGTAAGAGAGGTGCAAGAGATTCCCAAAAGAATGCAGACTATTTCCTTTGCCCTTGTTGCCTCCCAGAACTTGAAGGCAAGAGCCTATTGTTGAAGCCACCACACACTTTGGACAGAGGACTTGGAGACACTGAGCAGAAACTGACCCGGAAGCTTCCTTCCCTGAAGACTAGCTCTTAGAATCCCAATGTACTGTGAAAACTACACACACACACACACACACACACACACACACACACACACACACACAGAGAGAGAGAGAGAGAGAGAGAGAGAGAGAGAGAGAGAGAAATTAATAGTTTTATATAGCTGTGATGCTTACGAATTGTAACTATTACCAGAGTGGCAAAAATATACACAAGGGTGAAACAGTGGAACTTAGACCTTAGGAGTGACCAACAGCCATCTTATTGACTTAAAGTCTGCTCAGCAAGAGGAAATTCCTGAACAGTACTGTAAATCTAGCGAAGTACCCAGAGCTACTGAGGTTATGGGTTTTAGAATGGAATAGAACTACTACTGCCACTTTCCAAAACCAGTATAACTTCCAACTGCATTTTTATATCCACAAATAAGTGTAGCTTACCTCATCCGAGAAGCTTTTTTTTTTTTTTTTTTCTGGAGCAGCTGGAGACCATTACAGGAAAACAACAACAATGATGATGACGACGACAACAACAACAAAAAAACCTGTAAGTGGTCACAGAGGACATACTGTGGAGTTTGCATCCCCAATAGAAAAACTTACAACACAAACTCTTAAGTCTCAGGGAACATTGTCTACGGGTGGTTGCACAAAAGCCAGAAGACTGAGGGAAGATAGTATATGACAGGGAACAGGGCCCATGAAATATTTTTGATTGGAAAGAGTTGTTTTCGTACAATGTTTTCTGGTAGTTCCCAACTTCTCCCACATCCCTACATACTCAACTCCATGGCCCTTCCTTTTTCTCTCTCTTTAAAAACCAACCAACCCAAAACCCACAAATCAACCAGCAAACCCACATGAAACCCCTACAAAACCATAAAACTGAAACCTAAAATATTCAAGCAAAAGAGCAATATGAGAAAAAAAAGTACTAAAACGAAGTTTCATGAGACAATAAGACTACAAAAGCACCATTGAGTCTTTTTTGTGTTGGTCAGTTACTCATGGGCATGGGACCCACACTTATGTGTGTGTGTGTGTTTTTAATTTCTTAACATGTTTATTATACATGCTGTATTCATGGAGAATCGAGGAGCCTGAAGGGACTGAAGTCAGAACTGACAGCCACATTCAGCACGGAGAGGGTTAGGCCAACGCCCTCTTTTCCTTGTAGGTCGCCATCATCTTCTTGATTTCGGCAATCGCTTTCCCTGGGTTCAGACCCTTGGGGCAGGTCTTCGTACAGTTCATGATGGTGTGGCAGCGGTAGAGAGAGAAGGGGTCCTGCAGTTAGGCCAGGCGCTCCTCTGTGAAGTCGCCTCTGGAGTCCATCATCCAGCGATAGGCCTGCATGAGAACTGCAGGCCCCAGGTACTTGTCTCCGCTCCACCACTAGCTGGGGCAGAGACACAGGATACATTCACACAATCCGTCCAGCTTCTCGTGCTCCTCGACGGGCTGCAGATACTGCTGCTTGCCCTCCTGAGACTCGTCCTTCTTCTTCAGATAAGGCTCGATGGATTTGTACTGTGCAGAGAAGTTACTCAGATCAGGGACTAGATCCTTGATCATATACATGTGCGGAAGAGGGTAAATTTTTGACACTTTGCCGAGGTCCGTGTCGATCCTGCGTGTGCATGCCAGAGTGTCGCCTCCATTGATGTTCATGGCACAAGAGCCACAGATTCCTTCTCTGCATGATCTTCGGAAAGTCAGAGTGGAATCAATTTCATTCTTAATCTTGATTAAAGCATCCAACACCATAGGTCCACACTTATTCAGATCAACCTCGTAAGTCTGCATTCGGGGTTTGTCTCCAGTTTTGTCGGGATCACATCGGTAAATGGCAATTTTTTTGAGCCAGGGAGCTGCAGCAGCCTCCGTCTGTGGCCCTCGGCAGGCCTGGAACTGATGGCTGACTCTGCTGAGAGCGGTAGCCGGGAAGCCACGCCTCAAGGAGAGCCCAACAGCCGCCACCATCTTGCCTCCTGACGTCAGGCCCACCCTCTGCCCTCCGGCATCCCGTCGAACACCGCGGTGGGAAGCGGGCTTCTCACCCTGAAGTCTGCCTGATGTGTGGTTTTTGTATTTAATGAGACTCCAGTAGAAATGACAAATCTTAATGTGGTCGCCTAAACAAGATTGGTACAGGGATAGCACCGGATGATATAAAAATGTAGATGGGGGAAATCTCACAAAAACCACCTCTAGAAGAAGAGCTACAGGCAATTAATGACTCCCAAGAGTCAGAGAATCAGTCTTCCCCAGAAATGAACTCCCAGACCACTTGCAATTCCAAGTGGTCAGCTTTCAACAAATACACAAATGAACAACACTAAATGGACTCAGGAGTGTGTGTGTGTGTGTGTGTGTGTGTGTGTGTGTGTGTGTGTGTGTACAAATATGTAACAAAGAAGAGGTCATGAATTTGAGAGGGAATTATGGGAAGAATTGGAAGGGGGAAAGTGAAAAAAATGTCAAGACAGTACTCACATATGACATTCTCACAAAACTGCTTAAACAACCACACAGACAATCAGAACTAGAATACCTCCCTTAAGCCCCTGCCAGACTTCTCTTTGCTACTTGAGTCAGCAATTGCTGTCTAAATCTTTTCCCCAAACCATTTCTCATTGCTTTGATAATGCCAAGCTACCTTGATTTCTTTTGCTATGCTAATCCCAGTGTGGATATGAACGGATGCTCTCACACCGTGGTTGTGTGTGGTTTCCTTATTATGCTATCATGCTGAGAAGAGGGTTGAACTCTAGCAGGCTTCAGGATTCAGAACTAGGTACAGGAACATTGCCTACTTGACCCTAGTAGAACAAAATTGGCAAATCTAAGAGGGATTCAATCCTTAAATGTAAATGTAAGAGCTAAATGAGCCAAATGTGCTGAAATACTGCATGTTGTTAATGACTGTAAGTGCCTCTTTATGACCTCATAATGCTGGCTGCATAGTTTGGGAAGATAATATATCTGTAAGCACTCCTGACATTCCATTTAAAAGTTGATTTCTAAATAAATGGGTTGAAACTCAATTAGCCTCAACACTGAAGGGTTCTGGGCCTACCTCAGTCGGAAGAGTATGGTCAAAGGTGACAACTAAAAAGCATAGTCCAGATGCTTGCATTAAAATATGTAAACTGAGAATGTTTTAAGTGCATCTGAGTACTTCAGTATTTCGTAAATAGTGCAGTAACATTATCAAGCCTGGATATTGAGAAGCTAATAAGCAAATGGCTTGCTCACTCTTTATAGTGATGTGTACTTGAGCCGAAGGAAGGACCAAGGATGGCTAGAATATTGGGCTGCTCCTTTTCACTCAGTTTACTGAATCCTTATAATATAAAGAATAAAAATTGAAATTTTTACTATATGCCAATGAAGTCTTATAAATGGAGTCTTCTGAGATTATTTTGCTAGGATAATAAACATGGCAATAGAAAATTGTTTGCATGGACCTGAAATATAGTACATTTACTTTACCTGCTTCTTTTTTTTACTATTCAGTTGATTCAATAAAGCAACACATTTAGAAGATTCTGAAATAGTTGGTAATTATAATCTCTCCATTTAGTTTATGTGGACAGGACCATCCTTTTCATGGTTGTTTTATTCAAGTGATTTGTTTGGAGTTTTCTGCATAGTAGGAATTTCTTCAGATATATAAAATTTACATTTAATGAATTACTCACCTTGATTAACCAAGGCATTAACCACACAGGTAAAATTGAACATACATACATATATATGTCTGAATAGAATCTTGGTTATGTTCTGCAAGCATTTATATACTTTCCTCACATTTCTACATATTCATTTTCTGCATTATGTCCCAGATCTCTGATATTTCTGAGAAAGCATGTAACGTGCAAAATTATGCTTCTTTCACATCCGAACAGAACTGTTAGCATACATTTCAACAGGAAGGTATCAGAAAGACAAATTGGAGTGTATTTCTAGTCATCTTTCTACAGCTGCACTAATTTGGATACTCCTATGGAACTTTTCGTATTTGTTTAATGCAGTAAAATCCACAAAAGTCCCATTAAACGTAGAGCAGAGTTGGGAAGCATCCTTCCTGCTAAGCATCAGTTACTTAGAGCCAGAGAAGCTCCAGTCAGCCAAATTTCTGTTGAGGAACCGTGAAGATGAATGTGTCATCCTTCAAAAACAGAAGACGTTGGAAATCAGGTAATTTAATTTGAAATATGAAATGTATCTAATTGATTTGCAATACTGTCTCTGAGGCACAGCTTATTGGAAATGCAAGATTCAGAGGTTTGTAGGCCCACGACAACAGATATGAAAATATCCTACTACTCCTTCTGGGGGAACAAGAAGAAATAGGAGAAAGAGGGAGGTGGGTGTTGCATGACTTTGCAACTCCTGGGGGCTGCTTTACCTCATCTACCATCTGGAAGACTACTAGCACAGAAACCTGTAGTGGGGATGGTTTGCTCTGAGCTACGACATTAACTGGTGCATGTATATTTCCCAACTCTTGATGAAGACTCTCAGATAGTTAAACAGTATTTAGATTAGGATGTGAGTGGGCTAAAGATGAATTTTTTTTTTAAATCAAGCCTATCTTTATTTGGATAATGAAGTAATATTACCAAGTGGTGATTTCTTTTATTCTTATGGTCTAACTTAGATAATTTCTTTTCTCTGTCTCCAGAATGGCAATAAACTTCAGAGATTCAGCCAATTAATATTACAATGATTCTGATTGCTTACACAGGGCTTACAGCTCACTATCATTAAAGTTCTGCATGCTGTTTTAAGAATGCACAAGAGATTTTCGAAATCCCAAATAAATACTGCAATTTCTTACAGGCATAGATCTGGACAGCTTGAAAGTATTAAGATAATGATTGCTAAGAATAGCAACATCCACAATAAATATGCTCAACTCCTGAAAATTGCTATGTTTATCTAATGCGTTTTCTCAAATGTTGTCTCCCATTCCAAAAACAGACTACTGGCAACTTCTGTTTGGAAGAAAGGACATCAGAAATAATTTGGCTAGTTAGATGAAAGCCAATTTGTATGTCTGTTATGTATCTACAAAGTGCTAAAAAGAATATGTTAAAATAACATGGAGTGTGTGGGTAATTAATTTCAAAAGGTAATTTATACTACAAACGGAATAAGAAAAGCATTGCTATCATTTTCATGTGTATGTGGCATGTCTGGGTCTGTGCATGTTTGCATATGTGTTCACAAGTGTTAGTGTACGTGAAAGTGAAGGGCTGAGGTGGCTGCTGGGAGTCTTCTTGGAGTGCTCTCCTTATATATTGAGGCAGGGCCTTTCGCTTGAGCCTATAGGTCACCCTTATGGTTAGATGAACTAGCCATCATGTTCTGAGGGAATCCTGTTTCGGCCTTCCTAACACTGGCATTATAGGTGGGTGTCCACATCCTTCAGGAGATCCGAACTTTGGTCCTCACACTTGCTGCTTGCATGGCATGTGCTTTAACCACAGACGAATCTTCCCAGCCTCATAAATGAATTATTAAGCAAAGTATGGATTAACTAAGATGCAATGCTTATTACTTCTAAAAAGCTGAGCAACTAGACACATTGGCAATTGTATGTAGTTTTCCACTTAAAAATTATAATGATAGCTTTTATGGATATTTATTTTTTGACATAGGTTATGGTTATAGCCTATGAACAGGAAAACCGACCTTTTCAGTAAGGCTGGTTTAGTAAAATTCTTAAATTAGTAGTTTAATATGTAAAAGTGGAAATAGATAATACATCAATTACTGAAGCACTTCACACAGTCTTAGTTTATAACTGTCTGTATATACTCACATGGATATATGTACACATAGCACACATTAGTAATGCTTTTTATCTTGTAATATATATGTAATATACTCTTTGATAAATTTATAGATAATATTGGTAAATAATTACTTTGTTTCGATTCTTAAGTCATTCTAATGTTTGTGTATTGTTGTCCAGATATATTTATAGTTTTTAAATTTCTAGTACAACCTTTTCCTAATGCTATGTTAGCATCTGATGAATCTCAAAGCATCAGTTTGATGATCTTTAGTTAAGATTGGCTCCCTTTCCTCTTCAAGAATCGCACAACTGCTTCTCTGCATTTAAGGATATTTAAACTCTGAAGGGCTCAGTATGATAATATGAGTTTTTAACCTCAATTTACATGTGCTCAGCATATTCCTCTTATTAATATCTTTAACATTCTCATTACATCTTTTTAGTAGAACACTATTAGTTCATCCTCATATATGCAAATTTTAGGGTACCAGTTCGCAACAGTATCACTCCACTTATATATTGTGTTTTTAAATATCAAATTTATCAGGTAGTTTTAAAATCATCTTTGTCTTAAAAGCTTTTAATTGACTAATTTTTATTTTAAATTACTTTTCATCATAAATACACTGGAACTATAAAAATTTGTAAAAGTTGTTAATTATCATAACATACTCTTAAATTTCACTAAGTAGTATGACTTGCTTAAAACAAAAAGTAGGGGCTTTCATATTCATAGGTTTGCCTAATACAATGGAATAAAATATGTGCTCCTTTTATTAAATACTTATGTCCTTGCTACTGTTTTGTTTACAGATTATTCCTTAAGTTGACTTTAATTTCAAGCTGTTATAGTGTAAAATGTGTACAATTATGTGCAAGTAAATTCTAGAGGAGATTTGATGACATAGAAAGAACACTTTAGTGCAAAGACACATGTTTTAATTCTAGGTCTCTGTGTTCCTAAAGTTCTCTGAGCCTTCAGTCTCCTGATTTATGATAAGGGGTAACAATAAATGGTTTAAGTTGGATTAAATATGAATTAAATTAAATTCTACTGATCTATCACAGTACCCGACACACATTTAATCTGATATGCTCTAAACATGATTGTCTAGTTTTGCTGGAAGTCAAACATTGGTGTTCAGCATTTGTTCTTACTTGAACGGATGAACTGGTCACAGGAAAGAAACGGTTATATATCAATATTTGCCTCAGAGTCCATTTAATTCAACTCGGGTCAGTAAATAAGTACTTTACCCACCATTTTGTTCATTCCCTCTATGCTGGTCTTGGTTACTTTCCTGTTAGCATTCTCGTCTGCTGAGCATCCAGGACTGCTGAGCTAAAGAAGTTCATTCACAGCTAATTCCCTCTGCTTTGGAGATCGTGGAAATGGCAGGAAGAGGGGCTAGCACCTCATTTCACCTGAGAGCACCTCCCTAAAAGATGCTGGCTGCTGACAAGCATCCCATCAAGAGAAGAACAAGGAAGATGATTTGATGCTTAGAGACAGTTTTGAACATCATGGGTCCCATCATAGAGAACCAAATGAAGAGAGTGGCTGAGATCGGCTGATCTATTCCTGTCAGTTGTGAAATAAAGGCAACGTTTACCTGGCCTTGTTTCCCCGCTGGTTAGCTTGTGGCCTGGTTGAAAAACAAAACGTGACCAGTAGGGAAAGGAGAAGAAGAGAAGCTAGAGAGGACGGGGGAATGTCCAATGATGGGTAGAAGGAGCAGCAAATACTTTTCAAAGACTAATTTATTGCCAGGGACCTAGATTGACAAGTGTGAGCTAGAGTTGAGGCTCTTAGTGGCAACTGCTGCCAGTTTAACAAAAGAGCAGCGCTTTGGGAGCCAGATTTGGAGAACAGATTTTGTGAAGAATCCAGGATTCTGCTGCCTCCCAGGACTTGGTTCTAATTTTGCTTTTGGGCTTGTCCTCTCTGCTCCCACCTCTCAGGCATTCATTCTATTTGGGGGCTTATTGTGGAGGAGGCCAGCTAATGCTGTGTTCAGAAAGAGAGAGATAAAACAGACCAACCACATTTTCTTTGTTATTGAAAACAGGAAAGCAAACTCAAATTGATCTGGGCTTTGGAAGTCTGCTTACATCCGCCCTGAGCCACTGACAGCACCCAGCAGCACACTCCATCTCTGCTCACTGGGAGCAGATTCCTCACTGGTATTTCTCCCTTACCTGTGAAAGTAAACGTAGCTCAGCTCATCTCTATTTGCTCATTTTTCCCCCTCTGAAGGCTTTACTCTGATCATCCCTTTCCTTCTCAATATATTTATATATGTTATATATCATATATATAATTTGGCTGATGTGAGGACAAAGGAGGGATTCAGGAGTGGATGAAGAGTCAGCTTTCTGACACTCGCTGATGCTGCTTGTGTAGGTAGGTGAGAGGCCAGTGTATTGAGCTTCCTGCAAACATGGCTTCCCCTCACGCGTGGTGCTTGGGAGTATCCTTTGTGACAAGGATGCACATTCCATTTGGCCAACTCATCTTCAGTACCTTCTGGGGCGAGGAGATGGCTTAGGGGGTGCTTGCTACATAAGCGTAAAGATCTGAGTTTAGAACCCACGTAAAGGCTGTGTGTGGTGTTGTGGACCTGTAAGCCCAGCTCAGGAAAGGTAGAGACGGGTAGATCGCTAGAGCTTTGCTGGATGAGTTGGTGGGCTCCAGTTTTGGTGAAAGACCCTGTCTCAAAAGTGTAGGTGGGTAATGATCAAAGAATACACCTGACATTGACCTCTGACCTCCACATGCATACACATGTGCACCACATACACATGCACAGATACTTTGCTGAGATTCTTAGGACTGAGCACAAAATCATAATTGAGCATGAAAGAGGCCTTGTGTCTGCTCTATTCAGATGATGTAGAAGGTGAAAGAGTTGCACAGGACAGGAGGTTGAGTCACCGTCCCCATGTCTCCAGATGCTCTGTTTCCTACAGTGTGTGAGTGTGCGCTGGATTAATATCCTAGGATCTCCCCCCTGCCCAGTGGATTAACTTTGTCTATTCATCCTAGATAGGCCACCAACAACATCCCCAAGTAATCATTTCACTCGGTGAACCAATGAGCCAATGGATTTATTGGAATCACAGAAGTGTGGGAACGCCTAAAAAGGTACATTGCTAAAGAAAATAAACTCACCTCAGCACGGTTAATGATTTCCCTACAGCCATCTTCAACTGGCCTTCCACCACCTATACACCCTAGCAATAACTGAGAGTTGGGACAGAATTATATAAAGCTGGGGTGGTTTTGGCAAAAGAAGTGGGCACAGGAGAGAGCGGCTAGGATCTCAGGTGAGGATTAGATAACCCTTCCCATCCACTCTTTCCATGGGGGCACATGAACAAACTGGGCTTTGCTCAGGGTTCTCTTGTAAGTAATCTCAGCTGTCAGTCAAGTTGGTGGTTGTTATTCTCAGGGGACAGTGCCTTTGGGATGGGTAATGTATTCATAATTCCATGTCATCCCAAAGAGCTGGTGTTCATATGGACAAGACAAGTGAGGCCCACTACCTCCGCAAGGATGGCCACGGCCTGAGAACACATCTGCACAGCATCTTGCCTGTATTACTTTGATAAACCTGCTCCATGGTGCTCAATCAATGCACGGGGTTTTGCTCTACTTTTTGAAATTCCCATCTTTTCAAGAGTCCAAAGGTCACTTTTCTGATTAAGCCACGATCCCAGGGATTTACTCTCAATTTCTCTCTACGTATATTTCTGAAATTACAAGTGCTTGAAGGAGTTGGGGCCGGGTAGTGGGTTTTGACCGGGACTTTCCCGTTTTCAGCAGAGTACAGCTGGTTTTGATAAGAGTCCAGAGATTCTGAAATCATCTCTCACTCTCAGAATTGATGCCATAGTTGGGCCACTGTAGAAGCAGTCTGGATATATGGTTGACGGTAGCTTTCTCAGTACTCACAGAGCAAAACAGAGGAAGAAAATTTCTGGAGAGATGGGATTTTTTTTTCCAGTATTAGATTTTAAGACATACACGGTGTTTCCCCAGCTCATACACCTGCTTTGAAAAGTAAACATCTAGATGTGGCTCACTGAAAAGTACACTAGGACATTTAACTCTACATTTTCTTTATAAGGCATCGCAAATCAGTTAGGCTGAAGTTGTAGTGAAGAGGAAAGCTCCGTCTAAACTGATACCACAGTCAGTTTCCAGGCGGAGAAAATGAGTCCTAGGACTCATGGGAATGTGAAGATAGACTAAGGTGATGAGCAAAATGTACCTGCAACATAGTAAAGACCTGTTGCTTTAGCTTTCATATCTTCAGGTTTACCAGTTGCTGTTGAAGGTTAAGAAATAATAAACAAATGACAGTGTTTGGAGCAAGCCTGTGGATTCTTTAGGGTACCCTCTGGGGGATGAAGATACTAGTCTGTTTCTCAGTTTTTACCATACGCTAGCATCAGCTATGGGATCTCAAAAAGTGAAAATTTGTAAGTTTCTGAGTAAAAAAATAAAAAAAATCTCAGGCCTCCCAAATAAAAAATTCCAGGGATGGGTTTGAAAAGTTCACTAAAATAACCACAAAGAAAAATGAACACCCAGGCAGGTAATGGTTAGATACTAATTTTGGGAACCATCTAATTTTAGTCTTGGAAATCCTTTGCCAGAGGCAGTAAGTTTCCTGGGGATAAACTCATTAGCACACTATCCCAAATGACCTATTATGGATCTGAGCGACAATTAATAGTAAGAACTACATTGAACATCTGGCCGCCATTAGCTGGAAGTTCTGCTTTCCTCAAATGCCCACGTAAGTGAGTTTCCCATTACTGGAACAAAATTCCAGAACACATTAACCCATAAGGAGGTTTATTTGGGGGCCTGTGTCAAGGTAGCACACAGTGGCAGTAGCCCAATTGCTCTCGTCACTATTAAGAAGTGATGGAGAAAGACCATAATTCTATTTGAGAGCATGCCCCACTCACCTGAAGATATCCCAGCTGCCCCACCTCCCAAAGGCTTTACTGCCTTCCAGTAGCACCAAGCTGGAAACTCAGCCTTTGCTACAGGTACCTTTGTGGAGATGCTGTATCAAAACTATAAAGAGGTCAAATATGGCCGGGAAAGTAGTGACTCACAGGAGGGAGAGGTAGATGATTCTGAGAGTCAGGCCATTAAACATCATAAATAGGATGTATCCATCCTCATCACAAGAAGTTATGCACAGTACAAAGCGAATAATTCGAGTTCATAGATTCAGATGAAGCAGCACATTTTTTTTTGAATTTTATTTTTTTCTTATCAGTTACATTTTATTAACTCTGTATCCCAGCCGTGTCCCGATCCCTCATTCCCTCCCAGTCCCTCCCTCCCTCCCTCATCTCCACTGTGCCCCTTGCCAAGTCCACTGATAGGGGGGACCTCCTCCCCATTCATCTGATCCTGTTTTATCAGGTATCTTCAGGACTGGCTGCAAAGCTCTCCTCTGTGGCCTAACAGGATTGCTCCTCCCTTGGTGGGTGGGGAGGCCAAAGAGCCAGTCATTGAGTTCCTGTTAGAAATAGTCCTTGTTCCCCTCACAATGGGAAACCAAATGGTTACTGAGCTACCACAGGCTACATCTGAGCAGAGGTTCTAGGTTACATTCATACATGGTCCTTGGTTGCATGTCAGTCTCAGAAAAGATCCTGTGCCCAGATATATTTGGTCCTTGTGGAGCTCCTATCCTTTCCTCATCAGACTAACTCCCCTTCTTTCTTATGATTCCCTGTACTCTGCCAAAGGTTTGGTCATGAGTCTTTGCTTTGAAAACACTGCTAGTTAGAGTTTTTCAAATGCGCTCAGTAGACTCCTGTCAATGTTCAATGCTCATCCCATCTGTCTTTCAAAACAAGGATCTTACCCCATGTCCGCTCTCTTGATTATCTTTTTTAGGTGTATAGATTTCATTATGTTTATCATATCTTATAGGTCTATATAAGTGAGTATATACCGTGTTTGTCTTTCTCCTTCTGGGATATTTCACTCAGGATGATCTTTTCTAGATCCCACCATTTGCCTTCAAATTTCATGATTTCCTCCTTTTTGATTGCTGAGTAGTATTCCATTGTGTAAAAATACCACAATTTCTGTACCCATTCCTCCGTTGATGGACATCTGGGTTGTTTCCAGGTTCTGCCTATTACAAATAATGCTGCTATAAACATGGTTGAGCAAATATCCCTTTTGTGTACTTGAGCAAACTTTGGGTGTATACCTAGCAATGGTATAGCTGAGTCTTGAGGAAGCACTATTCCTAATTCTCTTAGAAAGCGCCAGATAGATTTCCAGAGTGGTTGTACCAGTTTACATTCCCACCAGCAGTGGAGGAGGGTTCCCCTTTTTCCACAACCTCTCCAGCATGTGTTGTCCCTTGAGTTTTTCATTTTGGCTATTCTGATGGGTGTAAGGTGAAATCTCAGGGTCGTTTTGATTTGCATTTCCCTGATGGCTAATGAGGATGAGCATTTCTTTAAGTGTTTCTCTGCCATTCGATATTCCCCTACAGAGAATTCTCTGTTTAGCTCTGTTCCCTATCTTTTAATTGGATTACTTGGTTTGTTGCTTTTCAGCTTCTTTAGTTCTTTGTATATACTCGATATTAGTTCTCTGTCAGATAAAGGGTTAGTGAAGATTCTTTCCCAATCTGTAGGCAGGCGTTTTGTTTTGATGACAGTGTCCTTTGCTTTACAGAAGCTTTTCAGTTTCATGAGGTCCCATTTATTGATTGTTGCTCTTAGAGCCTGTGCTGTTGGTGTTCTGTTCAGGAAGTTGTTTCCTGTGCCAATGAGTTCTAGGCTGTTCCCCACTTTTTCTTCTAACAGATTTAGAGTATCTGGTTTTATGTTGAGGTCTTTGATCCACTTGGACTTTAGTTTGTGCAGGGTGATAAATATGGATCTATTTTCATTTTTCTGCATGTGGACATCCAGTTGGACCAGCACCATTTGTTGAAGATGCTGTCTTTTTTCCATTGAATGGTTTTGGCTTCTTTGTCAAAAATCGAGTATTCATAGGTGTGTGGGTTTATTTCTGGGTCTTCTATGCGATTCCATTGATCCTCCTTTCTGTTTATATGCCAATACCAGGCAGTTTTTATTACTATTGCTCTGTAGTACAACTTGAGATCGGAGATGGAGATACCTCCAGATGATCTGTTGTTGTACAGGATTGTTTTGGAGATTCTGGGTTTTTTGTTTCTCCATATGAAGCTGAGAATCTTTTTTTCAAGGTCTGTAAAGAATTGAGTTGGTATTTTGATGGGAATAGCATTGAATCTGTAGATTGCTTTTGGCAGGACGGCCATTTTCACAATGTTAATCCTACCAATCCATGAGCACGGGAGATCTTTCCATCTTCTGATATCTTCTTCAATTTCTTTCTTCAGAGACTTGAAGTTTTTCTCAAACAGGTCTTTCACTTGCTTGGTTAGAGTCACCCCAAGGTACTTTATGTGTTTAGTGGCTATTGTGAAGGGTGTTGTTTCCCTAATTTCTTTCTCGGCCATTTTGTCTTTGGTATACAGGAGGGCTTCTGATTTTTTTGAGTTGATTTTGTATCCTGCCACTTTGCTGAAGGTGTTTATCAACTGGAGGAGTTCTCTGGTTGAATTCTTGGGGTCGCTCATATATACTATCATATCATCTGCGAATAGTGACACTTTGACCTCTTCCTTTCCAATTTGTATCCCCTTGATCTCCTTTAGTTGTCTTATTGCTCTGGCTAGGACTTCAAGTACTATGTTGAAGAGGTAGGGAGAGAGGAAGCAGCACATTTTTTTTATCTTTGGTTGCATTCATTGCTAATGATGTGACTCTCACTGGCATCCTGAAACAAGATAGTTTTGAAGCAATAAAATGCAGTAGATTATCTTTATATTTCTCTTCTTAAAAATCACAATCTAAAATGCCCAGAGTTAGTAAGAGAAATAGAAATAGATACTCTTATAGATGCTAGTTAATAGGAAATTAGTAAGTCTTTTAGGAGGGCCTTTTGGCATAAATTACCTGGTAGCTGGTAGAATATATAAAAATTTAGTAGCAACTATGATGTCCCCAAATAGAAATATATCAGTTTATTATTGCACACGGGCACAACAAAGTGAAACATAGTCATGGTTTAGGCTAAAACTTAATACACAGACAATACTTAAAATACACTGTTAATGGCAGTTTAGTGTCTAAGTGGGTTACATAGTAATGGGAAGAGGGACTGCCTCTGACACAATCTGATTGGCTTGCTCTTTGATCACCTCCCCCTGAGGGGAGAGCAGTCTTACCAGGCCACAGAAGATGAGAATGCAGCCACTCTGGATGAGATCTGATAGACTAAGATCAGAAGGAAGGAGAGGAGGACCTCCCCTATCAGTGGACTTGGGGAGGGGCATGCACGAAGAAGGGGGAGGGAGGGTGGGACCGGCAGGGGAGGAGGGAGGGGCTTATGGGGGGATACAAAGTGAATAAAGTGTAAAAAAATAATAATAATAAATAAAAAAGAAAAAAAAAGAAAACAGATGCAGAGACCCACAGACAAACATTAGCCAGAGCTTAGAGAATCATATGGAAGAAATAGAGGAAGGCTTGAAAAAGCCAGAGAGGTCAAGATCACCATAAGAAGACCTACAGAATCAACTAATCTGGCCCATAGGGGTTCACAGAGAAAGAATCATCAACCAAAGAACATCTGTGGGGACAGATCTAGGTCCCTTACACATATGTAACAAATGTGCAGCTTGGTCCTCACATGGGGACCTCTAACAGCAGGAGCAGAGGCTGTCTCTGACTCTGTTGTCTGCCTTTGGTTCCCTTTTCTCTAACTGGACTATGTCATCTAGCCTCAATGGAAGAAGATGTGCCCAGTCCCACTCGATATTCCAAGGCAGGTTGATGTGCATGGGAGGACTCCCCTTCTCTAAGAAGGAAGGGAGGCAGGGAAAAGGAAAGGGAGGGGAGGAGAGAGGGAGGGACTGGGAGGAGAGGGGGAAGTTCTGATCAGTATGTAAAGTTAATTAATTAATTATTGAGAAAATAAATAAATAAATACCCTAACATGGAAAAAAATACACTGTTAAATTTAAAAAAAAAATGGTATACTTTCTTGTGTGTGAAAGAACTAACATCAAATAACAAGAGTAATTTTTTTTTCTGGATGGTTGCAGCATGAATGATTTTAATTTTTTCTTTTTACCTAACTATATGTCTGTTTTAAATCATAATTCATATGCTAAGTTTATCAGAGAAAAGAAACACATTATTAGAAAAGCTTCAATCAACAATGATTTGTTCTAAGGTTATATATGAGTCACCATAATTATATTTTAGGTCACCTTCAGATATAGTTTTGGTGTT
>NW_026594216.1:913379-960629 GCF_907164565.1 Psammomys obesus | reverse complement strand
ACTATGCATTCCAGGTTAGTCTCAAACTTGTTTGTGGTGATCCTCCTACTTCAGCCTCCCCAGTGTTGGGGATATAGGTGGTTGTTATCATGCCTTATCTTAGCAGGCCATCTTCATTTCAGTTTTGAAGTTTTCATCTATCTACTCCTGATTGTGTTAATCAGCAACAATAATGAAAACATTTATCCCAGAAATAGTTGATGAGGACTTTCTTTGTCAGACTTTAAAGATACACATTTGAACAATGTATTACTGCTTAATAGAAGTAATTAGGAATATCACAAGGGGAGCAAATCATGGGTGATTTATTAGCAATAGGACAGTGACATATCAGAAGAGGATGCAACTAATTTGATAGGGAGAGTCAGACATACCTTGCTAGAGAGGCAACTTTGAGCCAAAAATCTTAAAGAATGAGAGAGGGAAGGAAAGGGGGGTATTTCTAAGAAGAATGAGCAACCTATAACCAGGCTATAACCAGCCACTGTGTGGAATATTGAGATGAGGAAGAGAAGAGAGACTGGATGGGAAAATTGACTGGAGTGACACGTTAGTGGCAGATAGTAAAATGCCTGGTGTGCCCTGTTAAAAGTTTTTTAAGTTGATCTTTGGAGTAAGGGAAATTGACAGGGAAAGTGACTGATATAATCGTTTTTAAGGACTGCACTGGTGAGGCTGTAAGAATGGAAGAGATTAGAGCGAGAGGTCTGAGGCCTGAGGCAGAGCAGATGGTTAGGAAGCTATCATCCATTATAGGGAAGAGATAACAAGGGTCTGGCCTTAGTGAGTAGTCCTGGAAATGGAGTGGAAGGGCTTGGTTTGAGAGAGCCCTCTAATCAATAGGGAGAAAGCCTTCCCAACCCCTGTCACGTTTCATAGCTTTTAATACATTTTCCATACATTTTTTTTTTGAGATGTAAATCCCTCTACTGAATTTGAGTCATCAACTCAAGTGTGATTTAATGCACCTGCATCCGACAAGGCCTGGTGGAGCCACATCCAGTTTGTATTGAGAGCATACCCCCCAAATGAATAATTGCTGCAGTGTACAAAACAAAACCACCCCCACATCACATGTGCGCCTGTGATTCCTTACGATGCAGGGAGAAGATGAAAACAGTTCCCAGTGTTGATTTCTAAGAAAATGTCAGATGCAAAACATTCAGAGATATTCTCGTCTGACTCAATATGCCCCTAGTTTTCAGCAAGGCACCTGTAGATATTATATAATATCTTTGGTTGAGATTGGCTGTTGACTAATGGAGAAATGCAAGATTTGGATCCAGAGAGGCCTGGCGTTGGAATAAATTTGTGATGTCAGGAAAGTTACTTAATTTTCTTAGTTTATTCACTTGTGAAATGGAAATATTTATATCATTTCTCAGGGACACTGTGAGCACTATAGATAATATATGTAAAACATTGCACATTCTTGCTCCACAAAAATACAAGAATTAGCTTTTTAGTCCAACTCACTCTTGCAAAAATTTGTTCTTGGCAAACCATATGTTAAGGCTTGTGTTGCTTCTGCTTATGGCTTCTGCTTATGGCAGCCTAGGGAAGTCAGTAATAAGCCAAATGCTATTAGAAAAGTAAAATGAAGATGCAAAGAATACAGAACATTTTTATTTTATTTTATTATTTTTGTGTGTGTGTGTGTGCTTGTGTGTATGTATGCACACACATGCTTCATTTTCCTGATATGTAGAGCTGTATACAACTGTCCCATTTTCTTCTTAGTCTTGGCTGCCAGGAAACTCTGAGGTATATTTCATATTCAAAATTGGCAGCTATATTTGGAACAGTATATTTTATTTTTTGTCATCTTTAATCTTCTTCAGAATGATATAATGCATAAACAAATCCAGTAGCTGATATAAATAAATGTGGTCTCATAGCTTCAAGATTTGAGCTATCGTCATGTAGAAAGCAGGCGTGTCTACATGGCTTTAAACAGCAAATGCTTGACCAATAGATGAAAGGTACATAATAATCACTGAAGTGAAAAAGAAGATACTAAAATACATAATGGAAAGAGTTGCTTCTCTGATGAAAACAAGTCCTTTCTTATTGGAAGAATTACACTTACCACATAATTTATTATAGAATCAGAAGAAGTAATTCTAAAAAAAAATATGAGCTCACAAAAGAGCTACAATAGCTAAAGCAATCTTTAAAAACAAGGAAAAATTAAAGGGTTGGAAGTATCATACTTCTGCAGTTCAAAATATACCACAAAGCTACAATACTCAAGACAACACAAAATCAGTCCTAAAATCAGGCACACAGACAGAATAGAGAGTACAGAAAGAAAACCACGGCAGCGTTTTTCCTTGCACTTACACGCTGTGCCATTTTGTGCTGTTTCTGATGTCAGCTGAGCTGTACAAAGGTTCTGACATTTTTAGTCTTAGAGTTTGTCACTGAAGTGGGTTCTGATTCCATTTAAGGAGGACTTCTGGTAGGGAGATTTAGTGTGTGTGTGATTTTCACACAGTGTCTTGCTCTCCTGGTCAGGCTAGCAGTAAGCATGTGTTCCAGTAAAACCAGCAGCACAAACCCAAAGTCATTATGCTGGGATTAAAAGCATATTAGCCCTTCTCTGGCTAAATCATTTACTGCATATAATCTCCCACTGGTATAAGAATTAGACATACAAGTGACCAGTAGGCATATGAAGAATACTCAGAATTCCCCCATAATGGAAATGCACATTGAAACCATAGTGACTAGTGTTAGGAGATCAAGACAGAAGGATCTCAAGGTGAAAAAGCCTAGGTTACATAAAAAGTTTGCAGCTAGCCTGTGCTACACATTTCGACACTGTCTTAAAAGGAGAGTAAAGCAAAACAAAGCAAGGCAGATGGATATGGTGGAACAGAACTATAATTTCAGCTGCTTGGGAGGCTGAGGCAGGCCGATGAGGCAAGTTCAAGACCAACCCAAATTATAGAAGCGAGTTTAAAGTTTGTCTGGGCAACTTAGTGAGACCCTGCCTCAAAGAAAAAAAAAATTGTCAAAGAGTTCTGGGCATGTAGCTCAGTGAAAGAGTGCTTGCCTTGGCTCATTTGCAAGGCCCTAGCTTCACTCTCCAGTGCATCCTAACAAACAACAAAAAGTAAGCAACCATAATCAACTGTTAGAATAGCTATTAGCAAAACCATGAGAGACCGCAGGTGTCGGCAAGAATGTGGACGAAAGAGACTCTTTGTATACTCTTGCTGGGGATGAAATTTAATGGGAAATTACTGTTTCCATTGTAGGAAACTACCATATTTCCTAAAGGAAGTTAAAAAAATAGAGCTAATTCCATTATTGCATGTATATTCACAAGAAATGAACTCAGTACCTCAAAGTGATAGCTGTTTTCTTATGTCCATTTCAGCCAGGTTCCTACCAACCATGTGAGTAGCCTAAATATGGATGACTAGAGGGCGTGCATGTGAATACACATATATAATATAGTTTATATACACATATATTGAATGTGTATCAGTATTATTTAGTCCCTAAAAAGGGGAAAATCAGTCAGTTTCAATAATACGGGAGAATCTGCAAGGTAAGTGAAACAAGTCAGACACAGAGAGGCTGAACTACAGAAGTTTGACCTTTATTGCAAAATCTAACGTAGCTGAAATTATAGAGACAGACAGCTGGAAGGTGATTGCCAGGGGCTAGGGGTGAGGGGAGTGGAATTGTGATCAGGAGGTCCAGAGTTTTGGTCATACAAGGTAACTAAGTTATAAGATTCAGTGTCCAGCAAAGTAACCACAAATGGCTACATTTACTCTGGATGTGGCCCAAAATATTCCATGGAGGCCTAAAACTGTGAGAGCTACGATTCATTCCCACATATGACATGCTTTCTACAACTCCACACAGATAGGATGACATTTAATTGATAAATTGTTTCATAAAGGAACAATTATAACAGTTTACCTACCGAAAGTAGTACGAATCTCCTGAAGCACCAAACTATGGAAAGGGAAGGACTGAAGTTGCTGATGCCCAATGTATTGGTGACTTAACACAGTAAAAGTGTATTTTTCATGTCACAGTTAGATTCTTGCTTGTCATCCACCTCACCTTGAAGTTCTGCCATCTGGAAGAGGAGGCCTTCAGAGCCACAGAATAGGAGAAGGAGAGACTGAGGATTATTGTAAGAATATTATGTTATAATGAGTATCTCCAAATCCCATTCTTACATAACCTCTTGTGGTTGAAAGAGTGGTGTTCCCAAACTGCTATCAGCTTGCTGAGGGATGAGCCCCTGAAACACAGTTTGCTCTAAATGTGGGATAAAGGTGATGTAAGATGGCTACTGTACTGACCACAGTTAGATGGGCCCATATCTCAGAAGGCAGGTTGAAATTGGGATGGGCGGGGCCTCTCTTAATCCCAGTGGACTGTATGAAATGTAATTCTGGAAATACGTTTTCTTTACTCTGTCTTCTTAAAGGTGCTTGGATGTCCATCATCATTGTTTTAGTGTCCTAAGCATGCTGTTGCCGCCTTCCATTTGGAATACTTATATCCTCCCTCTGATGTGTAATCTAAAGAGAAAGGCTTCTTTGATTCTCTCCTCTTTTTCTAATCTTTTAAACTCTGATTCTTCAAAAAAAGGCACAATGAGGATTTTTTTTTTTGCAATGCATAAAACTCCCCTGTCCTCAGCCACCCTGTCATCCCTAGACATCCAGGAAATGAAATTCAGCCACCTGCAATGAAGAGGAGGCTTAGTGTGGGGAGCAGGCATAGAAGAAAGTAAGTTAATGTTTTCAGGAAAATTTTGCTTGTGGCAAATCTTGACTAAAAGATCTTGACTCAGCAATACGTTCTCACAGTGTTGTATCGTCACCTGTACACACATGGACAGCTCTCCCTCTTCATTATTGGGAGATAAAGCAAAACAAAACCCAGAGCATGGTCTTTGCGTGAGTCAAAGACTACTAGACAAAAACACGGGAACTTAATCAGACTCTTTCCTGAGACAGGTTTTGCAGCTGGACCTTGGCTTACTCAGAAAAGAATTCAGTTACTTGTTTTCGTCTCACACAGCTATGAGAAGATAAGCCTTCCACACCGTGGAAGCTGATCGAGAGCATTTGCTTCTCAGTATTTCAGGCTGGCTGGTGGCAATATAGAACAAATGACCTTTATACAATACTCCGAGCCCCCCTTTTTCAGGAGGCTCTTCAGAAGAAGGGGCAAATGTTCAAGATGGACTTGTTTGTTTCAATCATAGAAAAGTGAATTTGCAGAGATGTCTCAGGAAAGAAATACTGAAGTATCATTTCAGCGAATGGAGCACTTGTCCTATATGGATAAGTTTTACATTTCCTTACATTACATTTACTAATCTAGGTAGTTATTGTGCTGGTCAGTTTTTGTCAACTTGACACAAACTAGTCATCCAAGAAGTGGGAACCTCAGTTGAAGAAATGGCCCTATCAGGCTGGCCTGTGGCCCTGAAATTGAGACATTTCCTTTTTTTTTTTTTTCCAATACGTATTTTGTCTGCATATATGTAAGTGAACTGAGTGTGTGCCTCGTGCCTGAGGGGACTAGAAGAGGGCACTGGATTCCCTGGAACTGGAGTTATGAATGCTTGTAAATCACAATGTGGGTGTTAGGGACCAAACCAGGATCCCCTGCAAGAGCAGTAAATGCTCTTAGCCTGTGCATCATCTCTCCAACCCTCAAATGTGAGCTAGTTTCTTAATTGCTAGTTTATGAGGAAGGGCCCAGACCATTGTGGGTGGAACCGTACCTAGGCAGGTAGGCCTGGGCTGTGTTAAGTAAGGTGGCTGAGAAAGCCAGTAAACAGGACTCCCCCATGGTCCCTGCTGCAGTCTCTGCCTCTTGGTTTCTGCTTTGGGTTCTGGTCCTGGTTTCCATCAATGATGGACTACTAAGTGGAAGTAGAAGATGAAATAAACTTTTTGGTTTTACCACAGGAACAGAAAATAAACTGGGGGTGGTTAATGAACTCCTTTCTTATTATTCAAATCCAGTTGATAAATCTCTATAATATGGAATCATCCAGTAGTAATATATATATATATATGTGTGTGTGTGTGTGTGTGTGTGTGTGTGTGTGTGTGTGTGTGTGTGTCTGCTGGGGATCCAGCCCAAAGACCTTGTGCATGATTGACAAGACTTCTACATTCAAGATTGTTTTCCTTTTCCCATTCAACAACTCTCTTCATAAGTTTTTTCTTTACCAGCACACTTACAGTAGATAATTTGGGAACGGTATGCTAGAAATAAGGTCCACAAGGGGATATTGTTTCTTCCACTATTTGTTTCAAGAATATATTTGATCCACAGTACACCTACTGTGTGGAGAAAGAGAGAAACAAGGAGAGACAGAGGGGCGGAGAAACAGAGAGAGAGAGACGGAGAGACCTTAACCCTTTAATGTTTTGTGCAAAGGCACAATGTCCCTCACATTATTCAAGGATCTCATAGGCTGTTTCCTTTTTTTATCCCATGGTCTATCTTCTGGAAAAACTTGATTTTTTCTAAGAAGAGACATTTTTTCATCCTTTATGTTGTTACCCTGCTGTGGATATTTCTTTTTATTTCAGTCCAATTCCTTGTTGATTTCTGGCCAAGGAATAAGGAGTCTGGTTAGAGATTTCAATTTTGATAAGCCCGATTAGAAGAATTTTCTCCAAATTTTCTAATCCCATCAAGTCTAGGTGTTTCTAGTTTTCTCAGAGCTCATGCCCCATTCTCTTCTATCCTGTGTCATGCTGCAGATCAGTGTCCTTGTACTTAATTCAGGCCAGAAGCCTGGATCCCCAATTTCTTGCTTACAAAAACAAACAAACAAACAAACAAACAAAAAACCAAAAAAAAAATCCCTAATATCCTATCTGACAGTACACTAAGAGAAATGTTTCTCTGGTGATGACCCTTTGTGTGGCCAGAAAGTGGTGGTGCGAGGCAGATGAGAGAAAGAGGGAAGCATCCACAAATGCCTAGAGGTCACTCACTAGCACAACATCCCAGGAGCACTTGAGGTCCTCTAGCACAGCCATCTTGTTTTTATAGAAAAGATAACTAAAGACCATAGACCACAGAGAGTGGCTTAAGCCTTTACACCTCACATGCACTGAACAGGGCACATCTTTCATTTGAAGCCCAGTGCCCTCTGCTACCATAATGGCCTCTGTGGCCTGTGTCTGTTTCTGCTGGTCACACTTCAGAGCTGATGTAGGTTCCCCTTCTGTTTTTATTAGGGGTAGACCAGGTAAGAGTTTCTCCCCTGTTCTGCTACTTCCAAGGCCGCATCACTGTCTTTGAAGTGAAATGGAATTTCCCAAGGTCAGAAACTTGTGAATGGAGGTCAGCATCGGGGGCCTGTTGGCCTTCACAACTCTTCTGGAACCTGAGCTACTGCCCCGGAGTTCCCAAGAATGTCAGTAGCCTGCAGCATCATGTAAAGCTTGTCTTTGAATGTGTACCTGCTGATTAATTAATTGAAGAAAGCTATTGGAGCACAGATAATCTCACCCTGCGTTAGTCACTCCTGGGTGGGGAAGGGGGAATCATGTTAACATTAGCAATTTCTATTCTGCTCGTGTCTCTGGAGCCCATCTCCCTGGCTCACAGAACATGAGCTCATGGTTTAATTGGGTTAGAAATTAAATGAATGCTTTTTCCTTCTAAAAGAGAAGGAGAGCCGCCCCACACTAAGACTAGCAATTAAAACTACAAGACGATACTTGGCAGGAGCATCAACAGCGAGGAACACACTAAGTGGAGAGGAACAAAGGCTTTACCTCCAGCCAAGAGCCTTGAAGTTGGTGAGGAGACAAAACCGGTACTGAGAGCTCTGTGGCAGGGGATAAAGTGGGCTCATAACAACCTACTTTACACTGGTAAGAGAGGAGGGAGACCAAATTATGCTGTAGTCATGTGTTTTTGCTCTATGAAAATCAAAGACACTTCTGGATGGAATGAATGCTTAGCTGACTGAAACGATTCTCAAGTTCCTTTCAAATCTAAATTCCATGATGTCATATGAAACTCAACCCCACTCAGCTGCTGCACGTTTTCTCACAGTATCTCTGCTATTTCCGGGAGTTCTGAAATGAGTGTGTCAGATATGATTGACCCAAGTGCAGCCTATCAGCCACTGCACTGCTCCTTATCCTTGTCCAGTCTCTGGAAAATCTTTCGGAGAAGCATTCTATCACGATGCTGACTTCGTGTGTCAGTGCTCTCCAAGGAGTGTCACCTCCGAAAATTTTGAGAGCTGCCAGCCCTAAGCAAAGCTGGGAAAATGTGTTGTTTGAAATTTCACCAGTCTCCCAAGGATGGAAAAAAACATTTGACTTCTGCTCTTCATCTCCTCAGGCGTAGCTACTGAGGTGCAGGCCAAGGGGCCATGTGAACGATACAGTGAGCCAACTTTTCTCAAATGCCTAGGGTGTACTTGTCCGAAAGCTGGGGTATAGAGCACAGACACAGCCCACCCCTTACCACAGCCCACCCCCTTTCTCATTCTCTTCCCATAGCTTCGATATCTCCAGACCCAATAGTTCCAGCAGGTCACTGCTGTCAGCCTGGAGGATAATAGCCCAGTGCCTGCCACCTAGATGTGGGCAGCTACCTTAGGCTTCTCAGCCATTCACAAGAGCCCCTTTAGCGGCTATGCTTTGTCTTCTATGGAATTTTAGCTCAAATAACTCACTTCTACCTTAGGTTCCTTTCTTTCAGGCATCTTGCCACACCAATGAGAAAAATAACTAATAAAGGTGTGCTGGAGACAAGGGGAGTCTCCATGAAAATACTGTCAGGGCTCAGCCAGCCTGAAAAGTCCACATATGTAAATTTCACAGAAAAACACATAATGCGCATCCAATCAAGCATGAATGTAATTTACCTGCTCTTGTTTTTTCTTTTTTTATTTATTGCAATTTATTCACTTTGTATCCTAGCTGTAGCCCCCGCCCTCGTCTCCTCCCAATCCCAACCTTCCTCTTCTCCTCCCATGCCCCTTTCCCCCACTAATAGGGAGGTGCTCCTCCCTTTCCACCTGACCTTAGCTTATCAATCTCATCAGGACTGTCTGCATTGTCTTCCTCTGTGACCTAGTTCCCCAAGGGGGTGATCAAAAAGCCAGCCACTGAGTTCATGTCAGAGACAGCCAACGTTCCCCTTGCTAGGGAACCCACTTGGAGACTGAGCTGCCATGGGCTACATCTGTGCAAGGGTTTATACACCTACAGAAGCTAAGCAATAAGGAGGACACTGGGTAAGTTGTTCAATCCTCATTCAGAAAGGCAAATAGATAGACCTGGAAGAGAGAAAACAGGAAACAGGCCAGGAGCCTACCACACAGGGCCTCTGAAAGGCTCTACCCAGCAGGGTATTAAAGCAGATGCTGAGACTCATAGCCAAACTTTGGGCAGAGTGCAGGGAATCTTATGAAAGAAGGAGGAGATAGAAAGTCTTGGAGGTGACAGGAGCTCCACAAGGAGAGCAACAGAACCTGCTCTAGTTTTAATACATCATGTGATGAGGAGTTTTGGCAAACCAGCTTAATAGTCATCATACATTATTTTAGACCTTTTTCATATGTTAATAAATGATATACTTGAAAAAATATGTTTATAGTTTAATATGTCTCTTCTATTCACATTCCCTTATGAATTCAGAAAACACATAGTGGAGATGCAGGGATGCACAGGGGTAAAGTTCTTGCTTTGCAATCATGAGAACCCAAGTTTCAGCCCTAGAACTCATGTGACAATTGCAGGGCATGGTGGCAGGTACTCATCATTTCAGCACAGTGGAGGTGGAGACAGTTGGATATTTAGGGCTAGCTGGCCAGCCAGCATAGCCTGCTTGTCAACTTTCAAGACAATGACAATATCTCAAAATAAAGATGGATGACATCTGAGTAACAATATCTAAGATTGTTCTCTGGCCTCCACATGCATGTATAAACACATTCATGTGCATTCACATTCACATTCACATGCACCAACACACACACACACACACACACACACACACACACACACACTTTCCTGCGGTATGTGAAACACTATTTTAGTAGATTTGAATGTAACAAGGAATCAGACAGATAAAATTACTGCCATTCAACTCTTTATGGCAACATAAAGAGTAACAATTATTGCGGGTCAAGACAGTCAAGATAAGCCACACGTAAATAAACCAAACAGCATATTAATTGAATGTGCTCAGGATAAATGAACAGGGAGCCAAGGGAGAGGCTCACAAGAGGATTAGTACACTCTCTTAGAGGTAGCGGTGTTTGACCCCTGAAGATGGCTAGGAAGTGAGCCACACAGATATCTGAAAGAATATGTACCAGCTGTGCGAAACAAACAAACAAACAAACAACAACAAAAAACCCGTAAGGATTCAGAGTACAAAAGATGCCTGGAATAGGCCAGTGTGGCCAGAGGGCAGAGAGAGGAAGAGGGGGATCATGGATGATGCCAGATCTTGTAGGGCCTCATGCTTTTTTTTTTTTTTTTTTTTTTAAGACTTTGGCTTTTAGTGTGAATGAGATAGGAATAGTCTCAGGGTTTAGGGTGGAAGAATGAGATAATCTAACTTATGTCTCAAGAAGAAAAGGGAAAGGGTGGAAGTGGAGATTCCAAGCTTAAAGCCGAGAACTAATTGAGGTGAGAGGCTATAGAGTGGGATGAAGGAGAGTGGGGAGAAGATGCACATCTTTCTTTCACAGTTCACAGTACTGAGTCTAGTATTACATATTATAACATGTGGCTTCTCTGGCAATGTGAGGTTTTGATTTTTATTAGAGGAAGTGAATTAGTGTATGTAAACTGCAAAGCTGATTCCTGGCATATGATAAGCATTTAATTAGTTCTAGTTATTGCTTATTGCCTATATTTCTTACCATGGCTATAAAGAAGTAATAATCAAAACTCTGTATCCACATGCACAATTAATTAAAGTGAAAATGGAGATTAAAAAATAGTGTAGGAAGCTGGGCATGGTGGCTCGTGCCTTTAATCCCAGAATTCAGGGAGGCAGACAGAGGCAGGCTGATCTCTGTGAGTTCCAGGCCAGCCTGGTCTACCAAGTGAGTTCAGGACAGCCAAGGTGACACACAGAAATTCTGTCTTGAAAAACCAAAAATGAGCAAATAAGTAAGTATGTAAGTAAGTAAATAAATAAATAGTGTAGGAGAGAAGATTGCAGTTGGACCAGGAATATTATTATAATTAAATTTGAACTCGATTTCTGTGCTTCCTGAAAGACAAAACAATTAAATGCCTTAACTCAAAAGGTTATGTCTACTAAGAGAAAATATCAATTTTTAAGAGATTTAGACCTGCTCTTGTTGTGTAGTTCCTATTGACTTTTAGAGCCAAGGACTCTGATCACTGACATAAAATGTCCTCATTGGCAACTCAGCAGGAAACACAGAGGTTTCTTTTATTGTTGCATAGCAGAATTATTACATAATAACTTTGTAGAGCCATTAGAAAGACAACACGGTACAGCAAAAGGAACATTAGATTAGTTCTTAGAAGAGCAGAATGTAAGTCCCAGTTGTGCTTAAGTAAGCTATAACCTCTTTGAAACTGAGTTTCATCAGCAATAGACCGGACCCTAATCAAAGACCGTCTCTGTCTACCTGGTTACCATGACTGTGGCTTGGATCCTTGAACCCTGAGGGAATTAAAGAAAGGACAGACACACGGACACACACATAGGAAATTCTGGATCAGGTGAGGTGTGCTTACCCTGATGGAAGGAACGTCCTACTAACTGCAAGCTGGAGCCTCAGCCTGTTTTTCAGGGATGTGACAGGGAGTTAGCCGGCTTTGGTAGGAGACTTCCGTAGGTGAGCAGTCTCCATTTGTAAAATTCCTGGTAGAAGAAGCAGTAGTTATCAGTTACTACACATGCGGATCAGCCCTTCATAAACTCCTCTTGAGTCTGATGTATATGGCAAAACCAATTTTGCCAGTTTCCCATGGGCCCAAGGTGTTATATGCATATTTAAATATTACTTAATATGTTATATTAGGTAACATATGGATGTCATATGTAATTATTTAATGTTATTTAAGTTATTTATTAAACTGAGTTAGTTTAATAAAATTTTAGGAATTTAGCATAGAAGAACCCATTTTTTGTTTTATTATTACACAATTTATTTTCTGTTTTTTAAAAATTAAATCTAGTTATTTGTTCACTTTACTTCCTTATAGCAGCCCCCTTCCTCCTCTCCTCTCAGTCCCACCCTCTCACCTTCTTTCTCTTTTCCCTCCTCCCCTTCTCTTCAGAAAAGGGAAGCCCCCATCAACCCACCACAGCGCATCAAGTCACATCAGGACTAAGTGCATCCTTTCCCCCTGAGGTCCAACAAGGCAGCCCAGCTAGCAGAAAGTGATCCAAAACCAGGCAACAAAGTCCATGTCAAAGACAGCCCTCTCTGCAATTGCTAGGGAACCCTCATGAAGACCACACTGCCTATCAACTACATATTTATCGGGGACATAGGTTCAGTTAATGCATGGAGTCATGGTGGCTGGAGCACACAGCCAGGATGCCTTAGTTCTTGGTGAGTCAGAACATGGAGATATAGACAGAAACCAGATGTGGATAAGCTTTCAAAGAGCCTCCTAAGTGACTCATTTCTATGTTCACCAGCTAGGCACCCCTGCTGTGAGACATCCATTAGAGAAGACCACTCAGACATGTGATCAAGCCAAAAGAAAATTTATTAGCTATCCAGTGACTACCCTGAGTGTTTGGGATCAGACTGCATTTCTGAGCCTATCTCAGGGTGAGCTTTTAAGCACAAAACCTACATCCTGGGTTGACACAAATCAGGTAACAAGAACAGTTAGCCAGAGTAGAACTACCTAAAGCCAAAAAACAAGGCTAGTACATTTAGGGACTTTCCCAGAACAATCGACTTTGATGGATCTGGTCTTTGCTTTGGCAGGTGTTGCTGCCTACATGCTGGGTTCCGAGACCTGAATGGTACTTAAATTATGGCATCAGTTGTACCAATTTTGGGGGGCTTGTAACATCATATCCCAAAGTTCCATAACGTTGTGACTGGGCCACCTGCAGGAGATGGAGTATTTCAACACATCAGCCTGTAGGGGATATTTCACATTCAAGATACGTCAGGGCTTCAAAACATGAAAATTGTTGAGGGACACAATCCAGTTCATAGCAACCCACTTTTTGTACCAGTCAAGGTGTTCTATCATGAATCTCCCTTAAGTTCTTCCCCTATGTTCTTTAAAAGTGCCATCTCCTCCAAGAATTTCTGCTGGCTCAGCCCCGCAGCATGTTAAATTCCTCGTTCTTTTAAAAACACCCCTAGCATGAATCCAAATCCGTTGAACTGCAGTGGTGAAAACATTACTTCTCTGGTTAAACTCTCAGTTTCTTGGAGGAAAGAAATTGCCTCCAACATGTACTGTCTCTCTCCTGGTTATCCCCCCAGCATAGGCTGGAGTTACAATAGATGTACATTTAGAGTATCTCATTAACATTTCATCTAGCACCTCATCAATATGGAGACTTTCACTGGTAATAAGGCAAGCAGATACAAAGGAAGACAGCTGTTGCTAAGCATGCTTGTCCAAAATGTGGTCCTTGGGAGCATCCTTACCATTTACTGAGATCTTACTTCTACTTCGAATCCTTATCTTTTGGTAGAAATATCTTCCCCATGTAAGAGAGGTTAATAATACTTTTCCTGGTAAGGTCACAGTTTAGTTCAAAGTGATGTGCTGAGTTATAACAGTCATCATCTGCAGTCATTGATCAATTTATTTGGAGATTTCTTTATAAATTCAAGTCAACCAAACTGAATTGTCCACACATGGTACCTATTTAAAAGCAGTCCCCCAGCCCTACCCTCTGTTCTGACTGAATGTGAGGTTGATGGGCTGAGCTCTGGTTTTGCAGATGGGAGTTTGTGAAACCCAGCCCTGAGAGGACTGCCCATGTATTAGTTTTCTTTGTAATGAAATCATTCTTGTTAGAAAATAATGGCACACCATTGCTGCCAATGCTCTGTGCATGCTCCCTGACCATCTGGCCTCTCTCTGAGCTGCTGGTGGGATTAGCGGACATCTTTCAAAAGCAGGTCAGCAGAGTCTACAGTCAGCCTGCTGGAGTTGAAAGCTCAGCTTCAACGTTTATCAGATATGTGGCCATGAGTAAGCCTGTCTCACTACTTAAAATAGGGTGAATGCTAGCACCTTCCCCTCAGCATTGTTGTGATTCTTCCACGAGTATGCAGAAAATGCTTAAAAAACAACGTGGGGAACATCAGTGATGAGATATTGATATTTTCTGTGCCTGTGTGGCAGATCCCCTCCTTGACTCCAGCTTATGACTTGGAAAGGACTTTGTTCTGTTGTTATTATTATTATTATTATTATTATATTTATTATTATTATTGTGTGTCTGTATGCGTGCACATGTGTGTGTGCAGGACTCCCACTCAACCCTGTTAGTTACATTTTATTAACTCTGTATCCCAGCTGTATCAGCTCCCTCATTCCCTCCCAATCTCACCCTCCCTCCCTCCCTTCCTCCCTCCCTCATCTCCTCCCTGCCCCTTTCCAAGTCCACTGATAGGGGGAACCTCCTCCCCTTTCATCTGACCCTGTTTTATCAGGTATCTTCAGGACTGGCTGCAAAGTCCTCCTCTGTGGCCTAACAGGACTGCTACTCCCTTGGGGGGTGGGGAGGTCAAAGAGCCTACCATTGAGTTCCTGTCAGAAATAGTCCCTGTTCCCCTTGCTATGGGAAGGTGTTTCCCCTTTTTGAGCAGGAGTTTTTACAAAAATGTTTTTGTCTAATGCAGTATACTTTAATTGGAAAAATTACAACTTGCATCAGCCATTTTTGATCTCTTATTGTGAGTCTCTTCCTTCAATATGGACCCTTAACTGACCCAGGGAGAGTTCTCTCTGACTAGCTCCCCTGCTCTCAGATCTTTACTTAGTAACAAAGAAATCTCTTTAAAGTGAAAATCCAATTGTTACTCTCTGCTGAAAATACACAGTTTCCTTCTACTACACCTGAAATCTAAAGACCTTTCTGCATGGCTCCCAGACTCTACCTGATCCGGCTTGAATCTCCCCACTGGCACTTCTTTCTGATCTTGACAGGCAGAATGTATCTCCACTGCATGGTTTTGCCGACTCACTCTCCTGTGGGTGAACACTAGATCTATCTGGGTATAGTGCCTGGTCATCCAGGCTTCAACTCAAAACATGGGCAGAGGAGAGTCATGGCTGTGGTATGAGGAGCCTGAGTACCTCGCTCTTTATCTCAGGCTTCACCACTTCCTGGCTGTGTGGTCATGTGAAAGTTTTTTCAGCTGTAATAAAAGAACAACAGGGGCTGGGGCATAGCTTAGAGGAAGACTATTCGCCTGTTGTGATGTAAAAGTGTGGGTTTGATTTCCTACTACCACAGTAAAATAGATTAAAAAACAAACAAACAAATCAATAAACTAAACAAAAGTAATGGCAATATCCAACAGTCATTACCACTTAGGTCATGTTTGGTAAGTGAAATTATTATTTCACCCCCCCCCAATTATTTTTCTGATCCCTTTTTTTCATTAATTTACTTATTTGTTCATTTTATATCCCAATCACAACCCCACTCCCTCTTCCCTTTTCAGTTTCATCCTCCACCCACTTGCTCTATACCACTCCCGACCCAGGGTAACAACCCACCCTGGCACATCAAGTCACATTAAAGTTAAGTGCCTTCTCTTTCACTGAGACGGGACAAGGCAGCCCTGCTAAGGAAATGAAATCTACAGGGAGGCAACACAAGTGGCCCATCAGCTTCCTCTGTGTAGGGGGCCTAGGACCAGTCCATGCATGTTGCTTAGTGGTTCAATCTCTATAAGCCACCATGGGCCCAGATTAGTTGGTTATGTAAGTCTTCTTGTGGTGTCCTTGACCCCTCCAGCTTCCTCAATCTTTTCCCTAACTCTACCACAAGGCTTCCTGAGTTCCATCTTGTTTTTGGCTGTTGCTCTCTGCATCTGTTTCCATCTTTCGGATGAAGCCTCTCAGATGACAGTTATGCTAGATTCTTGTCTGCGATAGCAGAGTGTCATCAGTCATCTCAAGGTTAGGTCTTTCCCATGGGGTGAGTCACAAGTTGAGCTAGTCATTGGTTGGCATTCCCTCAATCTCTGTTTCATCTTTTATTCCTGCACATTTTGTAGGCAGGACAAATTTTGGGTTGAGGGTTTTTGTGGGTGGGTTGGTGTTCCCCTCCCTCCTCTATGGGTACAAGATGTGGCCACTTCAGTCTCAGTATCCCCTGCTGCTAAGAGTCTCAGCTAGGGTCACCTTTATATCTTCCAAGGAGCGTACCCCATCTTAGGTCTCCAGCTTGTCTAGAGATTCCCCAACTTCTCTCTCACTTCTCTCACTCCCCATTCCTGTTCTCCCCACACTTGATTTCTGATCCATACTAAGTTACTACTTTCCTGATTCTGATTTCAGAAATCTTTTATCTGTGCACTAATGGTCTCTGCTTCTATATTGAAGGTTTGTGGTGAGAAAAATCCTATCTGCCTATTATTTATGATGGTGTCACCTAGTCCTATCTCTATGAACAGTGTTAACATGTATCCTTCATTAATATTCAGCAAATGAAAGAACCTGACTTCTAGTCCTGACTCTACTGAGGCAATAACTTTTATCTAGTAGATCCACAATGTCTCTAGGATCAGTTACAAGATGCATATTAATACCTATATTTCCTGGAGTTATTGCATGGTATAAATGCTTGAGTGTTAATGCTGATTATCTTTGGGAGATGGAATTACAAGGGATTTATTTTCCTATTTTGCTCATTGACATAAAACAATGAATGTGGTCTTATTTTGTGATTAATAGCAGCTCACAATTAAATAATGCTTGTGAAGGATTTAACATGGTGCCTGATTCACTGCAGGTACTTAATAAACAGTGTCATCACTCCTAACTTTATTTAAAAGATTGAAAAGGCTTCCATCCTTGCTGGCACAGTGCTGTTGCTTCATACCCCTGTCTGAGGCTTGGGACTCATTTACTATCACATCTGAGAGGGGAGAGCTTGCTTCCTTCTCACAAGCTCAGTGCCTGTCAGCTAAGGGCCTTTTTCTTCCTTTCATCACATCCTCAGGCTACAGAGCCCAGGTTCACCCCTGATTATGGGAGGATGAGTTTCTCACTGTGCTCAGTCTGTACCCCACTCCTGGAAAAATGCAGAGAATAGTAATACAGCAAATTACATTGTTGGTCTCCCCTCCCCCACTCCATCTCTTTCATTGGGGAGAAAGAGATTGTGCCCAGATGCTAGAATTTAATCAGGAGCAACACTGCACAGCCCTGGGAAATGGAGCTGACTCAAAGCTGTGACTCTTCAGCTAGTGAATTTCCAATGTAAGATGGGGGCTTGTTTATCAAGGCCCCAGCCTGATGGATGGACCAAATGCTTATTTCTCATTAGCTAGGGTTGGGGAGTGGATTGCCCCTTCTTCTTAGCCAAAAGCAGCAACTGCTGATGCTGGAGGTCAGGGGATTGGGGGGAGCACTCCTTTTTTCAACAGGAAGACTACAGTTCTTCTCTTGTCAGGCTATCTGTCTGTGCAGCTGGCTCCAGCCAAGGAATCTGGGTCCCAATGGTCCTGTTTTTATTTGGCCTTTTAGTACTCTGTTTTTTGAAGACTAGCTTGAAGGAATGTGGAAGTAATTGTTTTGTTTCAAATAAGCAAAGGGGAAATATCTTCCTAAAGGTTCTGTCAGTTTTGCAGTTGTGCAGAAGAGGGAAGATCTCAGGAGCAGCTAGTTTGAAGGACCCATTATTGCTATATGGATCTGCAGTTCCGAGTTTGCACTCAAGATGCACGGATGGTGTTAGGTGAGATTTTATTGGTGTTCTGAGTGCCACTACTTTGGCACAGGTGAGCCACAGTGAAGATTCCAGCCAAGGGTACTCTAAGTTGGAGGACTGTTTTGATCATTAATAGTATGTCTGGAAAAGGAAGAGACTTGTCTTGGAGGTGCCATTAACTGAGCCCAGATCATAGGTAGGAGAGATTTTAGGGATGAATTCTGTATTGCCTCTTATGACTGCTCCATAAATCCACCGATCCATGGGTTCACTCACCAAAATGCCCATCCAACAGAGCAACTTTACATGGCTGCTGCACGTGTCGTGGAAGCTAGGCAGAGGCAATGTGCATACCCATGAGCCTCAGGGTCACATTCTGGGTTCACAGGCAAGACATTATGCATCTGTGGGCTCACCTGAGAGTTGCTAGTGTCACCGTTTCAATGCAAGACATAGAGAGAAATTGAAGTTATGGTCTCTGACCTTGGGAAGGGGGGTGAATGCACTCAGCTGCCATCTTGGAACAGAGGAGTATTCGGATTATCTTTATCTGGGACAAGTGAGCTTTCCTTATAGGCTTGGCCGTGAGCTCTCACAACGAAAGGCCACGTCTGGTGATAGCCTAGCTACAGAGTGGATCTGGCTGCTCACCCTATGGCACTTGCTCACTGTGAGTCTTGAGATGCCTGCACTCTGCCACTTCCCACTGTTCTTTTTTTTCTCCCTAAGATGTTTCTTTTCTTTAGCTCAAGACAAAATAATGTGAGTCATTTGAAGCTGGGATTGAAAAATAGCCTGGGCACTGCCATTTGAAAATAAATTCCCTTGTTTATCTAATTTCTTAGAGAATGATTCCCTTTCACCATGGGGACTTACTAGAGAAATGATGGATGAGCCAGCCTCTCTCTCTTTTTCTCTCTCTCTGTGGTTCATCTGGGCCAAATTACTGCAGGAAATCCTGAATTATAATTTGTGTGATCATTAATTCATCTAATTACAAGTTCCTCACAAGCCACGGCACTGAAGAGAAATTACTAACCAGCCCATTATATCTAATCTGCAGCTTTAAAAAAAAATGATAGCCAATAATTCATCTGCGATACCAATGGAAGTCGACTTTTACTGAGTGCTCTTTCTCTGCTGGTTACTGTTCTGCATTTTATAGAAACACAAACTCTACTTTTGTTTTCACATCAACCTTTAAGGTAGATGCTGTTATAATCAAGGTGATACAGTAAAAGGGGGAAAATTGAGGCATAAAGAGAGAAGAGACAAAAAATAAGTAAATGAAAACAAACAAACAGACAAACAAACAAACAAACAAGAGAGAGAAGAGACTTCCCTGAGGCTACACAGTAAGTGTATGGTAAGACCAGTGCTGCTGCATCAGTTGGTACTAGCTCTTTGGTTGGTACTAGCTCCTTTCTCCAACAGAATCCTAGATCAGTCTCTCTTTTCCTGAATACACTAAATCCACACGGTGGTTTATCAGTGAAAAAAAAAAAATCCAAAGAAGACCTATCAATTCTAGTTTCCAAAGCAGTCCTTTCTCGTACCCGAGGACAGCTGGGCCATAACCCCTAAGCACTGTTTGAGCCTTCCCCATTTCCTTTTGTAGGATTTGGGCTTTAATCTATTTGGGTTCCTCTCTCTCTGTAAGATTAAAATACTTCCTAAAAATCTCAGCTTAGTTAGAAATTACAATCATCAGTTCACAACATTTCAGATGAAGGGGGAAGGAGGAGCTGTTGCCCTGGTGGTAGACAGCAGGCGGGCACCCTTTTTTTCATTGGAGTCCATTCTACCCAGAGGCAGCTCAAGAAACTGCTTCCAAGTTTTCTTCAATCCTCTGGCCTGGCGGCTATGTTGCTCCAAAAAGAATTCTTGTTCTAATCCTGAAAGGAGTAAATCCAGCACCTCACCTGGCCAGAACTTCTTCTTGTTAAACAGTGAGGCCAGTCCCAAGTATTGGCATGACTCAAGTCTCAAGGTGAAAGGCAAAGGCAGAGGGTATGAAGGCTTGAAAAGGTCATCTCTAGAGAGCTTTCGGAATTTAAGATGATCAATATGGAATGCACAGAAGCACAGATACTCCCTAGAGAGCCGCAATAAAGGAAACTGTAGAGAACAAGAGATGGTGGAGTGCTCAGCCTAGAGCAGGAAATCTATATCATACACTCCAACTCCAGCTCAGAGATCACTGAAGAAGAAGGGGAAGAATGATTGCAAGAGCCAGAGGTCTTAGAGGACTGCTGTGAAACAGTAGTTTTTGGACAGACAGGCCTTTTGCACAGATGAACTCACAGCCACTGTGACTGCATACAGAAGACCTGCATAAGACCAAACCAGTCAAATAGCAATACTAATGGCTCATGCTATTAGACTCCTGGCTGAACAGCTATTGCCAGTTGATAGTTGCTGGGGAAGGGAATATCACATTTCTTTAGGGATACAGTCTTGGATGTATCCCTAGCTCTAATGGATGACACTATGCCCATGCACATACTAATGGCACCAACTGAATGCAGTGGTTTTAAGCCTACAAAGTGAGTCCAGAACATCTAAGGTAACACAGAGAAACCCTGTCTCAAAAAACAAACAACAAACAAACAAACAAACAAAAAAGCGAAAAAGAAATCCTATGTTGATCTCTCTGGCCTCCACATACACACATAGACACGTGAACACCCCCCTTCCCATTAAATGTCTCCCTTTGTCTCAGAAGTACACTCTAAGTTCCCTGCTGACTTCTGATATCCCCCAAACTAAATGGTTCTTATTGTCTCAGAAACATACCCCAATTTTATTTCTGACTTCCAGTGCCTCTGCAATATATTCTCTGCTGAGTCACCTCCTGGATGCTAAATTAAATCTGTTCTCCATGAATGCAGGACAGATTTGTTCCTCGTGGGGTTTCCTTTTGCTGAGGTGAACCTCATTGATTACTTCATGGAGAAGAGAAATCTCAGGGGAGCTAGCAGGAAGGACACAGAGGTGTATGATTCCTTTATGGCTCCCTGCTCACCTTGTCTGTTCAGGTCACTCCCAAGCCCTGTGTTTCAGATGGAAATGAAACCCTTCCTATTCTTTCTATTCTGGTTCATAGTGTTTGGTGAGCTCTTTATCAAGGCCTGACAGGTTGGTGCCAACTGAAGGAGGCCAAACCCATTAATCACTGTAGCTGGGATGTGCCTTGCCCTAGAGGCTGTGACTACCACTTGTCTTTTCCTGGCAGCTCCCCCATTCTGGCACCCAGACTGTTTGGAATTGAAAATCTCTAACTTTTGTGACCTTCAAGAGTGGCATGAAAAATGACCAGTTGGCCACAAGCAGCTTCATGTGGCAATAGAATTTTCAAAACTTGTCTGAGCCAAGGTGTGGTGGCCTCGCCAGAAGAGGTCTATAGAGAAGGTCAAATCACAGAATCCAGGCGATTGGCATCTTCTTTACCTCATGGGCCGGTTCTGGAGTGCTGGAACGACATGGATGGCTCCAGGCATAGTCTCTGTGCAAGAACTTAAACAGGACAGGTGAGAAGGAGGAGCCAGTGCTTGTAATGATGAATTTGAGCAGAAAGCAACTTTCAAAGCCACATTGTTTAATGGGGTAGGTTTAGGGGTCTTTTGGGGGTGATGGAAACAGCTCAAACAGCTCTCTGCATGGGCATTGCTGTTCATTGTTAATATCCTTTTCCCATGCTGCTCTATGTGACATTTTTCAGGGCTTTTTTGCTCTCTGACAATTGAATAGAGCTGGCAGGAAATGAGAGGCAAAGAGAACAGGGTCAAACCAGGAGTATCTGTGTTAGCTACTCCTGTTAGCAGCATCTCTGGGAGATTTTGCATGTCTTTTTTGAGCCTTACCACTGGACCACCTCTGCCCAGGTCTGGCCACCTTGCTGGGGTTTAAACATCAGGTTTCTCTTTCTCCTTCTTTCCAGCTCTAGGATTGAGAGGAGAATTCTGGAGTTATTTACCTAAATACATCTTCCCTTTTGTTCTTTGACTTCTGTAACATCAACTCCTGTCATCATCTCTCTTAACATGGTGGAAAGGATGTCAGTTTCCTGATTGGGCCTTCCTTCTCAACAAGTAGGACCAGACTTGAAGATACACATTTAGTGGAAGCAATCATAACCTTTGACCTTTGGTAAGGAGATTACCCAAGTACTCACTTCAGACTGGGTACAGAAAATGGACCATAATAACAACTCCACCAAAGTCCAACTTGATGAACCAATATCTTTAATGGGATTGATTGGGATTGATTATAAAAGTATGGGTGTGGGGTTACTTCTAGGAGCACGGAACTCAGAGGCAGCTGCATCACAGAAAAACCCACCCCAGCCTGGGTACCAAATCCTGACAACTGCATCACTGGAGCTCTCCACACAAGGTGCAAGCAGTTCATCTGATCAGGTTCTCTCCACTGGACCTTGCTTATATAACTTGGGAAACAATGTTTCAGGATCTTCTTGAAACTTGTGTTGTTTGCATGCTGAGCCTTGTATGTTTTGGTTACTTACTGAGTCCTAACAAGACACCCCCCCACCCCAGCATGGAATGTTCCAGTTCTGAGGACATTGATATGCAACAACAATCAATTTTCCCTAACCACACTTTCTCTGCCAGAAAGGCACATGGGACATGAATAGAAGGAATTGTTGTCATTCCATGGATCCTGTAGGGCATAGAATTTTCTTCCCAAACAATGGGTGGTGTTTTCTGAATGTTGTGAGGAAGGAGAACAAGGTGCTGCTCATTTTGGAGGGTAACAGATTAGAGAAAGGCCCAGAAATCAGGCAAAAGACAGCACAGCATGTAAAAGTCAGTGGTTTATCCCAGGCTAATACTCTTATTCTCAGTCTAATTCATACCTCTGCTTCCTAAAGCCAGGTAGTCCAGAGGTACCCACAAGGCAGATATATCCTAACATCAATCTTAGAAAGACAATTTCCAAAGCAGAGTGTCCCAAATATATTTCAACAATGATACCACAAAAGCAAAAATAAAATTGTTTATGTATTTGTTGAATGCCCATTTTGTGATTCAATATATTTATCAAAGAAGTTTGCAGACTTCATCTTCCACAAGGCCTCCGTTCTGGTGACAGAGATGAGGTGGGCTCACCCCAAGCATCTCTTCATATGTGGCATGCTGCCATTTAGGGTCAGGACAAGAGCATGAACAGGGTAGCTGATAAGGAGACCTGATGCTGGCTTAAGTCTAGAAAGATGCTTTAGAATCATGGTGTGCTAAAGCATGGGCACTTTATTGAAGTATTCTACTTCATTGTCTCTCCAGTCCTGGGGCTGTACATCATTATTCCTATTCCACAGAAAGATGAGACTTTAAGAACTGATGTACTCTGTATTTACCCACCTAGCAAGTGGTGGAATTAAATTTGATGCCTGCTTTGTTTAATTTTGTTCTCATTACATTCTTACCACTTTCCTCTGTCCCTACTAATTCTACTGGATCCTGAATACTTTGTATTTAACCACTAAAGATATTAGAATAAGGTGGGACACCCAGGAGACAACCCAGGGGAGACTTTGTTACAGAGATCTATACAGTGGTCATGCAAAAGACTAGAGGCAAACAGCAGGGTCAGAGATGAGTTAGGGGACCATGATGACAGTCCAGATAGAATCGAGAATGGGAAAAAAAAGTCAAGAAGAAGGTCACCGCAAGACTAGCTGACTGAGTGAACAGAGGATGAACAAAACAAAACAAAAACAAAAAATGGGACGAGCTTGGATGACTCATAATTGAAATCAATCTGGCTGATTTTGAAAACAAATAGCTTCCCCACCTTAAAAACTGAATACAAAATGCTGTCTTTTATTACCCTCTAGGCAGAAAATGTTTGTGATTATTAAATAAAAAGCCTCGATGTCCCCATGATTTATGATCAGAAAGGTTTGCCAATCTGTCAACCCCATAGACAAGGAGAGCTGTACTTTAGCTATTGTTTGGATTCTGGTAAGCAAAAGGAGGTTGAACTGAGTTACGGCTTAGGAAAATGTAGTATCCCACAAAGAAGCTTCAGAATCAGACTCTGAGGAGTGGTGGTGGGAATTAGTGGTATTTCTGGCCAGGCCCAGTGGCACAGAGTTGTAATACCAGGACTTGGGAGGCTGATGCAGGAGGATCCAGAGTACAAGGCAAACTTGGGCTATTTAGTGAGATTTTGTTTCAAAAACAAAAATAATAAAGCCAAGAAGCAACAGAAGAGTGTTTCTAAGTTTGAGAAGATGTAGTTACAGAAAGAACTTAGTAGCCTGACATTTGGCACACACCAAGAAAGAATTAAGTCTTTTGAACACTGGAACTGAGTAAGTCAGCTAATTCTATGGAGCCAAAACACAAAGGCGGTTATGAACAAATATATAAACATAGACTTAATGCTTAAGCTGTCGTCAACAAGAATTGATTGATATCCCTGTAAGTTGCTTACCAGGAATTGTAGTGTGTACTGTGACCTGAGATGCCTTGCCATTGTTAGGAGAAGAAGTAAGTGAGTATAAAAGCCTACCAAGGATACAAGATAAAAGACTGTGGGTCACAGCATGAAATAAATTCTATCCCCCTTAATAAAGGTATAGAAGGAGCCACGAAACTGAGCTCATATGAATATCTCTCTTTTCAAGTTGGGGCTTCAGAGGGGTTAGGTTAACTAGAAAGAAGAATGAGTTTGTAAGGAGCCACGTTATTTAAATTGGGGGCATAACCTGAGATCATCCAGCCCATTTCCAAGATCAGGAAATAGACACTGAAAGGAAAACTGCTCAACAATGGTGCTAACAGACTTCCTTTGGGAAGGTGTCAGACTGGGAGATGCAGACTTTGGGCTGTCAGTCAAGGGCTGGGAGGGAGGTGAACTAAGAAAGGAGAATGCTGATGTTGAATGTTTGTGTTCTGAGGGAATTCTCCAGCCACATACATAGAAGAAAAGATACACAGAACTGCATATTTACAGAAATGAGAGATCAAGGGACGTTCAGTGTAAAAGAAGCCCAAGGAAAAGATTCTGTGAAGTGAAAGGCTAGCCAATATGAAGAACTGTCCTAAATTGAAGGAAATAAGATGTAAACTGTTTCTGATTTTTGAAATGTGATCATTCTTTAAAGGCACAGTGTTAATAAAACGACAAGACTGGGAGGACAATAAAATGGTGGCATGTGTATGTGTTGGGTGGTGTATATAGGATATGGGTGTGTATATTTGGTGCTTATGGCATATGGAATGTTTATATCGTGGGTCTGTATGGTGTGTATGAGAACTGTATGGAGAATCGTATGTGTGGTATGTATGTATTTGTATGTGTACTATGTGTTTATGTGTATGGTGTTGAGTATGTGTATGGTTAATGGTATGTAATGATAGTAATGGTATGTAATGAGAAGAACATGTAGTGTGTGTGTGTGGCATGTGGTGTATAAAGAATATATATATATATATATATATATGTATGATATGGTATGTGTATGTGCTGTATATGGAGTATGTGGTTTATTTTATGATGAACACAGACCTTTATGGCTAAATCTTCCAGCCCTGACTAAAAGGACGTAGTAGTATCTGAAAGAGAAGACTTCTTCAGATGATAGGGTGCCTCACATTGACCCCAAGGAAAATTCCCAAATCAGGAATTTAGAACCAAATGGAGATCTGGCTTGTGAGAGAGGGATGTTAGAAGGAGCTCAGGTTTACAAGCAGAAGTTTGCACTGCAAACTGAGGATAAAGAGCTGGTGAATGAGAACCAATAATAAGGCCCAGGGAGAGGGAAGGACAAGGCACTCTTAGGAGCTGATCTTGGATGTCCTGATTGCATACAGCATTGGCAACATCTGCAAACAGAATGCTGGTGAGATTGCCATGTGTGGAAATTGATGACACAGCACACACAGGAATCAGCATGTTGCATGTCTAACTGAGTAATCAAAGATGTTAATTACAGTTCCAGAGGCTGTCATTTCCATTCAAACCACAACTACATTCACACAGAAAGAAGGTAACAGTGTGCTAAGAAAAAACAAATGAGGAAGGAGTGCTCTCTTATACATTATTTCTGTATATTCGCCAACCACCTACACTGAAAAAAGCAACAAAGAAAGAAGCGGAAAAATGGGACACCTCATAGCTCGCCTTTTAGCTCTTCCATACTCATCAGTACTGGTAGATGCACACATTAGCAATAATAGAGTGAAAAGTGCTGTTATATTTGTGTAGTGCTCCTTCACGCCATCCCTTTATTCTACTAAGAATGCTATTTAGATGCATATATAAGCTCAAAAATACAAACTGTAATGTCAGTAATTCTTCATACAAGTTCAGTATTTATATTTTTATTTAATGATGACATTACACAGTATAGATATGAATGAAAATTTACAATAATAATTACATTTCTGCTTTTCCTTAAAATGGCATCAAATGTCAAATAAAAGCCATCATGTTTAGTCAAAAGAGAGACTTGGAAGAAAGAAAAAGTTTCATATTTTAGTAATCTTTAAAAGCAGGCTTTTTGTTTTCCTTTGGTGGTCTTTGATCACGGAGCTATCCATTTTAATTTTGCCACTCTGTAAGCAGCTCTAGTGGAATGTGTGCCTGTGTGTGTGTGTGATTAGAGTGAAAAGATAGTCCTATGACCCCCAAGGAGAGGGAACACAGTTGAGGGAATGACAATCCAGAGAAAAAACTGTGGTCTTCCCTCTGGCAGCTCTCACACACTCCATTATACCTAACATTTCTGTTTCTGTTATCCAGGGACCACTCCATGTTCCATGATTGTTGTTCGTCCTCATGCTTCTTCCTCTGCCTCAAATGTTCTTCCTGTCTGATTTCAGTTCCAAGGAATGGCACTTAACATCAGCGAGCACAGGCTGGTGGAGGGGGAGTCGGCTTGGCAGAACCTGCAATGTCAGTGATTCTGTAGGAGTTCAGTATTCACGTTTTCATTTAATGCTGACATTATACACTGTGGAGATGGCCTTGCTGCCTGCTGTCGTCCTGCCCTGTTCTCCATCAGGGAGATCTCAGAGGACATGATGCTGCTGTCTGCTCCCTGGTGCTTTCTCACCCCAGCTTGTAGCTTTGGTGTGCTTCCCCACGATATTCTCACCTACTCAAAAGGTGCTCAGGAGAGCGGTCCACCCCAATGTGCCTGTAAGCCCAACCCTCAGCAGGTGGCATTCAGGCAAAGAAACAGGGATGGCAGCCTGCAGGAGGATGTTAATACAAGGTTCCTAAAAGCTGGGCAGATGAGTCAGATTCTGATGATAAATATGAACGGAGTTATAGATGGCAGATAGAAGAGGAAGTTTTGAAGAAATAAATAGGATCCATAGATCCTAGACAAACCAATGATAAGATTAGCGCTTGCAAAACTGAAATTAATGAAAAATGGAGGCAGTTGCCCAAGCAGGCTTAATCAGAAATGTAAGAGAAAGGTCTGGAGGCAGTGACATTTAGATGTTAAGGCCAGAGGATTGGGTAAAGCAGCTAAGACAGCCAGTGTGTTTCCTGAACTCTTCTCAGGAGACATGAACGAAGTCTACCTTCTTTGGATAGGACACTGGTGACAGACTGAAATCACGATTCCACCACAGTCCAACTTGATGAACTGATCAGTTTACTGGGATTGCCCATGGAGTAGCCATGAAGTGCTCTTTAGAGGAGTATGGATGACTTCAAAGCACCAGAAGGTCACACAGCAAGCCTGGGTGACACCTTAGTAGTTGTATAATGAGAATCCCTCTACAGTTAACCTCTCATGTGTTCCATCACACCTTACATACAGATAGCAGGAGGGGTACAGGGGAGTGATCGAGCTCTCAGGTGAGAGTCTGATGTGTCTCCCCCGCTTCCCTCTGTGAGGCAATGTCAATGCCAAAAAAACCAGCCCTACCTTGAATGTATCTCCTGAGTAGTCACAAATGCTTCCAGTGAAGATGACAATGAAGGTGGTTATGCTCAAAGGACAGCGTTCTAGAGAAAGAAAAAGGTCAGATTAGATGACAGCTAAAGCTATATTAGTTAGAATGAGCAACGGTGCTGTTGGTCATGTGAGAGGTGTTACAGGGGAGTGAGGTGGCAGAAGCTGAGCGCTGAGGAGTGGGTGTGGGAGGTGAAGAAATGGATGTAACAAATATAGACTTTCCATGAGGTTTGACTTCAATGGGGAGAAAAGAAACAGGGAGGTAGCTGAAGCCAGGACCTGTGATCCGAGGAGAGTGTCGGCTTTAAGGTTCTAAAATGTTGATTAGCAGATTTAAATTGTGTGTGTGTGTGAGAGAGAGGGAATTATTCTAAAATGTATTCATATTTACTTGCTTATTTAGTGTTACAGTTAACTTAGAAAGCGATTACTGCCCTCCTGCCCCATTTTTAGGTAGGGAAACCAAATGAAACCCGGAATTTGAAATGAATTTTCTAAGATTACGTGTCAGGAAATGAGAAAGATAAGCCTGAGCTTGGGTTCCAGTAGATAGTGAAACTTCAGAAAGAAAAATGTATCTCCATCTACAAAATCCCCTGTGCTCACAAACACATTCTAGGTACTGTAATTATGGTGCCCCCAGCTCCCCTTTCCTCAACAGGGAGGGGGCTAGTCTCCAGCCTTTATCAGACTCTATTGAGCCGAAGCTTTAGTGAGCAGCAGCAATCTGTTATTTTCCTCCTGTTTGCCTTGTAAGTTGCTCTTTTAATTCACATGGAGAGAAAGAGAAGGAGATGAATATTAAAAGCTCACATCAAGGGACCTAGGGAGACAGAGAGACAGGGACCTTCTCAGCATGCAGAGAAAGAAGCAGGGCTTTGACATGAGGCAAGATCTGTAGACCCAGAGTCTGTGTTGATGTCTGACAAGCCTGACCTTGGGGAATGTAGCTCACTAGACAGCTTGGCTACTGGGAACGGCCTGCTTTGCAATTGTCTGCCCTGTGTCAGCTTGCCCTAAAATGACAAAAGAAAGAAAGAAACCAAATTTGAGACCTCAAGAGAACTGTTTGTGTTAAAGGGGGGGGGGTTGGTGAGTGTGAGTGTTTCTGGTACAGGACATGTACTGAGAAGAGCAGTTCTGGGTAGCCTGGATGTTAATGGAGTATGGGAAGATGGATAGAAATGGTTGTGTCAGTAGTATCAGTATTTTCCTTGGTCCTTACTCAATTCTGGGCCTCAGGCTCTCCATGTTAACTTTCCAATTGGTGAAAATTCTGTATAGATACCAGTAAATGATTGGAATTTTTTTCGGGGGGAAAAATTGAAGGGTTGAAGCAGGTCAGTTTGGAGGAAGGAGTCAGGGTTGTTGGGTGATTGTAATGCGTGAAGATCAGGATCAATGGCTGGTCTAGCTTGCTTTTCTATTGCCATGATTGTCAGTGTTTACTGACAAAAATGAGCTTGGGGAGGAAAGGGTTTATTTGACTTTCATGTTCAGAAGATTGTCCATCATTAAGGGAGGACAAGAAAGGGCTCAAGAAAGGCAGGAATGGAGGCAAGAACTGAGGCAGAAACCGTGGAGAAGCACTGCTTACCTGCTTGCTTCCACAGCTTGCTCAGTTTGCTTTATAATCCAATACATGACCACCTGACCAGAAGTAGAACCGCCCACAGTGAGCTGGGCCCTCCCATACCAATTGTTAATCAAGAAAATAACCCACAGATCTGCCTGTAGACAATCTGATTAAGGCATCTTCTCAATTGAGATTCCCTCTTCCCAGATAACTTTAGCTTGTATCAAATGCACAAAACAGTAGGTGTTTTGTCCAGCACAGTAGGTGTTTGCTAAGGCAATGATTTTATACCAAGCCCCAAATTATATAAGGCTGGTCTCTACAAGTTCTATCACAGTGTAAAGACCATGATAGTGCATGAATGAGCTATCTACTTTATTCAAATGACTAAAGCAATGCAATTCAACATGTGTATACTGAGTGAGTACCTACCAAGAGGAACCTGGTAAGCTCTGTAAAGAGTTTGTCATACTGTGTTCAGCATGTACCATCAGTGTTTGTAGACTTTTTCCTTTGACACTTGTTTCCTGAGCAAGTCTTCAACTACTTACTTGCATCATCTGTGATTCCCTTGGTCTTACAGGTTTCTTTGGTTGCAGGGCACTGTGCTCAATCTGTCCAAAGCACAAGTTTGAGATAAGTGGAGTTCATGCTCCCAGAAGAAGTCCAGTTAGCTAATGACAGATGGGGTTGGGGGATAAATATCTCAACTTCCTGATCTTTTCTTATACACATAGTCTTCTAGATGCACCCAGTGAAACTGAATCTATCCCCCCATTATAACAATTCCAACTTCTGGACTTTCCTTTTCCCCACCCCTATCCTGGTGCTTCTAGGGAATGTCTTCCAAATAAGGGCTTGTATTCAGATGTTCATGTTAAGGCCCAATTATGGGAGAAATCAACTTAAAAGGTACAAAGCTAAATACAAAATATACTGTGTATAGATACAAAAGATATTGTGTAAGGACATTCGAGTAGGATTGAGAAAGTGCAGCAAAATCAAGGAAGAAGAACCCAAGATCACAGGTGAATATTTGCCTAAGAGGGCCTACACAGGAGATGAACTTTGTCAAAATAGTACTGCGCTGGAATGAATGATGTTTTCATAGATATATGTCCACCCCAGCATCAGAATATGGCCTCAGCTAGGAACAGAGTACTTAAAGATAGAAATTAGCTATGATAAGTATACTGAATCAGTGAGCTCCAAGCCCAAGGACTCATGACTAGAAGAGGAAATGACACAGGGTTTACACACAGGGTAAAAGGCCATGCATTGACAGAAAATAGAATAATGTAGACATATGACAAAGAATTGAGTTGGCTTCTGGAAGCCTCTAGAAACCAAAAAGAAGTACAAAAGGCTCTTTTCCAGATTCTTTAGGGGAAGCATGGTCCAAATGGTAGCTTGATTTTAAACTTCCAGTTTCTGGAACCATAAGAGAATAATTTTTTTCTTTTTTTATTTAATTTTATTTTTTTCTTATCAGTTACATTTTATTAACTCTGTATCCCAGCCGTGTCCTGCTCCCTCATTCCCTCCCAATCCCACCCTCCCTCCCTCATCTCCACCATGCCCCTTTCCAAGTCCACTGATGGGGGGGACTCCTCCCCATTCATCTGATTGATCCTGTTTTATCAGGTATCTTCAGGACTGGCTGCCAAGCTCTCCTCTGTGGCCTAACAGGACTGCTCCTCCCATGGGGGGGGGGGAGGTCAAAGAACCAGTCATTGAGTTCCTGTTAGAAATAGTCCTTATTCCCCTCACTACGGGAAACCAATTGGTTACTGAGCTACCACAAGCTACATCTGAGCAGAGGTTCTAGGTTATATCCATACATGGTCTTTGGTTGAATGTCAGTCTCAGAAAAGACCCTGTGCCCAGATATATTTGGTCCTTGTGGAGCTCCTATTCTTTGCCCATCATACTAACTCCCCTTCTTTCATATGATTCCCTGTACTCTGCCGAAGGTTTGGTCATGAGTCTTTGTATCTACTTTGAAAACACTGCTAGTTAGAGTCTTTCAGATGCGCTCAGTAGACTCCTGTCATATGTTCAATGCGCATCCCATCTGTCTTTCTAAATGAGGATTGATCATCTTACCCCATGTCCGCTCTCTTGATTATCTTTTTTAGGTGTATAGATTTCATTATGTTTGTCATATCTTATAGGTCTATATAAGTGAGTATATACCGTGTTTGTCTTTCTCCTTCTGGGATATTTCACTCAGAATGATCTTTTCTAGATCCCACCATTTGTCTGCAAATTTCATGATTTCCTCCTTTTTGATTACTGAGTAGTATTCCATTGTGTAAAAATACCACAATTTCTGTACCCATTCTTCCATTGATGGACACCTGGGTTGTTTCCAGGTTCTGGCTATTACAAATAAAGTTGCTATAAACATGTTTGAGCAAGTATACCTTTTGTGTACTTGAGCAAAGTTTGGGTATATACCTAGCAGTGGTATAGCTGAGTCTTGAGGAAGCACTATTCCTAATTGTCTTAGAAAGCGCCAGATAGATTTCCAGAGTGGTTGTACCAGTTTACATTCCCACCAGCAGTGGAGGAGGGTTCCCCTTTCTCCACAACCTCTCCAGCATGTGTTGTCACTGGAGTTTTTTATCTTGGCCATTCTGATGGGTGTAAGGTGAAATCTCAGGGTCGTTTTGATTTGCATTTCCCTGATGGCTAATGAGGTTGAGCATTTCTTTAAGTGTTTCTCTGCCATTCGATATTCAAGAGAATAAATTTGTGTTGACCTAAGCTACTAAATTTATAGTATTTTGTATGGCAGCTGTAGGAAACTAGTAAAAAAATAAAAATACAATAGACAAGCAACATGAGAAACATAGAGGACTATATATAAACTGCATGTAAAAACAAAGTGATTTATTTTTTGTTATGATTTTCTTTTCAGGTCCCCATTTCTCCTGTTTGGCCACAGTGTTCATTAATTAGTTAAGATCTAGCAAGCAGTTTCTCTTTTCTTCTGCCTCACACAGGCATCCCCGGTGGCTGAGTCTGCAGAGCCAAGTCTGTGTTTGCTGTAGGCAGATGCCTGTTCTCTGGGTTCCAGTGCAAGGAGGATGGAGGTCTTCAGAGAGTACTGAAGGTACTGAGAAATGTCAGCTGAATGCTCACTCAGTCCGTAGGGAGAATGCTCAGTTGCCTAGTGAGCTTTGAGGCATATTTAGAAGAAAACATCAAAGCAACTGGTTAGGAAATTGAATAAGAAGCGTAAGGAAAAGGAGAATATATTAGGTTAAGAGAGGGAAAAGAATGAGTAGTGTGGGGAGGGAGACAGCTGAGTGCCCATCTTTCTCCAGGGCCACCTCACGGTTTCTCCTCTGCAGAGCAGTGTTCCTGATGTTAGGTCTCTGGGCCTACTCTCCTTTGGTCTCAGGCTGTGCGCACACTAAAGTCTGTAAGACATGGTTCAGTGATCAATACACTGTGCATCCAAAGACATTCCCAGTTTGCTACCTCCATCTTTGGTCGTTTATCAACCAATTTTCACAAAGTAAACAGGTAGATAAAATGCCCCCACACCAACCACAACAACAGCAACAAAAACAGAAGTGTGCATGCCATTGGTCTAGGGTGGTGTAACATACTGTCTTTGAATCTGAGCAAGTTTTGAAGATAGAAGAGAGGAGGTATACTCAATGTTCTCTGCCTCTTCTCAGAAACAGATCCAAACACTCTTCTCACAGAGGCTAAGAGTGTAGAAGCAGCTCTTCATCTCTTCCAGCCACCAACCTCCCGCTCCCCAGGAACGCTTTATTTATACACTGGCCTTATCTTGTTTGAGATGTCCTTGCATTTAGTGTCTCACCCAGTGCACGGGCAGTATGTTCTATGTTTAGCTGGGGACAGAAGTCGTCTCTGGAGGATCCATTTTACTAAAAGGTGTTTAAGGGTTAATTGGAGATTTGAAGTTAGATATATGACTTCATGTTGGATACCAAAGAGGAAAAAAGTCTGTTCTTGCTTCGTTAGGGCTCCTGTGGTGGTGACAGCAGAGAGTTGTTAGCTGAGAAAACAGGGAATCCTGAAATACTGGTTCAGGAAGTTTGTCACATCTGGTTTAGCTCCTCTGAAGTTTACCAGAGTCCTTTCAAAACGTTTAAAAAATTATTTTTGTTTATTCTCTGAGAACTCTATACATGTAAACAATCTATTTTATTATACATATATACCCCTCCTTTCCCCATACAATCCCCAGCCCTTGCCCCAGTGCGTCCCTCTCTAAACTCATCTCCTTTAAAAAGAAGAAAAAGAAAATTTGGGACAATTCAATAGAGCATAGGCAACTTATCAATGACCACCCCAAAGAAACATGACTTTACCTTTCCCAGAAGACATCAAACTGCTATTAGCTTCTCAGTTAGGTTTGGGGTTTTGTGAGCCACTACCATATGCATACTGGGTTTTTGGTTGGCTTGATTTTATGGAGATCTTGTGAAGATCACTGCAGTTGCTGAGTTCATGAGTGCAATGGCTATGTCCTGCCAGAAGACATATCAAAACACTCATCCACATCCTCCTGATCTTATATTCTTCCTGTCCCTGTAAATATTTAAAAAGCTGATTGACAGCATGACCATTTAGTAAAACAATACTAGCTTCTTCTTTGGGGACTATGACCTTCCAAGCCCTGGGATTTTGGTTAGGTTATAGTACTAAACATTAATTTCCTTCTGTGGAGCAGGCTTCAAGTCCAATCAGAAAGCAATTGGTTATGGCTATAACAGTCATGCTACTTTTTTTTTTTTTTAAACAAGAAACCACATCTTGCTTGGCAGATTCATATTATAGTGTTCAGGGTCCATGCTGATTATGACCATTGATGCCTTTCTCTCTCCCAATTGCCTGTGTGGCATCTTCTGGCACTACTAAAATCAACAAGCAGAGAGAAGATATCCCAGTCAGCTCAAAGCCTTCTTAAATGCTCTTTGATTGCATGATTTTTTTATGGCATGGGATTCAGAGCAAATTTAATTTCTCAGATAATAATAGCACTATATAGTCACTGCTGGCATAATGCCAGCCAGCCATATAAAAATGTGACTGATCATTTCATCAGTGAGGAAATGAAAGCTTACTGACATAAGATAATGATCCCAACATCACACAATTCAAAAGTGGCATAACCAGGATTTATTTGAAGCCACACCTCTTTATTTCAAAGCCCAAATCCTTAATAAGGTTCAACTTCATACGATTCTCCAAACCTTCCCACAATTATTCTCTAGATACCTCCTCCCTCCCTTTCATCCTGACTCTTCAGGACTCAGCCACAGTCATGGAAAGCTCACACTGTGTAGACAGATGGGTAGGATAGAGAGAGATGGCTGCTTTTCATTTTGGTTCCTTTCTATCCCTAAATAATTCTTTGTAAGTCCCTTTTCAGCTGCTGTGCTGCCCTCTGGAGTGAGACTGCGTGTGGTTACCTCTGGAGCATCTCAGATAGCGTTAGTTATCATCTCGGAAGTCTTTCTTTGAAGCGTAATGGAGGCAAAGCCTCAAAAGGTGGATCATGAACTATTTTTGAATATGAACATGTTTGAGGGCATCTGAGAGGAGTTATGACTCTCAGTCGGAATTTGCTTCTTTTTTCCTTTTTCCTCTTAGGGCAGCTACACCCCAGACACTAGACAACCAGTTAGCTCAGCATTGGCCCATGAGTTCTATCGGTACCAGAAAAGGTATTCACAAATATAATCTCTAAATCAGCCATCTTTTGTCTGCTCACTTGTGGAAGCATAACTGAGGGAAATGGATGGGGAGGTGAGGAGGTGGAGAACTGGGTTATTACCCTCTGATTTTCCAGGGTCAGAGCTAGATTGGTCAAGAAAACAAGGTACCTTAAAAGATACTAGGGCTCTGGGCAAAGAGGTGGCAGGGTAGGCTTGCAACTGGGAAAGTAGTGCTCCTGAAGTATGTTTGAATGGAAAGCTACCATCCAGTAGTGAGATAGTTCTGACACCAAGGCTAGAGTCATATGTTGAGATCATGAGAACTAAGGCCTCACTTCCTGCAAGGCTACCTGGAGCTCCATGACATAAGAGTCCCTGGGATCATCTTGACAGGATACCCATTCCTCTCCCTTCCTCTCTTCCCCCATTTCTTTACACTCTACCCCAGCTCTTTCTCATTTTTTTTTCTTTTCTTTTTATGGCAGTACCTGGACTTGAACCTAGGGTACCACGCATGCCAGACAGATGCTCTACCGCCAAACCACATCTCCAGCTTTCCCCATCCATTTTCATTACTGCTTGAAAGTACAGAAGTATCCACTCACTTGATCACCCTCCATTTTGCCAGCATGGGTCATAATCTAAAACAAACAAGTAGAAGATAGGAAGTAGTCATAGGCCGCCTCTAGGAGAAGGCTCTGGAGTCCTGTTGTATTAGTCATTAATATTTATTGATATATTGATATATCTTTAGTAAAGCTGCATTTAATCCTAAACAGCTGTATAACCAAATCACCACACAGAGACTGGGATTTATTTAATTAACTTAGATCACAATGCTGGGCAATAGTTATTCTAGCCTAAACCTCCAAGCCCACATAGTTCCTACCATTCAGATTTAACCCATTATGCTTGCTTTTAGTGATATCTTAGGTCCAGTCCATCTCTCCACATGCTTCCAAGACCTCTCCTCCAGCCCCTCTGTCCCAGCTCTCCTCCTGCAGCTTCTCCTCCTCCTCTCTGCCTCCCACTCCTTCCTGTCCTCCTCTTTCTTCCTCTCTTCCCGTTCTGAACCAGCATCTATCCTCTCCATTGTTCAACATTGTGGCTGGTTGTTTTAATTGACATTTTAGAGAACAAATGGTAGCATGTTTACACAAACTTGACACAGGTGATGCTTAGAATAAACATCACAAAGCAATGTCCAGATTGAAAGAAATATCCAGATAGTGGGGGAGAGAAATCAGCATTTGAATGAACAAGGGTAAGGTGTATACATTCCAAAAGAACATTATACCAACAGAATCCTTAGTATCTCAGAGGAATTCTAGAGGGTGAGGCGGCAATTGGATTTGATATCAGTGATGATAACAAACTGCCAGGGCCCTAGTGTATGTGTCTACTGCATACTTTAAAAGTCCCTCCCATTGAGTACTTTAGCCATCAGGGTGTGGTCTCCGTGAACTCTTATGTCTAGGGCAGGGGTTCTCAACTTGTGGGTTGTGACCCTTCGGGAGTCCAACGACCTTTTACAAGGGTCACATATCAGATATCCTGCATATCTGATATTTACATCACGATTCATAACAGTAGCAAAATGACAGTTATGAAGTAGCAATGAAACTAATGTTATGGTTGGGGGTTATCATGAGGAACTGTATGAAAGGGTCCCAGCATTAGGAAGGTTGAGACCCGCTGGGCTAGTATGTGTTTAGAAAGCTGACTACATGGCTATCCATTTTCTTCCTATCTTGGCCTTGGCATGGCACACTTCTAGGCTGTCAGAAGTGTTTCCAGGCAGAAAATGAGAGAGAAATCAGCCAGTACAAAACTGTCTAGAACATCTCTTAACAGACAGGCAGGGTAAGTGGGAAGTCTTCATATCTGACGCTTTCATCTCACTGTCCTAAGGTGCCTGCTTGAGTTCGCCCTCTCTGTGTCTTCCTCATTCATTCAAGAATGGTCTGCTTCTTTTTCTTTCACCTGCTTATGAGAGAGCACAAAAAGAGTCACCCATGCTTTTATGTATGTACATTTCGTTTCCCAGTACTGTCAGCACATCAGGGTCCCTGGACCACCACATCCTAGTAGCTAGTAGCAAGGCTGGGGAGGCTAGATGTGAATGTGAACCTGCCTGTGAGGGTAAGTACCCATGTAACCCCTTCCTGCCTATCTGTGGCTCTGGACTTCTCACTTTCTTCTACTCTTCCTTCTTCCAACGTCTCCTGTACTTTCCCTTCTTACTTATATTTTGTCTCCCATGCTCACTAAGTCCTCTTCCAAGCCCCCAGTATAATAAACTAATCTCATATTATTAGAATGAATAATAATAATAATAATAGATGTGGACTTTCAGGTCTGGCTGTGTTCAAAGCTGTGCTCAAATTAAAGGCCTGCCATGTAATTTGGAGCAACTTACCCAGTTGGCAGAACCTCACCATCAGCAACATTCTAGTGGTGGAGTTGCTATGAAGATGAATTACAGCCTTCAGTAAGTGAGTGCTCTTAGTATCATTGCTTGGTCATCACTTTTTACTCCTCAAATCTTCTTTGTTCTCCACTTTCTAACCTTACCTGGGGAGCCAATCTGAAAATGAAAATTGAGTATCCTAGAGTAAATAGATCCAAGGGTCCTAGTCACCAGGGAGAATAAATTCAAGAGAAGGAATCTCAAAAGAAGCCCCACTTCCTTAAAGATTTATTATGGACCAGGTACTGTAACAGGTTTTATGCACATCCCGGTTCACCTCATAATAACCCTACACAGAGATACTACTATTCCATGCCACCACCCAGAGAAAATATTTGAAGAGGATAACTTAAGATTCCTAGGCTCAAACAAACAAATAAAAGAAAAAAACTCCAAACCAAAACAGATACAAATCTAGCCCTGTAACTCAGGTGTTTTTTGTTGTCTATAAATTAAATGTAAGAGATACTTTGAGCTAAGAGAAAGAGATCTGGACTATTCTCTCCTGGTTCTGCATTCTAGCAGCTTCCCATTGGGTTCTGTTAGGCTTTACTAATAGTTGGGCATGCCCACAGTCTTCTAGGTCCCATCTGAGTGGATGGAGAAAGATGTACAGGGTATCCAAGGGCAAGGAGAACATTATATGAGAACAGTTAATGTAGGAACATGGGACTAAAAAATTACTCAGAAAGAGGCAGAAGGCCACAGAAATGGTCGAGTGGAAGCAAAATGCCAGCACAGGAACATTTATTGCAAGTAATTTGCAAAGGGCTCATAGCTGAGCCCATATAAAAGCTGACCGAGAGCACAATTTTCTAGAGTTAGGAAAATTGATCAGAGGCCACAGAAGAGTAGGGGAAAGTTAAGTGCCCTGATCCCAACTCACAAATGAATAGCAGGTGCCAGAGACCGGGACATAAGGAGACTATGGATATCTGGACTTTTACTCTTGCAGTGTCTGGGAAAAAAAAAAAAAGAAAATGGCCATTTCTGTGATAAACTCATCTTGGATCTGTGTGCCTCTCCACATTATTAAAGAACATCCATCCAGGGCCTTCGGAAAAGAATCCTGATACACCCACCCTGGGCTGGGCCAACACCAGAAAATAGATACACAGAGCAAGGTGAATTTCTAAGACTTGACTTGGAAATGGGCATGGAAGTAAAGATCACATCTTATTGAAGACCCCAAAGCAACCTCTATGCAGGCTTCTCTGTTCTTTTGGAGTGGAATCTGATCTCCAGTGGAAGGGTCTCTGAGGCATGATGAGCCAGTAGGGGACTGATTCTAGGTCCAGTAGGGGTGGGGGCAGGGAGGAAATGCTACAAGGAAAAAGAGCACCTCATACCCATGGAGAGCCAGGCCTGAGCTGGACACCTGAAAACTGCAGAAATAAGATTGTGAATGGTGGGGGTTAGGACTCAGCCTCTGTCTTAGAGGCAGGAGTCTGGGTAAATGAAGCAGTAGAGGAATCCACTTCTTACCTGACTACATACCTTCTGGGTTTTCAAACTAGATTTGATTCTTTCCAAGTAATAAACTTTTCTTAGTTAAAGGCTCCATTTTACTCAGAAGCCCTTTAGGGCTTCTGGGCAGGACAAAGAATGCCCAATCTTGAGTGGGCATTGGCAGCTTGGCTGCCAAGGTGATAACCACTTAAGGAAGCCACCCAGGTGAATCCTGGACACTTGGGCCTCTATCCTTTCTTTTCTATGTGAGGCTTGGCTATACAGCCAATGGTAGTGTGCAAAGGTGCCAGTGAAGGCAGGAAAAGGCAGTGGCCTCAAGCATGTTTATTTCCTGGGCACATCAAGTCATTGCATGGGCCCAGTTCTAACTCTCTCTCTCTCCCATATCCTGTAAGGCTGGAAATTGTTTACACCCTTCATCCTGGATACTCCTTGATCTACCTCAAGAGCATCTATCAGCCTCTTAAAGGTGACATGGAACCTCTTCCTAAAGCAGAGAACAGCCATGGTGCTAAGGAAAAGCATGAATTGTGGGGTCAGGGACATTGCCTACAACTTTGGCAGTTTGATCATCTGAAACATTCTTAAAAGTCAGGTCACCCTCAAACTTTGATCAGTTGCTTTCCCCAGGTATTTATTGACAAATACATTCCCCTCCTTTTTGGCTCTAGGATACCATGAGGGTCCTAATGTCTTAGGACATCCTTTTTTAGGTTCAGGGCCTCCTAAGGATGTGTGGAGCCAGAGAAGACCTAGGGACCTCCAGAGCAGTGTTACTGCTTTTCAAATATCAAGCTGTTTACAAGTTCCCTAGGTACCTGAGAGGGACTTCAGTTCTATATTTGTAGTGAGCTCTTTTTTTTTTTTAATTTTTTATTTAACTTTTATTAATTACACTTTATACATTTTGTATCCCCCCCATAAGCTCCTCCCTCCTCCCCTCCAGGTCCCACCCTCCCCCCCTTTCTACATGCATGCCCCTCCCCAAGTCCACTATAGGGGAGGTCCTCCTCTCCTTTCTCTAGTGAGCTCTTAAACCAGGAGTACACACACACACACACTAGATTGGGGCTATATTGGGGCATATGCTCCAGCACAAGGTAGGTAACCAATAGAGTGGCTCCCTAAGAAAGTAAGGGGTAAACTTCATATAGGAGGCTTGCTTAGGCAGCCTGGCAACTGTGGTGCCTGCCTCGGGACTTTCGTATGTACCCTTCTGATCTCCAGCTCTGGCACATGGGCAATGCACAGCCCAGTGCTTTGTGTTCCATTCGGGATCTCCTTGCGGCCAGGTCACAAGAGATAGTCACTATCGCCACTCTGAGAAGATCATATAGCAACCAGAGCTGGGTATCCTGTGCATGTATAAACTGAAGAAAAATTGCTTTCCTGATTTTAAGGGATCAGGCGGCACATGCAAGCTAGTTTAGTATGTTCATCCTGCAAAAACCCACTTTTCGCTAAACACAGAAAATGCAGTTGGAAACCCAGCCTTTTGTATTCTGCCTCATTACAGAGTAAAATACTGAAAATATTTGTTATTTGGCTCTTTAAAGGGGTGTGTGTGTGTGTGTGTGTGTGTGTGTGTATAATTTCTGTCCTGAATTGAGAAAAGATCCCTAGGATGACCAGTAACAACATGGTTTCTGTTGCAGTTGTTCAAAGCTGCTGTTCCAGATGCTAATGAAAGTAGATGGAGACCATGGCAGGCCAGACTTGGTTCTGAATCCTGTCCTACACACCATGTAAACGTTTTGGTCCCTGAAGTATACTTTGAGCTGAGAATGATAGGGTTCAGCCAACTTGAGCACTTTCTAACTTCCTTGCCGAGGGTTGTGGAAGAGCTGTTCCGGGTAGACCACCCATGCAGCTGCAGGCCCCTCCTCGTAGGGGAACTAGACACATTTATTTTTACCCACAGAAGGCCTGGGGGAGACTCAATGCAGATGGAAATCTTGACCTATGAATTTTTCAGTGGCATTTATACATTTTTAGTCCAGGAGAGAATCCTCTTCCTTGAGGCTAAATTGTTATGTTAAATGACCCAAAGGCACCTGACCTGCTTTCACTAATTTTCTTTCCCCTTAAAATCTCTCCCTGTATTGGGAAAAGAACGAAGACTGAAGTTTATGTAGTCTTTAGAGCTCTGGTTATACCGACTTTTTGAACACTTTGCGCATTGCACACTTCTGGATGAGCACATCACCTTCTCTTGGGTCCTGCTTGTCCTAGATCAGTCATAACACAAAGGCATTAATCTACGACTTCTTCTGTGGAGAAGAAAGAGACTGAAATCAGAAAAAGAAGGCAACCAATGTTGTGACTTAATGGCATGTACCAACTCAGTGTTTTGATTAAGAATTCAGGTTTTAGATAATACCATATTTGCTAGTTCTGTGGCTGTTTAAAAGAAAAAAATTAAATCACAGAAATGTAGTTAACATGAAAAGTAAGCTGTTTCCTGCAAAAATTTCCTAATCTCTCACCCCTAGGAGAGTAGGAACCTCTCTGTATTTCTTCCCATTAGTTGCCTATCTCATTGCTTTAAACCAAGTACTTGACAAGAAGCAACTTCAGTGAGGAAAGGGTTATCTTGCTTAGCTCACAGTCAGGAAAATGATGGTGGTGGTCACAGTTCATCTAGGCTGAGGAGACAGAGAAAGAGAGATGAATTCTTGCACTCATGTTTTCTCTGGTTTACTTTTTTATTCAGTTCAGTACCTCAGGCCCATGGGATTAAGTAGCCTAAAGTCAGGGTGGGTCTACTTCCTAATTTAAACTCAAGAAACACTGTCTAAGACAGTATGTAGAGTCTTAGGTGATTCCAAATCCAATTAAGCTGACAAGAAAGATGAACTATTACAATGTTCTGACTATGTAAATGAACTTTTATTTGCCAGTTTTAATTGTTGTCTATCAGGATTACTTCCTCTGTCAGCTAACCTAGGCCTAGTTCTGGAAGCTTTGAGCCTCCGTACAATCTAATCTAGACTGAAAACATTTTCAGCCTCTGAGACTTACTTCTTAATAAGTTCAACCTTTATTGTTCTTTCTGAGCGCAAACCTGGTTGGTTCAACTCAGCTGTTCTGACTCAAACTCCTCTCCCAACTGACTTATTCAATCTGCCTTTTATCTCAGCCCCTGAATTGTTCTTCTTGGCATCAAACTAACTCCAATAATCTTTTCTAATCTTTTAGCTCCTTCTCATCCTCTGGCTCACTCTATCTTCAGAATGTGTCTAGCCTTTTCTCTAATTCAGTCTCTCTCTGTAAAACTTTCCCAGTAAAACTGCATCTTCTGTCTCTCTCATTGTCTGTGTTGTTTAAGTAACTTCACTTAAGGGTAGGGTATATTCTAGTCCATCAAATCTTTCTCTGATTCATAACCTTTTCTGCCACCCAGTTCTTCATTTTCAAACATGGGTGCTTCTTTCTACAATCTAACTTTACCTTCATTGTTTGGGATTAAATGTATATATCACCACGCCTGAACCTAAGCTCTTCTTAACCTGGAACTTGCTTTATACCAGGCTGGCCTTGACCTCAGAGATCTGCTCACCTCTGTCTCCTGGAATAAGGGTGTGTTTTTATTCCAGCCAGATCACACAGACCTAGAAGATCTTTGAGTGTGATCTCTTGCTAGAACAGCCATGTTCTGAATTAAAATTCCTCTACATGCCTGTGGTTTTTAAAAATGGATATTATAAAAAAAAATTTCCATGTTTTGAGTGTTTCTTCGCAGACCCAAATCTTCTATCTTGAAAGAAAGCTTGTTGGACCAAACATGGAGAGGATATAGATGCCCTGCTCAGATATAGCCCATAGGCAGCTCAGTCTCCAAGTGGGTTCCCTACTAAGGGGAGCAAGGGCTGTCTCTGACATGGACTCAGTGTCCAGCTCTTTTGTCACCTCCCCCTGAAGGGAGCAGCCTTGTCAGGCCACAGAAGAAGAGGATGCAGCCAGTCTTGATGAGATCTGATAGGCTAGGGTCAGATAGCAGGGGAGTAGAAACTCCCCTATCAGTGGACTTGGGGAGGGGCATGGGAGGAGATGAGGGAGTGAGGGTGGAACTGGCAGAAAATAAATAATAAATAAATAAAAATGAAATAAAAAAAGAAAAAAAAAGGAAGCTTGTTGAGACAAAGAGATCAGCTGAGCTGTCTGAAAAAAAGCTCAGACCAACTGAGATACATGGAAAGAAAACACCCCCAGCCCCTTGATGAGTAGACATTTGTTTATGTATCCACAAGAATAGTTTAAAACAACAAGCCAATGGTCATACCCTGCTAATTGCTGTCTTGTTATCACCCAGTCTGTTCTTTTATCATTACAATATCTTGTGTATCTTTCTGTTAGTACATAATTATATCTCTTTCTTTTTAAAGCTGGTAAATGTTATTCTGCTATATTATAACCTAATAAATGAGCATTTGTTTGACTCTCTGATTGTTGGAACATATCTGTGAATAATAATAGGTGAGGAGATTTCCGAGACTTTGTGAGAAAACTCAGAGTAAACAAGACAAAAGTATTATAATCTCCATTTCTCCATAACACTGGCAGTTCATTGAATGTGCTTTTGTGCCCCTCCCAGGCATAGTAGTTAGGAGTGAGGGTACTTAAGATTATTTATTACAGCTGTCTATTGTTATTTGTTTATGTGCCTCTATGGAAAAACATGTTTTTGTCATATAAAGCTTATCCTTGTCATTGTACACCTAACTCAGTTAACTATTCTTAACCCTCAGAGTATAAATTGCCTGATGCTCTTAATAAAGTTGGCTATTGCATGAGATTTTAGGCCTCACTCTCCCAGGTTCATGCCACCAACTAGAGTGGCATCATTCAATTCTCAATTTTCTCATAATTTTAGTAATAATAATAATAATAATAATAATACCACCTATTTCAGAGGACTGTTGTAAAGGTTGGATTAATTTCTATTTGGGAGGCATTTAATATAGTATTTACTATATTTTTAAAAATCCAATGATTATAATTATTTATAATTCAGATTTCATATATACACTTGAATAACTTAGCTTTTAACTTTATGATGCTGACTTATAAAATTAAAAATGAAAGTATAATGCAGAAGTAGACAGAGTAGAAATGCTTGTATCACTGCAAAGCGGCTCTACTATATTAAGTTTCCAGATGCTAAGAGTCATCAAATTAGGCAATGTGCAATGTGCCTGAGTCTTGATTGAACACTTTATTAGTGTATCATGGACAAAACAAAAGGTGTGACGGGGCTTGGTTTGTGCTATGATGAACTAATCCTCCAAATGAAGGTTATAAGTCATGATTTTGATAAACTATGACAATAATAATGGAAAGGACACTTGAAATGAAATTCTAAAACACAACTTAGCCTGGGATCTGCAACCAACAAACCTATGGCTAAGGCTATGTTTTAGAATTTTATTTTTCTTATCAGTAAAAGAATTTCCCAGACTTTGAGTATCAAATAAGATACAGGAATCACCTAAGACATATTTACTGAGATCTAAGTGCTAAGTGCATGAGTTGTTCATGATACACACTTGTTAAATTTACATGATTAAGCAAGGAGGGAATGTAACTCTTCAGGCCCCGGCCACATTCGAAGACAGTATGTGGCTCTTCTGAAGGATTCTGCACAGGCTCTCACACGTGTCCTTTGTGCTGATCTAAGCTGCTGGGTGTGGTATAGAGAGCATATTAGACACATGACTGCCTTCACATCCTTGAGATATCTGAAGGGCCCCTGCATAACCCAAGACACGTTCTACCTGACTTTTTAGATGATAATTTGGGAAAGTTGTACTCAGCAGAAGAAAACTTTTGCCAAGAAAGTTGAGCAGAAGAAAAGATATTCCCAGTAAATTCTTTGGCCTGGGGCCTGTGTAGAGGTGGTGATGGTGAGTAAAATTGGGTGGCTACACGTCCCACATCTTAGGAGAGCAGGAAGTGGTTGAGACAGGTTACCCCTGTATCTTTTACTGGTGTGTAGAAGGAAAGAACTTTGGATCATTATTCAGTCCACTAATTAAGATGCTTTAATAATTTCTATACCACTATAAGATAAATGAAGAGTCTTTATATGTTATGTATTATGCTATTTCGGTATCTGTGATCTTTTCTGAAAATACGATCTTTATAGATTCCAGAGGTAATCACATCCAAACGAGGTCATCAGGGTAGGGACTAGAACAGCATGACTGCTGTTCTCATAATAATGGGCATGGACACAGAAAGGGACACACATAGGAAAAAGATGGTGTGACGACACAGAGAGAATGCTCACGTGCAGATGGAGCGTCATCAAAGTGAGATAACTAAAGCCAAGGGATGTTTGAGATTATCGAACCAGGAGCACTCAAAGTGATTCTTCCCTAGCACTTTCTGTGCCAGCATGGCCCTATCAAAGCTGTGGTTCAGACTTGCTGCCTGCAGAACCATAAGGTAAGAGATTTCCGTTACTCCAAGCTGTCTAGTTTCAGGATTGTGTTATGGCAGCCTGCTACGGCACCCATAGGAAACTAGCAGACCCACATTCCTGTACTATGTGATGTGGCAAACAGATATACGCGCAGAAAAAAAAGAATAGCCCTGCCATTCTGGAGTTGATAAAAATCTAAAGAAGACAAGATAATTTGCAATGAAGGTCACACTTGACTAGCATAAATAATATGACAAAATACGTGAAAAAAGAAAGTTTATGCATGGTTAGACAATAATACCACAAAAGAAAAAATGTGTTAAGCATTTTGGTTGCTAAAGATGTTTGAGGCTTTTGTAGTCCTGAATTAATGTATTGTTACAATTTTACATTTCTGTTTAGAAGGTAGATCTAGTGTCAGATAATAAAAAGAGGTCTTAGCTGGTGATGCCCAAACTCTCTGATAGGTTATCTAATTGGTGGGAGATGGTCGATCTCTGCTTGTCTAGGCTTATAGCAGATGCAGGATGTGGGCTAGGTTTCCGTCTCACCTACTTTGTTTTCAAATTCACATGCCCTGTGGGTGACACCAGAATAGCTCTGCTGAAGTCCTATCTTCTTTCACACCTCTGACATCTCACAGGCTCAAGAAAATGGTGTGGTGGTGGTGGTAGCAGTATGTGTGTGTGTGTGTGTGTGTGTGTGTCTGTGTTTGTGCACGTGCATTTGCACACAAAACACCAAGAAGTTAAAAAAGCAACAAATCAAACAATCTAATTAAAAAATAGGGTACACAGCTAATCAGAGAATTCTCTATAGAGGAATATTGAGCACTTAAAGAAATGCTCAACATCCTTACTCATCAGGGAAATGCAAATCAAAACAACCCTGAGATTTCACCTGACACCCATCAGGATGGCTAAGATCAAAAACTCAAGACAACACATGCTGGAGAGATTGTGGAGAAAGGGGAACCGTTCTCCATTGCTGGTGGAATGTAAACTTGTACAACCACTTTGGAAATCAATCTGGTGTTTTCTCAGAAAATTAGATACAGCCATACCACTCCTAGGCATATGTCTAAAATATGCTCAAGTATACAAAAAGGACATTTGCTCAACCATGTTCATAGCAGCTTTATTCATAATATCCAGAATGGAAACAACCCAGCTCTCCCTCAAGTGAGAAATGGATACAGAAATACTGGTACCTTTACACAACGGAATACTACTCAGCAATTAAAAACAAGTAAATCATAAAATTTGCAGGCAAATGGTGGGATCTAGAAAAGATCATCCTGAGTGAGGTAACCCAGAAGCACAAAGACACACAGGTATATACTCACTTATAAGTGGATATTAGACATTTAATATAAGATAAAATTACTAAAATCTGTACACCTAAAGAATCTAAGCAAGAAGGAGGACCCTGGGTAAGCAATCCTCATTCAACAAGGCAAATGGGATAGACATTGGAAGAGGCAGAAAACAGGTAACAGGACAGGAGCCTACTACAGAGGGCCTCTGAGAGATTCTACCTCACCTATCAGTGGACTTGGAGAGGGGCATGGGAGGAGATGAGGGAAGGAGGATGGGATTGGGAGGGGACTACAGCTGGGATACAAAGTGAATAAACTGTAATTAATATTAGAAAATAAAAAAATTAAAAAAACCCAAAATAAAACACTGCAAGGCTAGAAAAAAGGTGAAGAACTTTCTTTCTTTCTTTCTTTCTTTCTTTCTTTCTTTCTTTCTTTCTTTC
>NW_026594216.1:840548-913369 GCF_907164565.1 Psammomys obesus | reverse complement strand
TTCTTTCTTTCTTTCTTTCTTTCTTTCTTTCTTTCTTTCTTTCTTTCGTCAAACTTGAGGGTTGTTCTTTTTTTATACTTTCATTTTCATTTTATTTAAACTTTTTTTCATCTCATATTTTTAAAATTTTTATTAATTACACTTAATTCACTTTTTATCCCCCCTATAGCTCCCTCCTTTTCCCCCTCCTAATCTCACCCTCCTTTCCCCTTCTCCACGCATGCCCCTCCCCAAGTCCACTGATAGGGGAGGTCTGCCTTTCTTTCCTTCTGATCCTAGCCTATCAGGTCTCATTAGGAGTGGCTGCATTGTCTTCCTCTGTGGCCTGGTAAGGCTGCTCCCCCCTCAGGGGTTGGTGATCAAAGAGCAATCAGTTCATGTCAGAGACAGGGTTTTGTTTTTTTTTTTTTAATCTGCCATCAAAATTCTTGAATTCTAGAGCTGGAGAATGCCTGGGAAATGTAGATGAATGCTTTTATTTTTGCAAAAACAAAACCCAAAACCAATACCAACCAACCAAAACAATTAATAAATACCTCCCATCCCAAGTCCTATTGGAAGTCAATATGGTGCTTTTATGAAACTTTACTTCCTCAGGTGCAGAAAGGGGAGGAAAGAAAAAGGGGAAAAGGTGTGTGTTATCAGAGTGTCCTTTAAAGATAAAGTGACTCTGTCCATGCTGAGATATGTTCCACTTTGTATCAGGTGTTCGTCACGTCACATTAGCTTTCCCTCCTTTTGGAAACAAGCAAGGAATATGTATAAGTGAGCCGACAGACGGGCAGAATAGCCCCCAGATCTTATATTTTCTATGAGAATGAAAGGAGGAAAACATAGCTATTCTCTCTCTCTCCCTCTCTCTTGCTCTTTCTTTCTGATTAGTTGCAGCCAATAAACAGTGCCCAAATATTTTTTTCTTCTAGTGGTGACAAATTCAATCCAGTAAAATTCAATCTAACATTTGATCATTAAGAACTACCTACTACCTTTTGGGTTAGTCACTGAATCATGATATTATGGACAGCCCTCTGCTTTCAATGAATTTATAAATCGATGTCAATCAAACACTACAAAAAAAAAAACAAAGCTAAAAAAAAATAGGACCAGCAAGATGGCTTAGCAAGTAAAAGTGTTTGCCACTGAGCCTATTGACCTGAGTTTTTATTTCAGGGATCAACATAGTAGAAGAGAACCAATTTCTTAATTCCTACAACTTGTCATTTGACCTCTACATGACTCCATACAATTGATATAAAATAAAGAGAATTAAGGGAAGTTAATGTCCTTAGCCATGGCTTCACATGAAAACTATCTAGAAAACTTCAGTAACATATATAAGTGTTTGGGGTTGAGTCCAGGCACTGATGTTTCAATATTATCCTCACATAGTTCTGGTGTACCGTCATGGTTGAAAACTACTATACTCAGGGAGTGTAGAGAAGGAGGCTGTCAAGAGCCATGGCAGGGAGAGCCAGGAAGCTTCAAGGCTTTATTCAAGAGGCTTTAGATGCAACATGTAAAGTTTTGGAAATTGGAAGAGTCTTCCCTAGGCAGAAGGCATCATGGGGGCAGGATATAGAGGTTACATATCATGAGACGTAAATAGAAAATGTCTTTTGTAGTTCCTAGAGTCCCTAGGAAATAATGAGAGACAGACAGGCAGGATAAGTACAGCAGTGTTTGCATGCTAAAAGGGAACATCAAGCGTTGACAGAGTCAGAAGCAGAATGCAAGTTTCTTGGCTTCTAGGTTACACTAGGAAGCAGGTTCAAGGATCAGAACAACAAGGATCAGTTCTGAGGCAGGATGAGGTAGCTAAGCCAGATACTCTTTTATAGCTTGTAAAATCCAAGTTAACCCAGGGCAGGAATAGATGACAGCCAGAGAAAACTTACCGGCTTTATTGGTCTGGAGGCCAAGAAGTTAATGAGTTCCTTTTGGAATATAGCAAATAGGGAATTATTTGTCTTCTGTAATCCACCATTTAAAATATATTAGAGACTAGAGACTAACTTTTGCCAAGTCATAGGTTGGGGGTTTACCATGACCCGCATAGCTTGGGTACTGAAACTCTGACTAGGGATAGCAAGGGAATGAAGGCACATAGACACATGTGCAGAGAAAATGGAGAAAAAGGTGGAGTGCCCCAGACTGGCTGCCCCAGACTCTCAGAATGTTTATTATGTACAACACAGGAAGAGGGGCGGCTAGTGGGAAGTCTCTATAGGTGAGCAGCTTCAGGCTGTAAACATCCAAGGGAGGATGAGGAAGCTACAGTTGCATTCAAACCCCAAGAAAAGCTTTGCCATCTCTCCTGAGACTGGCCCATAAGGAGAAAATGGCTTTAAAGTCTCTCATGGATCCAAGACCTTAAGTCTTTGACGTGACCGTACCCACATCAATAGTACATATTCTCTCAGGACATCACTCATTCAGAGCTTAGTCTGCTCCCTGCAGGAATTTGCCTGATTTTAGTTGGTGTTTCCCCCATTTATTTGAATTCTTGCTTGTCTCATACCCTGACCCTGAGCGTATATACTGTACACTTCCACACTTGGAGACTCTTGACTCTGTTTTACCTATTAAACCACAAGTTAATTCAAGTAAAACAAAATTCCATCGATGTCATAGAAACACACGATTTAAAGGATGGCTACTAACTACCAAATACTTGAAACAGGATAGTGAAAAGACTGAGTTTCAGTCTTCATATAGCTTTAAATCTACCATAAACTTCCTCATGGAAGAGTGCTTACTGAACCTGTGTTCCCCCCCCCCCTCATCTTTTTCTGTTGACCTGATTATCTTTTACCTAGTCAGTTCCGTTCAAGCTATAATCCAGGTATCTAATCTTTTCCTTAGCTTCCGGGATGAATTGAGTTCTATTGTGTTGATAGGATTCACATGGATTAGCCTCAGAAATGTGATTTGTAAGTAGAACAGAAAATAATAAACCATGGCACGGAAAGGCAATTTTTGATGTGGACAGATGGGTTTTAAACAGTAGGTATAGGACCAGGCAGATGGGCAGTAGTGGAACAGGAATGTCAGTGCTAATATTGTCATGGACCACTGAGATGTAGACAGTTTCTACAGCTCAGGATTCAGGCCAGTGAGACCACATTTCATCAAAGTGAGATCCAAGACTTCATGGATGACTTCCAGTAAACAGCAGAAGAAACCACAAGGTGCAGCCTTGGATTCAGTTCCCAAACCATAGTCAAGTGTCGCTGGTATCTCTGTCCTTGGTGCTGAAAGAAACACCAAATGGTTTCCCCTGAATGTGCCTATTGTCCCTGCCACAGGGCAGCAACTCCTTAGAGTAACAGTGAGAAACAATGCTTCACTCTATTTTCATAGGGAATGGAGTAATAAGTGCTAGAATGCACAAGATGTGTGCCTGTTGGCATAGATGTCCAAGACTGTCTTGGGAAGTCAGTCTCTAGAATTTCAAGGCCCTCTGTGTCCTAACAAAGCATGTACAAGCATGCATACAGTTCAAGAATAGGCCTTAAAACCTAGTATTAAAAGTACAAATATGAACACTGTGCTGTTGATATAAGAAAGATGTGCTGTTTGCTCTTCCTTGTACTATGGCTGCCATGGTATTTTAGCTGTGATTTATGTTTAAAGACATTAGGTTGCCATGCTTATGGACTGTCCTTACTACATAATTAAGTCATTGCAAAGCTTTTTCATTTATATCAACATTTAATAAAACACTAGCATATAGTGGATGTTCAATGGATTATTTGTAAATAAAAATAAATATTAGCTTTTGATTACATGTTTAAAGAATCTAGAACAAAATGCATTCTTCTAGTAAAACTTATTTTGTGTTATTTTTACTTCTAAAATACGTTAACAAATTAAATGGGATAAATGAGTGGCATCTAAAATGGGTTCTAGAAAGTTTGACTTTACCAGAATATTAAATAAAATACTTGTTTTTATCTTTGGAAAAAAAAAAGAATAGCCAAGACTATTAACTCAGGAGGATTTAATTTTTCTCTATCATGTTTCTTCTTCATAAGAAACTGCATGGACTTGTGATATGCATAGCATCAAACTCCATCAAATGCTTAATTAATCATTGCCCTGTCTCCAGGATGAGAGTAGCATGTGGGATAGGAAGACAAAGGCCAAGACATTACCTAGTGGATCTCAGATACCAATATTAAAGTTTCATATTCTTGTTTTTCTTTTAACTCTTCTGAAGTGTTATCTTTTTCAGTGCTTTGATCACTGCATCATGGATATCAGTAATTGCACCAAGCAGTGGAGTATTTTTTAAAAATGCAATAAAAGTGGGACTGAGAAACATTAAATGTTTAGCCAACAAAACAATAATTTATAGCTTCTCTTGAAAAATTAATTCAAATCCTTTGACTTCTAAGCCCAGGGTTCCTTCCATTACTTAGTAGCTAGCAAGGCACTGTTGAAATAACTCTGATATGTCTTATCTGTTCTACTGAAATCTGTGGAGATTGGAGACCTTTAAATGAGCTTTTCTGATAAGAACCATTTCACCCCAGTAACAGATATGCTTTTTCTTTCATGGGTACTAACAAAAACAACTGACTCAGTCAGCTTGCTTTTGCTCAGTACCATTTATTGAAGATAAGCCTCATTCCTTGCCTTAATGCCCTTTCAGCTTCTACATTCTTCAAGATCTTAGTTATTATCTTGATCTTAGTTATTATTCTTACATTTAAGGCAACTGTGGTGGGCTCCATCACTAACCAAAAGTAAACAGACCTAAGTTATACAGTGTAGTTAATATAACTATTTAATGAAAAAAAAATTCCTGTTATAGGTGAACTATAACAGGGCTCCAAAATGGCTTAGTCCTAATGGGACTTTCGCATATTCCTGGAAGATGTGCTGTAAAGCTGCGAAATGTTGGGTCATGCTTAGGACTGCTTAAGACAAGGGGAGATTTATCAGAAGAAACCACTTTACTGACAGCCAAGCAAGGGCTATAGACAAGAATGCTGTAGTTTTGAGATATTATATTTGAGATATATCACTTTCAGGAGATTGAATTGGACTAGGTATAGCTCAAGAAATACATTGCATTTCTACCAAAATGCAATGAGAAAGAGCCATGACAGGTAGAGTTTGGAGATTAAAGGAAGAAAAAGGAACAGATACTAGTTTAACCTAAGTATCATGAACTAAAAAGAGCAATTTCATGGTTATTAGACAAAAGTACACCACACTTGCATTTTAAGCATTAAGTATGAAAAGAAGAAAGACACAGGCATTTATTTACCTAAAAAAATCTTTTTTGAATAAGGTAGAGAAAGAGAAATACCATAGGTTCTCACTCACACATGAAAGTTAAAATAATTGTTATCACAGAATTAGATAGTAAATAGATAGTTATTAAAAGAGGTTGATATATGAAGGGGATAGACAGAAAAGTATTAGCCAATATAATATATATAATATACGTACATATATAATATATATTAGACAATGTGTGTGTGTGTGTGTGTGTGTGTGTGTGTGTGTGTGTGTGTGCAAGGTATGGTGGCATATACCTTTAACCTCAGCATTCAGAAGACAGATGCAGGTAGATTCCTTTGAGTTTGAGGCTGGCTTCATCTACATAGTGAGTTTCAGGCTAGTCCAGGATACAAAGTTGAGGCCCTGTCTTAAAAATACTAAATTAGTTGGGAAGATTGACTTCTAGTTTTGTACATAGACCATGGGGACTATTAATAACAACAATCTAGTACATTAAATAGTTAGAAGGGAGACTGTTGTATATTACAACATGAAGAAATGAAAACTATTTCAGGTGATAGGATATATTTTATTTACCACGATTTGACTGCTACATCCTGTTCTGACTTATATTGTACCACATGCCATGAGTACATATAATTGATATAATAATTATATCAATTAAAGTTCTTGAAAATGTGAAATTTGAATATACTGAGAGATATTAGAGATTTCTATATATAGTGGAAGATTACATAAAAATATGGTAGTTAAAGACAGAGATTTAGCAGAAAGAAAGCTTGATACCTTGGATCTTCTTGGCCTTCTGATCTGCTGAATTATGCGAAAATAAATCTCTTGTTGCTTGAGCAAAAACAAGCAAACAAAAAATTCCTATGAGCATCCTTTGTTCTCTGACCCAAGGCCAGGATAAGATAACTCTCATAGTTGCCATGTACTGCATTCTTTGACCATATAAACCAGAAGTAGCATGTATAAATGCTTTGAGGTAGGAGGAGAATCCAGGATCCACTGTTTGGAGGGTTAGAAAAGGTGGTTTAGAGGAATCAAAATTTTAGTTGAAATTAAAGTTCAGGTAGGCATCAAAGGTGATTGGAAATGACAGAGAAAACATTCACAGTGGCTCGTAAATGAAAAGTATATTTTTATAAAATATATGTGTAGTTTCTTATTTAAGACAAGAAGTCATAGGGTTATAGCTGGAGAGGCAAATAGGAAGCAGATCATTAATGGCCTTGGGATTTGAACAGAAAAGCAGGGCTAACACGGGGGGGGATGCATATTTTGAAAGGTGTTTATCACAGAAATAACATGAACGGCCTCTCAAGGTACTTTGTGGTGAGTAGAATGGAAGGGGCAGATAGTCCAATTGCAGGTCTATTACTATATTCATTCAGGCAAAAGTGAATGGTATGAGGAGCTCTAAGCCATGGGATTGAGGGAAACAGGTGGGTTTGGCAGATCCTTAGGAATCAGACTCCATGAGAGTAATGATGGTTTGAATATAGAATGTGAGAAAAGGGAGTAGGGAGTGAGGATGGTTCAGCTTTCTGGCTCTTACTGCATTACACTTTCCTTCTGCGTGAGGCTGACTCATCGAGTGAAGTGATCCTAGTGTTGAGGCTCTAAGTGGTTTGTTTGGCTGAGTGATCTGTAGATGGATGTGTACCTTCCCACTCCTGGTCCCCACTGTTGTTCTCATCTCTGAATTCTGCATCTCATTTTATCCCCTGAGATCTTGCCTAAATTCCAGGAAGACAAATGGTGGGGATAAGGGGTAAAATAGGGTGAGACTGGGGGATTAAAGATGGCCATGTGAGTCAATTTGCTTTTTTTGTTTCCAAGAAAACAACATCCCTTCCAGCTTCAGTATTTGCTTTGAGCTACAGGACAAATCCCCTGTCAGCCTGGTGTCAGCCTGGTGATACTTGGAGAAATAAATAACTTTCTGTATTAGAGAAGGCAAGGAAGACCTGACCTTAACTACTCATTATTTCCTTCTTTTCCAAATACCTATCGGTTCCTTTCCTTGGCAGATTGGAAAGAGAACCAAGTATATCTGAGTTGGAGGAGAAAGCGTCCCTTGTCTTTGTCTTCTTCTTTTATTTTTAATCTGAGAATCTATCAGAGGTAAAGCAAACATCAGAGCAGAACTGTCATCTGCTAATCAAGATGTGTAGGTGAAAAGGAAGCCTAGGGAGCAGGAGAGAGATGCCTGACAGATGGCTCAGCTTCCCACAGACAGAGGGCACCTGGACCACTGCACAGGAGCCAGGGAATGCATGGAGGAAATTAAACATTGCGCAGCACAGGCTTCTGGCAGGATGGACAGGGGATTCTTTGGGAGCCATCTTTTTTAGACAGCATCTTCAAGATGCTACAGTTATTTTAGGGAGAGCCTGGATGTTTTTTCTAGCCTTTCCCTTTTGACTTAGAAACAAGAAGATTTAGCTTTCAGCCTGCAGAGGGAATGGCAGTACAGTAAGAGGCATCAATTCTGTGAGCCTCTGACTGGAACCCCGTTCCAAAACAGTTTTCCCACAAGCTGGGGCGGAGCATGACAGAGTGTGACAGGGGCCTCTGTTTCCATCAGCTTTTCAAAACATTCCCAAGAAGTTTGATCTTCTTTGGCAGGAATTTCCTACCGGCTGTGCTGGTGAAATAAGGCCTCACCATTTTGAGTTGTTTTTCATCCTGGTGACACTTTTTGAAGAGCTACATCATCAGCCAGGCTGAAAGTGGTTTTCAAAGATTTCTTTGCTCAGGCATCTGGGAGAGGGTGAGAGAGGCTGCTTCAGGGAGGGTAGTGACCCTGGAATCATGCAGAAAAAAAAACTTGGCTTTGGGGCTGCGTAGCTCCCAGAGTTGGCAAGGGGTGGGGCAGAGGTCCCAGTGTCTCATGGAAGAGTAGAACTTTTGTGGGTGTGTCACCTCAAATAGGACTGGAAGCACAGGGACAAGCACCACTGATGTGTCTTAAGTTGCTTTATGGAGTTTCGTCTGTGCCCTTCAACGTCTCCTCTTTGTCTCATCAGAAACGGATGAGCTCAGTCTTTGTGAGAGGATGCTCTGATCACAGAGATTTCAAAACCCAAATTCTTGGTTTCTGTTCTTAAAATATTGACTTTTTTTTTTTTAAGTGGATTTTCAGTCAGACATGGAGGCTTACATCTATAATGCCATATAAGACAGGAGGATTGTCCTGAGTGCTAAGGTAGCTGGGGATACAAGATGCATTCCTGGCAAGTCTGTGTTACAGAATGAGATCCTTTCTTCTCCCTCACCACAAAAGAGAGAGAGGGAGGTGTGTGTGTGTGTGTGTGTGTGTGTGTGTGTGTGTGTGTGTTTAGGGTCTCGGAGCTGGCTTTAGAGTCCCTGAATCTGATTATTTACAATTGGGAAGTGGCCACCTGCATTCTTAACAAGCCTCTGGAGGGCATCAAATGCACACAGAAGTTTGGAAAGTATTATGTTTGAACATCTGTTCCTGAGCATTCTCCGTTCCTTGGCTCTCATTTCTGTAGTCAGGGGACTCAGAGCCCATGTGGGCCTGTGCTACAAACAGTGGTGATGAGAGTTCCAGCAGAGAAATGCAGGAAACCCAGGTCTAAAACAGAGGCCACCACAGGGCAGAAGCCAGGTCCCTGTTGGAGATGCAGAGGTAGCTGTTAGGCCCCTCAGCCAGCTGGGAGCTCATGCTCTGATTCTGAAATGTCAGGGCTGCTCAGGATGCCTCTCTAGAGAACTGACTGCTCCCAAAGAACAAGATAATAATTGCATTGAAAATTCAGGAGAAGCAGAAGGCTTGTAGAACACACTGGGAATTTTAATCACTCTCTCTGGGTTTGAATAACATCCCTTCTAGCCCTTCCTAGGTGTGTCCAAAGCCTCCCTCATTTTAGCTGACAGATAATTAGTGCTCTGGCTGAGAAGGGAATGACAGGCTGCTCAGATCAAGTAAGACAATGCACACAAAGACTGCAGCAACTGTAAAGGCTGCAGCTGGGATGGAAAGCTCCTTGTCCCAGTGCAATTCAGACTCGAACAGCCAGAGCCACTCAAAGACCCATGCACATCATATCATCTGACGCCATTGAACAAGCTGTCCAGAACTCACAGAAGACCCGTGCTTTTCCTGTTCACAAACTCCACTCCTTTCTCAAGGCTGAGTTCATATGAAATGGCTTGGAAGAAATAACCTTCTTCCTGGCAGAATCAAGCACTTTGTGCTTTCTTATATTAAGGCAGTTTGAAAAAGACTGTGCAGTTTGGCATGTAATAACTACACGGTATATATCCTTTTCCTGTAGATCATAGTTTCTTTCTTTTTTTCTTTTTCTTTTTTCTTTTTTTTCTTTGCATGTCTGTCTCTGCCAGCATAAGAAATGAGCTTTTTATTCTTAGTATTCAACAATGACTACACAAAGCCTGGCTAATGAATGCTCAACAATGGTTTGTTGAATTAAAACAATAACATCACTGAGAGAAGATAACCTGGAAGATGAGAGAGGGAAGGAAATGGCTTGCTGAGCTAGGAGCCCTTTGAGAAGGCCAGATTACTCTGAGTTCATCCAAGAACTAGATAGATAAAAGGAACACTTCCGATTTTTACCTATAAGCACTGAGAAAACTCTGCCAACATTGAGAAAACTCTGCCAGCATATCTACATTCTTGTTTGTTGCCGGTGGTGTTTTATGTTGCGTTAGCGTGGAGTTCTAAAAGATACACTGAGAGATCTCCTCAAGCCTCAGTCGTTCCTCGTGCATGTGGGACACAGAAAATCATGACCACATGAGTAATCCTGCCTTTCCTCCCCTCTGACACATCTTTAGAAGACAGGCGTCACCGTGGGTGGGTGTGTATAGCTCTTCAGAAAAACAGCCATTTGTTACAAGTCGTGAGAAGCAGAAGGGCTGGACAGGAGATAGGGAAGAGATTCATAGTTGCTTTTTTTTTTTCCAGCTTTCTCTGATGCCACATCTTGTGCTAACTTATTCAAGTAAAGGAAAATAATATTCATTGTGCTGATAGCACATCAAAAAGAGTATTCTTTTTTAAATTAAAATTTTTATTTTTTTATATTAGAGTTTATTCACTTTGTATCCAAGCTGTAGCCCCTCCCTCATTCCCTCTCAATTCCACCCTCCCTCCTTCATCTTCTCCCATTTCCCTCTCCAAGTCCATTGATAGGGGAGGTCCTTCTCCCATTCCACCTGACTCTTCCATCTGATCTTATCAGGTCTCATCAGAACTGGCTGCATTGTCCTCTTCTGTGGCCTGTTAATGCTGCTCCCCAATTGGGGGGTGGTGGTCAAAGAGCCCACCACTGAGTTCATGTCAGAGACAGTTCCCGTTCTCCTTACTAGGGTACCCACTTGGAGACTGACCTGCTATGGGCTACATCTGTGTAGGGGTTCTAGTTTATATGCATGAATAGACCTTGGTTGGAGTGTCAGTCTCAGAAAAGACCCCCTGGGCCCAGATATTTTGGTTCTGTTGCTCTCTTTGTGGAGCTACGGTCCTCTCCAGGTCTAACTATCTCCCCCTTCTTTCATAGGATTCCCTGCACTCTGCCCAAAGTTTGGTTAAGAGTCTCAGCATCTGCTTTGATACCCTGCTGGATAGAGTCTTTCAGAGGCCGTCTGTGGTAGGCTTCTGTCCTGTTCCCTGCTTTCTCCTTCTTCCAGTGTCCATCCCATTTGTCTTTCTGAGTGAAGATTGATCATCTTACCCAGGGTCCTCCTTCTTGCTTAGCTTCTTTAGGTACACAGATTTTATAAGTGAGTATAAACTGTGTGTGTCTTTCTGCTTCTGGGATACCTCAGTAAGGATGATATTTTCTAGATCCCACCATTTGCCTGCAAATTTCATGATTTCCTTGTTTTTAATTGCTGAGTAGTATTCCATTGTGTAAATGTACCAATATTTCTGTATCCATTCCTCAACTGAGGGACATCTGGGTTGTTTCCAGGTTTAGCTAGTACAAATAAAGCTGCTATGAACATGGTTGAACAAATGTTCTTGTATAGTTGAGCATCTTTTGGATATATGCCTAGGAGTGGTATAGCTGGGTCTTGAGGAAGCACTATTCCTAATTGTCTGAGAAAGCACCGATTGGTTTCCAAAGTGGTTGTACAAGTTTGCATTCCCACCAGCAATGGAGGAGGGTTCCCCTTTCTCCACAACCTCTCCAGCATGTGTTGTCACTTGAGTTTTTCATCTTGGCCATTCTGATGGGTGTAAGGTGAAATCTCAGGATCATTTTGATTTGCATTTCCCTGATGGGTAATGAGGTTGAGCATTTCTTTAAGTGTTTCTCTGCCATTCAATATTCCTCTGTTGAGAATTCTCTGTTTAGCTCTGTTCCCCATTTTTTAAGTGGATTACTTGGTTTGCTGCTGTTCAGCTTCTTTAGTTCTTTTTATATACTGGATATTAGTCCTCTGTCTGATAAAGGGTTAGTGAAGATTCTTTCCCAATCTTTAGGCAGTCGTTTTGTTTTGATGACAGTGTCCTTTGCTTTACAGAAGCTTTTCAGTTTCATGAGATTCCATTTATTGATTGTTGATCATAGAGCTTGTGCTCTTGGTGTTCTGTTCAGGAAGTTGTCTCCTGTGCCAATGAGTTCAAGGGTATTCCCCACTTTTTCTTCTAACAGGTTTAGTGTGTCTGGTTTCATGTTGAGGTCTTTGATCCACTTGGACTTTAGTTTCGTGCAGGGTGATAAATATGGATCTATTTGCATTTTTTTACATGTAGATATCCAGCTAGACCAGCACCATTTGTTGTAGATGCTGTCTTTTTTTCCATTGTAAGGTTTTGGCTTCTTTGTCAAAAAATCAAGTATCTGTAGGTATCTGTGGGTTTATGTCTGGGTCTTTTATTCAATTCTGTAGATCCACCAGTCGGCTTCTATGCCAGTACCATGCAGTTTTTCATTACTGTTGCTCTATATAGTACAGCTTGAGATGAGGGATGGAGATACTTCCAGAAGATCTTTTATTTTAGAGGATTGTTTTAGCAGTTCTGGTTTTCTTGTTATTCCATATGAAGTTGAGAATTTTTCTTTTAAGGTCTGTAAAGAATTGTGTTGGTAATTTGATGGGAATTGCATTGAATCTGTAGATTGCTTTTGGTAAGATGGCCATTTTTACTATGTTAATCATGCTAAGTCATGAGCATGGGAGATCTTTCCATCTTCTGATATCGTCTTCTATTTCTTTCTTCAGAGCCTGAAAGTTTTTTTCATACAAGTCTTTGACTTGCTTGGTTAGGGTTACACCAAGGTACTTTATGTCATTTGTGGCTATTGTGAAGGCTGTTGTTTCCCTAACTTCTTTCTCAGCCCATTTGTTTTTTGTATTCAGGAGGGCTACTGATTTTTTTGAGTTGATTTTGTATCCAGCCATTTGGCTGAAGGTGTTTATCAGCTGTAATCCAATTAAAAATGGGGTACAGAGCTAAACAGAGAATTCTCAATAAAGGAACATCAAATGACAAAGAAACACTTAAAGAAATGTTCAACATCCTTAGTCATCAGGGAAATGCAAGTCACAACAGCCCTGAGATTTCACCTTACACCCATCAGAATGGCTAAGATCAAAGACTCAAGTGACAATACATGCTGGAGAGAAAGTGGAGAAAGAGGAACCTTACTCCATTGCTGGTGGGAATGTAAACTTGTACAACCACTTTGGAATCTGGTGCTTTCTCAGACAATTAAGAATAGTGCTACCTCAAGATCCAGCTATCTCACTCCTAGGCATATATCCAAAAGATGCTCAAGTACACAGCAAGGACATTTGCTCAACAATGTTCATAGCAACTTTACTTGTAACAGCCAGAAGCTGGGAAAACAAAACAAAATGAACAAACAAACAAACAAACAAACAAAAAACCCAGATGTCCCTCAGTTGAGGAATGGATACAGAAATATTGGTACATTTACACAATGGAATACTATTCAGCAGTTAAATCAAGGAAACCATGAAATTTGCAGGCAAATAGTGGGATCTAGAAAAATCATCCTGACTGAGGTATCCCAGAAACAGAAAGATATACATGGTATACACTCACTTATAAGTGGATATTAGACACATAATATAGGACAAACATACTAAAATCTGTACACCTAAAGAAGCTAAGCAAGAAGGAGGTCCCTGGGTAAGATGCTCAATCTTCCTTCAGACATGCAAATGAGGCAGACAAGAGAAGAGGAAGAAAACAGGGAACAGGACAGGAGCCTACCACAGAGGGCCTCTGAAAGACTCTACCCAGCAGGGTATCAAAACATATGCTGAGACTCATAGCCAAACATTGAGTAAAATGCAGGAAATCTTATGAAAGTAGGGAGAGAGAGAGAGAGAAATACCTGGAGGGAGCAGGAGCTCCACAAGGAGAGCAACAGTTCCAAAGTTTATGGGCTCAGGGGTCTTTTGTGAGACTGATACTCCAAACAAGGATCATGCATGGAGATAACCTAGAACCCCTACACAGATGTAACCCATGGCAGGTCAGTGTCTAAGAGGGTTCCCTAGTAATGGGAACAGGGACTGCCTCTGACATGAACTCAGGGGCTGGCTCTTTGATTACCTCCCCTTCAAGGGGAAGCAGCCTAACTAGTCCACAGGGGAAGACAATGAAGCCAGTCCTGATGAGACTTGATAGACTAGGGTCAGATGGAAGGGGAGGTTCTCCTCCCCTATCATTGGACTGGGGGAGGGACATAGGAGAAGAAGAGGAAGTGAGGGTAGGATTGGGAGGGGGTTACAGTTGGGATACAAAGTGAATAAACTGTAATTAATAAAAATAAAATAAAATTTAGAAACAAAAAAATGCAGAATCTTAGATCCAAGCATCCTTAGTGCCAGCATTCAGGAGACCGAAGGAAGCAGAAGGATCTCTGTGAGTTTGAAGCCAGCCTATTTTACATAGTGGGTTCCAGGCCATCCAGAGTTACACAGTGATACTGTGAAAATAAACAAAACAGAAAAAACAAAAACCCAAACTTCAGCAAAACAACAAACTCACAAAATCTCAGGCCCTGCCCTAGACCTACTAAGTCAGAATATGAGGCAGAATATGAGGTTGGTTTTTTTTTGAGAGAAAGTAAAATTTATTTGATTCTATCAGAAGAAGGAGCCCAGCACCTCTAGCATTCACTGTCAGCAGTCAAGTGTAGAGGACACAAACTCTTCCCACTGTAGTTTCTTATGACCTTTCATTTGGAAATTTCATTAGCTACTTAAGAAATGAGGAGAAAATACTTGTCACTTATTCTTTTCCTAGTGAACATTCAGTTTTCAGGCCACTAAAACCAGCTTTTCTATTGAATCTTAGAACAGAAAAAAGCTGCTTTCATCCATTTCTCTTGCTTGTCAGAGGAACACTGTGCCTGATGTCCTTTATAGACTTCCAAAGATTACCCGTGAATGAAAATAGGTTTTCTGTGTAGAGTGCCTTTTCCCCAAAAGCTCCATAGTGTGTGGCCTCAACCAGCAACCTAAATTTGCTGCAGTTTCTGCATGGGAGATGCTAACAGAAATCAACACCAACTTCATATGTAAGCTTGTGGGGATTCGTTGAAGTAAAAATTCTTAAAAAAAATATTTCAGAGCCCAGGCATCCTGTAATCAGTATGGTTTTTAAGAAGAGCCACAGGTACAGGCATGATTTAACACAAAACATATGTGAAAGTAAAGAGAAGCAGGAAAACCAGACACAAATGATGTTTAAATGTTATTTTTTAATTGCATTTTATTTTTTATATTAATTATGTTTTGTATCCCAGCTGTAGCCCCCTCTCTCATTCCCTCTCAATACCACTCTTGCTCCCTCACCTCCTCCCATGCCCCTCTCCAAGTCCACTGATAGGGGAGGTTCTCTTCCCCTTCCATCTGACCCTAGCCTATCAGGTCTCATCAGGACTGGCTGCATTGTCTTCCTCTGTGGCTTGGCAAGGCTGTTCCCCTCTAGGGCGGGGTGGGGGTCAAAGAGCCAGCCACTGAGTTCATGTCAGAGACAGTCCCTATTCTCCTTACTAGCATACACACTTGGAGAATGAGCTGCCATGGGCTACATCTGAGCAGGGGTTCTAGGTTATCTAGGTTATATCCAGGAATGGTCCTAGTTTGGAGTATTGGTCTCAGAAAAGACCCCTGGTCCTAGATATTTTGGTTCTATTGCTTTCCTTGTGGGGGTCTTGTCCTCTCCAGGTTTTACTATCTCTCCCTTCTTTCATAAGATTCCCTGCACTCTGTTAAAAGCTTGGTTATGAGTCTCAGCATGTGCTTTGATACACTGCTAGGTGAGATCTTTCAGAGGCCCTCTGTTGCAGGCTCCTGTCCTGTTTTTTGTTTTCTCCTACTTCCAATGTCCATCCCATTTGTTTCTCTAAGTGAGGATTGATCATCTTACCCCAGGTCCTCCTTCTTGATTAGCTTTTTTAGCTTCATGTCAGAGGTGTTCCTCTGACAAGCAAGAGAAATGGATGAAAGCAGCTTTTTTTCCATTCTAAGATTCAATAGAAAAGCTGATTTTAGTGGCCTGAAAACTGTGAATGTTCACTAGGAAAAGAATAAGTGACAGGTATTTTCTCTTCATTTCTTAAGTAGCTAATGAAATTTCCAAATGAAAGGTACAGATTTTAGTATGTTTATCCTATATTATATGTGTAATATCCACTTATAAGTGAGTATATACCATGTGTGTCTTTCTGCTTCTGGGATACTCACTCAGGATGATCTTTTCTAGTTTCCACCTTGGCCTGCAAATTTCATGATTTTCTTGTTTTTAATTGCTGAGTAGTATTCCATTGTGTAAATGTACCACAATTTCGGTATCCATTTCTCCATTGTGGGACATCTGGATTGTTTCCAGGTTCTAGCTATTACGAATAAAGCTGCTATGAACATGGTTGAGCAAATGTCCTAGTTGTGTTCTTGAGCATCTTTTGGATATATGCCTAGGAGTGGTATAGCTGTATCTTGAGGAAGCACTATTCCTAATTTTCTGAGAAAGCGCCAGATTGATTTCCAAAGTGGTTGTACAAGTTTACATTCCCACCAGCAATGGGGGAGGGTTCCCCTTTCTCCACATCCTCTCCAGCATGTATTGTCACTTGAGTTTTTGATCTTAGCCATTCTGATGGGTGTCAGGTGAAATCTCAGGGCTGTTTTGATTTGCGTTTCCCTGATGACTAAGGATGCTGAACATTTCTTTAAGTGTTTAAATGTTATTACAGTCACCAAGATATGGGGAAAATGGAACTAATTTTTTTCATAAGAATTACTAAAGCCTGTTATGATGCGGTGATAGGAATCTATTCTCTGAGACTATGTCTCATAAAACAACATGGATGGTACCTGAGAAAAAAAGGATGTCTGAGGTTGTCTTATGGTTGACACACCCACATGCATGCACACACACACAGACAGACAGAGACAGAAAGAGGAACACAAACACTACCACCCACAAAAGACTGTTTTAATAATTCTAATTTTTAAAATTCCCCATGAAAATCTTAAAGTAAGCCTATCTTTCATAAAAAAAAAAAAACACAGACATTTTGATTGTTTTTGTATTGAACCGTGAAGACTCTTTGGGAAGAATGGATATCTTAATAATAACAGGTCTTGCAATTCATGAACATAATATGTGTTTCAATTTTTTTAAGTCTTTTCATTTTCTTTGGCAATGTTTTATAGTTCTCAGGATAGGCACTTTTCATTAGAGTTCTAAACGGTTAATCTTTTGATAAGTGATATTAAAAAAACTTTTTAATCCAGTTGCTCATGTCTACTTTATAGCAACTCAGTTGACTTTTATATAATGAACTTTATTTGCATTCAAATGTTGAAAATGACCCTACATTCTTGTGATAAATTCATTTAACATTGCATTATCTATCTGGGGCACTTGCTGGAAGATACCTTTCACTTTGAGGGAAGGTCTTCTCCCCCCCAGACTCATTTATTTCTGAAAACTCCCATACAAACACCCAAAGAGGTGTCTTCTAGGTTGATCTGAAATTGTTTTTTTTTCTTTATTAATTGCACTTTATTCACATTGTATCCCCCCTGTGGTTCTCTCCCTCCTCCTGTCCCAATCCCTCCCTTCCTCCACCCTCTGCATGCATTCCCCTCCCCAAGTCCACTGATAGGGGAGGACTTCTTTTCCTTCCTTCTGATCCTAGTCAATTAGGTCTCATCAGTAGTGGCTGCGTTGTCTTCTTCTGTGGCCTGGTAATGCTGCTTCCCCCTCAGGGGGAGGTAATTAAAGAGCAGGCCAATCAGTTCATGTCAGAGACAGTCCCTGTTCCTATTACAATGGAACCCACTTGGATACTGAAATGCCATGGGCTACATCTGTGCAGGGGTCTTAGGTTATCTCCATGCATAGTCCTTGGTTGGCAAATGGTGGGATCTGGAAAGGGTCATCCTGAGTGAGCTATCTCAGAAGCAGAAAGATGCACATGGTATATACTCACTCATATAGACATATAACATAGGATAAATCTACTAAAATCTGTACTCCTAAAGAAACTAATCAAGAGGGAGGACTCTTGCTAAAATGCTCAATTCCTATCCAGAAAGGCAAAGAGACTGGATATCAGAAGAAGGAGAGAACAGGGAACAAGTCAGGAGCCTGACACAGAGGACCTCTGAAAAGCTCTGCCCTGCAGGCTATCAATGTAGATGCTGAGACTTATGGGCAACGTTTGGGCAGAGTGCAGGGAATCTTATGAAAGAAGTGGGAAACAGTAAGATCTGGAGAGGACAGGAACTCCACAAGGAGAGCAACAGAACCAAAAAATCTGAGCACAGGGGTCTTTCCTGAGACTGATGATCTGAAATTGTATTAAGTTGGCAAGTTGGCAATTTATATTACAGTCATCTTATCTTTAGGAGATTAAGTTCCCAAGGGATTTTTTTAAAAAGGGTTGGGCAATATCATGCTCTAACATGTTTTTAAATCACATGGATACATGTTTATTTAATATGTATTTATTAAATATGATACATATTTATTAAATATTTATTAATACATACATATTTATTTGAAAAACTAAAGATGTATCATCTTCTAGCTATCTAATAGTATTTTCCAGTATTTTGTTAATGATATTTGCACCCATACTTACAGGAAGCTGGTGGTCTGAAGTTTTATTTTCTTGTAATGTAATGTGTTGGGCTGGCTTTTTTAGTAGCATTTTAATTAGTTCAGTGGGAATTTCATTCCATTTGCTTTGATCATACTCACCCCATCCTCCCCCACTCCATCTCTTCCCAGATCTACATCTTCTTCCCTACCTAGCCAGCTTTGTGTCCGCTTTTAAAAATTTGAACCCATCATGACTAGTTTATGCTGCTCACACATTTTTGGATGTATGGCCTCCTACTGGAGTGTGGTGAATTTACCAAGAACTCCACTTTTTTTTTTTAATTTTATTTTTTTCTTATCAGTTACATTTTATTAACTCTGTATCCCAGCCGTGTCCCGATCCCTCATTCCCTCCCAGTCCCTCCCTCCCTCATCTCCACCGTGCCCCTTTCCAAGTCCACTGATAGGGACTTGGACCTCCTCCCCATTCATCCGATCCTGTTTTATCAGGTATCTTCAGGACTGGCTGCAAAGTTCTCCTCTGTGGCCTAACAGGACTGCTCCTCTCTTGGGGGGTGGGGAGGCCAAAGAGCCAGTCATTGAGTTCCTGTTAGAAATAGTCCTTGTTCCCTTCACTATGGGAAACCAATTGGTTACTGAGTTACCACAGGCTACATCTGAGCAGAGGTTCTAACATGGTCCTTGGTTGTATGTCAGTCTCAGAAAAGATCCTGTGCCCAGATATGTTTGGTCCTTGTGGAGCTCCTATCCTTTCCTCATCAGATTTTTAGAGAAAACTGACATGCCTTCTCCCAACAGCTATCAATTGCAGACAGCTCCTCAGGTATGGGTGGGATTTCATACTCATCTCCTCTCTCCCTTCTTTAATTTTACCTGGTTTGGTTTTGTGAATGTTATCACAAAAGCTGCAAGTTCCTATGTGCAGCTGTCCTGCTATATTCAAAAGGCATTGTTTCCTCTTAGTCTCTACTGCTTCTGGCTCTCACACACTTTTCACCCCTTCTTCCATAATGTTCCCTGAGCCTTCTGAGGAGTGGCTGAGATATACCTGCTGTATTTAGGGCTGAGCATTCCAAAGTCATTTATTCTCTGTACCTTGGACAGTTTAGGTCTCTATGATAGTCACCCTTCCCTACAAATAGAATATAAACTTCTCTGATGAGGGTTGAGAGATGCATTAATCTACAGAAATAAGTATTTAGGAGTCAGTTTAATACTATGTCTATTCAGCAGAGTAATAGTAGCGGTTCTTTCATAGGGACTATGACCTGTTTAGCCATATATCCTTGGCTTGATGACTGTGTCAGGTCTGAGTTTTATCTTGTGGCATGGAACTTAAAGTCAATCAGAAAGGAATTGGTTACTCCCATGATGCTGTGTCACTCTTCCTCTAGTTGCATGTCCTGCAAGGCCGGTGATCACTAGAGTTCACAGGGTTGATGGCTAAGTAAGACTGATGACTGCTTGTCTTCTCTAGAAGTGTATGTAACATCTTTGAGCTCAAACCAGTGATGAACCTTCCAGATTGCCAGCAGCTTAATTTCACCGTGTTCTCTGACTCAAGTATATGTGCTATCTTCAGCTACAGGTTCTTATCACCAAGTTCTGGTGGATAAGCAAGAGCTCTGATTGAAACATGGGGGCTTACAGGACCTCAAAGCCAACAACAAAAGAAATAACCTATTTCTAGCTGCAGTCTCTACACACACACACACACACACACACACACACACACACACACACACAGAGAGAGAGAGAGAGAGAGAGAGAGAGAGAAACTTATTCAATAGCAGGTTTGTGCTTGCATCCTATAATGACTTTGGAAGATATTTCTAATCTCCATTTTTCTAAGTTTATGAAATATTAGTATCACTTTTGCCTAACTATTTGATTTAATTTACCATTGAACTCTTTGGGACTAGTGTTTTCTTCACGGGAAGATTTTCAAATATAGATTTGAGTTATCTCACTTGTCATATAGATTTGTAGCTATGAAGAATTTTTAATGTTGCACATATTTTAGTAATTTGTCCATGTAAGTTGCCAAACATACTAGCATGATTTTATTTATTATATTGCTTCATTTCCCCCTTCACATATGTAATGTGTATAGTGATGTCCTTTCATTCTTTCTTTTATAAAAATTTCTTTATTTTGTATTAATCACAATTTATTCACTTTGTATCCCAGCTGTAGCCCCCTCCTTTGTACCTTCCCAACCCCATCTGCCCTCCCTCTTCTCCTTTCATGTCCCTCCCCAAGTCCACTGATCAAGGTCCTTTTCCCCTTCCATCTTACCCCAGCCTATCAGGTCTCATTAGGATTGGCTGCATTGTCTTCATCTGTGGCCTGGTAAGGCTGCTACCCCCTCAGGAGGAGGTGATCAAAGAGCCAGCCACTGAGTTCATGTCGGAGACAGCCCCTGTTCCCCTTACTAGGGTACCCACTTGGACACTGAGATGCCCTGGGCTACATCTGTGCAGGGGTTCTAGGTTATCTCCATGCTTGGTCCTTGGATGGAGTATTAGTCTCAGAAAATACCCCTGGACCCAGATTTCTCTTTTGTTCTCTTGCTCTCCTTGTGGAGTTCCTGATCCCTCCAGGTCTTTCATCTCCTCCTTCTTTCATAAGGTTCCTGGCATTCTGCCCAAAATTTGGCAATGAGTCTCAGCATGTTTTGATACCCTGCTGGGTAGAGTCTTTCATAGTTCTTCTGTGGTAGGTTCCTGTCCTGTTCGCTGTTTTCTCCCTCTCCCGATGTCCATACTTTTTGCCTTTCTGAGTGAGGATCTTACCCAGGGTCCTCCTTCTTGCTTAGCTTCTTTAGGTACACAGATTTTAGTATGTTTAACCTATATTATGTGTATAATATCCACTTATAAGTGAGTGTATTCCATGTGTGTCTTTCTGTTTCTGGGACACCCCACTCAGGATGATCTTTTCTAGTTCCCACAATTTGCCTGAAAATTTAGTGAATTCCTTGTTTTTAATTCCTGAGTAGTATTCCATTGTGTAAATGTACCACAATTTCTGTATCCATTCCTCTGTTGAGGGACATCTGGGTTGTTTCCAGATTCTGGATATTATGAATAAAGCTGATATGAACATGGTTGAGGAAATGTCCTTGTTATATATTTGAGCTATAGTTAACATCAAACTAAATGGAGAGAAACTTAAATCAATCCCACTGAAATCAGGGAGAAGGCAACGCTGCCCACTCTCTCCATATCTCTTCAACATAGGAGTTGAAGTCCTAGCTAGAGCAACAAGTCAACTAAAGGAGATCAAGGGGATACAAATTGGAAAGGAAGAGGTCAAAGTATCATGATTTGCAGATGATATGGTAGGATACATGAGTGACCCCAAAAATTCAACCAGGGAACCTTCAGCTGATGAACACCTTCAGCAAAGTGGCTGGATACAAAATTAGCTCTCATTCTTTTCTGAGATTAGAAATTAAATTTTTATTCCTGTAATTCTTTATTAATATTCAAATTGCTATTGTCACCTAAAAATTAAACTTAATGAAGAAAACCACTGAGTTTTACAATAACTCTACTGAAACACTGGAATCTTCAATGCAGCTGTATTCAGCTGTCATTGAGGTTTAGTCATATGTCTCTAGACTGGACACCCGACTTTCTCACAAGGCTGGTTGTTAATGCTAACTGGGAGTTGACAGCTCAGCAACTGTCTTCCTCCAGGGCAGAATCTCAAGAGAACCAGGTGGAAGTTAATTTCCCCACTCTGATATAGTTTAGAAGTAAATAAATGCCACATCCACCAAATTCTATTAGTCTGGAGCAAATCATCAAAGTCAGCCACTATTAAAGGACACTAGTACATGCTTTATAAAAGTAGAGAAAAAAATTTCTAGTCATATTGTTTGACCTTGCCAATCAATACAGGTGGTGATGAGGATTAATCAATTTCATTAATATTATCAAATAATCAATATTTGCATTGATTTTTATCTGACCATTTTTAGGCTATTGGTTCCTTATGTTGGTTTTCTTCTATTTACTTAGAATTTAATTTGACCTTTGATTTCATCTTATAAAATTGGGAGTGAGATTGGATCATTAATTTTATGCTTTCTTCTTGTTCTAATGAAGAGATTTGAAGTATTTGAACAAGCTACAATGTTCCAAAGTGTTACAAATTTAAAGAATATGTAATTTACAAAATTGTAAAGAGTGCCATACTCCCTTCATATAGAAAGCTACTTAAGGTTTCCAGAAGGGGTAGGAGTTTGGTGAATTGCCTTTCCAAGAAGATACCATACTTTGCATTGAACATTCTTCAAAGTCTGGTTGACTGGCTAGAAATTCTATGATTGTAGAGAAGTTGGAATACTTGAGGATCAGAATCCAATTATCTTGGACTATCTTCATCCATGTTGAATATTCCTTTATTGTCCATTTGTGTATATGACCTAATGTCATTGTAAGTACTTCTGGAATGCATGAACAGACTTTGAGTTTGTTGACTTCTACAAACTGAAAAGCTAAGGATGCCATCAGATAACATTTGGAGTCTATAGTAGAGGATTCTCCATTTTGCTGTTACCTGCCTACTTGATGTATCCACCATTGTGTTAAAAAACTGTCATTGTACGACATTCTTTGTTCTGTTACTAAGAATACTTCATGGGAATCATCTCATTAGAACAGGGAATTTGTGGTAACCTAAATTTGTGTTCCTGAGCCATGGTAACTAATGCTTGGCTTCAGAATAAAACTGTCTCTTACATCCTTTGATGTGAGATCTGTCTTGTTATCTGTTGTTGCTGTTTGTTTGCCTAATTTTTTTTTTTTATGTTGCCAGGGCTGACTACACCACTCTCTTTTCTAGAGTGTACAGACTGGGAGCAAAGATCTAAAATCATATTGGATTTAATCCAACCTCTGTACATAGGAGCTAGGTGATGGTGGCCAATTACTGAGATACTTTTTGCTTCTTTTTCTTATAAAATAATAGATGAACAGATTATCGAGAGACTGATATCAATTATGTTCAAAGTACAAATACATAGCACAGTATATCTCAAAGGTTAAGGTTAAACAAGTTAAGCTGTGTAAAGCACTCATTTTAGAACTGAAAAAGTACTTTTCAGTATCTTTGCTGAATTAAAATAGGGAGATAAGAAAGAAGCTCATTATGTTATTGAAATTATTGTATCTGGAATGAGTCAAGCAGTTGTGCTTGACATTGGTCTTCTTATTTAAAACAGTGCTAAAGCTTTGCTATCATTTTCTTTTAGGATCTTAGAATTATAGGCATTAGTATATTCTGTATAAATAACAGCTATTTATACAGCTCCTGAAACCGTAACGCAAAAGTTCTTAGTGCTTACTAAATCTCAATACCATTTAAGTGCATTAAAAGCAAATATCTTTAGCTTTTTTAGTGTATTTTCAAAGTCTCCAAGTTTGATGGAATCTATAGACTAATTAACCTCTGGTCTCTTTTACAGCAGGACTGATCTTCAACTCATATTCAAGCCTCTTAAAAAGAATAGCTGGGGAAGTTTTCACTCTGTGCCTCTAGGAATACTGGACCTTTTGATCTTTCGTACATTCACAGCTGACTGAAATGAAACTTCAAGATTGGGCAGACAATAGAGCTCAGGGGTTAGAAATGGAGGCACTGAAACCAGACATGTCTAATTTGGAGTCCCAAGATATCCCTTGTTAGTTATGTGATTTTGACATTTGGACGTTTTGAGCATCCTTTGATTTGGTCCACAAATGTTATGAACAGTGGTGTAATACCAGGTTCTGTTCTGCACTATGGAGGAGGGAAAAAGTCAGGGGAGAGAAGAATCTCTCCACAGAAACCTTCTATCTTAGTGGTTATACAGCTTTTTCATAAACTATTCTGAGCATAATTGGTACAATACAGGCAAAAAGATTAGCACAGTGTTCCTGGAACATACTTAAAAGTCATAATATCAGAAAAATGAAAACACTACATGGACTTCATACTTTTTAGTCATCTCTTGCTTAACATAATAGTGTAGAAGAGTTGCCTGACAGAATACAATAATTTCTACTGTATTTGGTTGGAGAGTTTTTCTTCACCAGTAACTCTTACAAAGACCCAAAATAGGAAAATATAGCTAAGATAATTTATTATAAATAAATTTAAAATATTTTCAATAGTCTGTGAAACATATAGAGAAGAAATTTTACTTACATCTTAACCAAGAAGCAAAAAATTATTGGACATTAATTGTCCCCTCCTTCACTGTTTATCTAAGTCCTTCAGAAAGGTGCTTTAGATAAAACTGAGGTTCAGCACTTCTTTCTGAAGCTTATTTTCAACCCAAATATTATTGTTCTAAATATAACCACATACATAATATTAACAGAAAGATCAAATGGATTAAGAATAATATAGAGAAAAAACAAACAAACAAACAAACAAACAAACAAAAAGAATAATATAGAGGGGCTCCAAAATGGCAACTACCAGGGCATACATTATCTGAGGGGCAGAGAATCTGAAACTCGAAACTGATGAGTGGAGGGGTGGCTGAAGCTGGAACATGGACATTGAGACTTTCTGGGTGAGAGTGGACAACTGGTGAGCTGGGACAGTTTGGATCCAGGTCACCTGTGGACCTGGTGAACCTGTGACTTGAGAGAGGGGTGAACATCTGACTCCCTGCTTTCATTGCCCCAGGCAAGAGCAGCCCTGCTAGTGACTGAGACAGCAGAGGCTGCAATGGTACGGGCCTCCCAGTTTGGTGACTGAAATGGCAAAGGTAGCCCCAAGTATGGACCTCCCTGCACAGAATCCAAACACTAGACACCACTGACAAATCTCCTACCCTTTCATTTGCCCTTGTGGCCCAAATCTGAGAGTAGAGAAACTGGGAGACCTCTGTGCTTTCCGAATAGGCCTGCAGTCAAGTGAGTGTGCCTTCAAGTGAATGCATTCAGAGCCCCAGATCCAGGGTGTCTCTACGCTAGCAGCCAGACATTGGAACCTCACACTTCCACCCCCACTGTGGGCAACGCAGGAATCCCTGGGACAGTGTTCTCAACATTGAAGCCCCTGTTCTGTGGGTTTCCCAGTGGAGTCCAGGCAAACAATTCCTGGGGCCAAGATGGTGCAATCCAAACAGATCGGAATGCCTGGAGGACAGCACGACAGGCCTGTGGGCCACCGAGGCTTTCAGGCCACCAGCGCATGTGCATTGTGCCCTTGAACTGTACCAGCACTCCCACCTGTGCTTATGCTCCACCCTTCCAGGCATCTAGACCATCTAGCATCTGGTCCTTCAAGGCACACTTCCGCACACGCTCCCGCGCTTGTGCCTCTGAGCTTCCACCCATAGTCATAGCTGAAACACTAACATCCACTCTCAAACCAGTGGACCTATCTCAACTTCCTGAAGAATTCTCCAGACTCCAGTAACAGTTGGACCCAGTCTGAAGAACAGACTCCAGGAACAAACAGCGATGTTTATGGATCATCAGATGTCTAGAGGCTGGCGTAAGAACACATCCAGCAAAAATCAGGACATATGGCTTCACCAGCAAACCCCAAAATCAACAGATATTTTAATTAATTGGACACACAGGAAAATCATCTCAAATCTATTCTTATCCAGTTAGTTAGAGGCACATAAAGAGGAAATGAACAAAGCTCTCAAAGAAATACAGGCAAATACACCCAAACAAACAGAGGCACATTCTATATTCCTCTACAGAGAATTCTCTGTTTAGCTCTGTTCCCCATTTTTTAATTGGATTACTTGGTTTGTTGCTTTTCAGCTTCTTTAGTTCTTTGTATATACTGGATATTAGCCCTCTGTCAGATAGAGGGTTAGTGAAGATTCTTTCCCAATCTGTGGGCAGTTGTTTTGTTTTGATGATGGTGTCCTTTGCTTTACAGAAGCTTTTCAGTTTCATGAGGTCCCATTTATTGATTGTTGCTCTTAAAGCTTGTGCTGTTGGAGTTCTGTTCAGGAAGTTGTCTCCTGTACCAATGAGTTCTAGGCTGTTCCCCACTTTTTCTTCTAACAGATTTAGCGTATCTGGTTTTATGTTGAGGTCTTTGATCCACTTAGACTTTAGTTTTGTGCAGGGTGATAAATGTGGATCTATTTTCATTTTTCTGCATGTAGGCATCCAATTAGACCAGCACCATCTGTTGAAGATGCTATCTTTTTTCCATTGAATGGCTTTGGCTGCTTTGTCAAAAATCAAGTATTCATAGGTACATGGGTTTATTTCTGGGTCTTCTATTCGGTTCCATTGATCCTCCTTTCTATTTTTATGCCAATACCATGCAGTTTTTATTACTATTGCTCGGTAGTACAGCTTGAGATCAGGGATGTAGATACCTCCACATGATCTGTTGTTGTACAGGGTTGTTTTGGAGATTCTGGGTTTTTTGTTTCTCCATATGAAGCTGAGAATCATTCTTTCAAGGTCTGAAAAGAATTGAGTTGGTATTTTGATGGGAATTGCGTTGAATCTGTAGATTGCTTTTGGCAGGACGGCCATTTTCACAATGTTAATCCTACCAATCCATGAGCACGGGAGATCTTTCCATCTTCTGAGATCTTCTTCAATTTCTTTCTTCAGAGACTTGAAGTTTTTCTCAAACAGGTCTTTCACTTGCTTGGTTAGAGTCATCCCAAGGTACTTTATGTTATTAGTGGCTATTGTGAAGGGTGTTGTTTCCCTAATTTCTTTCTCAGCCCTTTTGTCTTTTGTGTACAGGAGGGCTACAAAACACCAAATAGACCAGAAAAGAAACAACTCACATCACATAATAGCCAAAACACTAAATCTGCAGAACAAAGAAAAATATTAAAAGCAGCAAGAGAAAAGGCCAAGTAACATATAAAGGTAGACCTATTGGAATCACACCAGACTTCTCAACAGAAACTGTGAAAGCCAGAAGGGCCTGGGCAGATATCATGCAGACTCTAAGTGACCACAGATGCCAACCCAGACTGCTATACCCAGCAAGGCTTTCAATCAACATAGATGGAGAAAACAAAATATTCCATGATAAAACTAAATTTAAGCAATATTTACACTTCAACCCAACTGTACAGCAGACACTAGAAGGAAAACTCCAATCTGACGAAATCAGCTATACCCAAAAAAACACAAGACCTAGATAAGTTCACAACAAAAAATTAAAAGAAAACAAGCACAGAAACACAGTATCACCACCATGTCCACAATAAAAGGAACTAACATTCATTGGTCACTATTATTTATCAACATCAAAGGACTCAACTCTCCAATAAAAAAGAAACAATCTAACAGAATGGTTGTGGAAATAGGATCCAACATTCTGCTGCATCCAAGAAACACATCTCTGCAACAAAGATAAATACTACCTCAGAGTAAAGGGCTGGAAAAAGGCTTTTCAAGCAAATGGACCCAGAAAACAAGCTGGAGTGGGCATCCTAATATATAATAAAATAGACTTTCAACCAAAATTAATCAAAAAAGATGAGTAGGGACACTTCATTCTCATCAAAGGAAAAATCCACTATGAAGACATCACAATCCTGAACATCTTATGCCCCAAATACAAGAGCACTTGCATTTGTTTTTTTTTTTTCTTATCAGTTACATTTTATTAACTCTGTATCCTGCTCCCTCATTCCCTCCCAATCCCCCCCCCCCTCCCCCCCCCATCTCCACCCTGCCCCTTTCTAAGTCCACTGATGGGGGGGGGGGAACCTCCTTCCCATTCATCTGATCCTGTTTTATCAGGTATTTTCAGAACTGGCTGCAAAGTCCTCCTCTGTGGCCTAACAGGACTGCTCCTCCCTTGGGGAATGGGGAGGCCAAAGAGCCAGCCATTGAGTTCCTGTTAGAAATAGTCCTTGTTCCCCTTACTATGGGAAACCAATTGGTTACTGAGCTACCACGGGCTACATCCGAGCAGAGGTTCTAGGTTATATCCATACATGGTCCTTGGTTGAATGTCAGTCTCAGAAAAGACCCTGTGCCCAGACATATTTGGTCCTTGTGGATCTCCTATCCTTTCCCCATCATACTAACTCCCCTTCTTTCATATGATTCCCTGTACTCTGTCGAAGGTTTGGTTATGAGTCTTTGTATCTGCTTTGAAAACACAAGCACCTGCATTTGTAAACAAAACATTATTAAAGCTTAAATAACACATTGACCTGAACACCTTAATAGTGAGAGACTTCAACACTCCACTCTCACCAAGGGACAGATCATCTAGACAGAAACTAAATAGGGAGATAATGACACTTACAGAGGCCCTAAATCAAAGGGACCTAACAGATGTCTACAGAACTTTTCACCAAATTCAACATCTAAAGAAGCTAAGCAAGGAGGCCCTGGGTAAGATGCTTAATCCTCATTCAGAAAGGCAAATGGATAGACATTTGAAGATGGAGAAAACAAGGAATAGGCCAGGAGCCTACCACAGAGGGCTTCTTAAAGACCTCCCAGCATAGCATCTAAGGGGATACTGAGACTCATAGCCAAACTTTGGGCAGAGTGCAGGGCATCTTATGAAAGAAGGGGGAGCTAGAAAAACCTGAGGGGAAAGGAGCTCCACAAGGAAAGCAACAGAACAACAACAACAAAAATCTGGGCACATGGGTCTTTTCTGAGACTGATACTCCAACCAAGGTCTATTCATGGATATAACCTAGAACCCCTGCAGAGATGTAGCCCATGGCAGCTCAGTGTCCAAGTGGGTACCCTAGTAAGGGGAACAGGGGCTGTCTCTGACATGAACTCAGTGGTTGGCTCTTTGATCACCTTCCCCTGATGGGTGGTTGGAGACAGCCTTACTAAGCTACAGAGGAAGACAATGCAGCCAGTCCTGATGAGACCTGATAGGCTAGGGTCAGATGGAAGGGGAGGAGGATGTTACCTATCAGTGGATTTGGGGAGGGGCATGGGCGATGAAGAAGGAGGGAGGGTGGGACTGGGAAGGGTTGAGGGAGGGGGCTACAGCTAGGATACAAAGTGAATAAACTGTAATAAAAAATAAATAAATAAGAAGGAAAAAAATAAATAAAATAAAATAAACACATACACAGAAAAGAATAATATAGAATGAATCACCTTATATGTCTGAAAGCAACTATCTGTACATAGGAAATTAATACCCTTTACTGTCATCTATTATAGTGCATAGCATTGCATCCATTCTATGAAGATCAGCCCCCTAGATCCAGCTCTGCATTGTAGTCATTCTCTTAGTCTCCCGGTAAGATATTGCCTTCTTAGGGGCAGGGATCATGTGCCACATCTTTATATTTCTTGCTGGTATCATGAGGCCTGGCTCATAGCTGATAATGAATTGAACTCAAACAACACTGATTTCCATTCAAATCATGGGTGATCACTTTACTGACAATCTAAAATCAATTCTATCTAAATTTTTCTTGGGTTTATAGAAACTACCAACCCCCCTCAAATCAATGATGGTACATTTATTACAAAATACTCTGAATCAAATTCAGCCAAGTCCACAATTAAAAACTTTAGTTTATATATTGTTAGAAATATCATGCCATCCTAAAACAACAAATTTATCATAGATTACTGTAAATATACCTAATACTAAAATCAGAAATAGGATCTACAGATGGTAGATATGATCCCAATATTGAAGTTCTAAAAATATCATCCTAGCATCTATTCCTTTTGTTTGGATTATTAAACTACTTGGCATAAATAACAGAAGACTGGATTTTTACATTATTTGGTTATTATGAAAAGACAGATACTGTTTTCTATTTGAGGACATTGTTTGAGAAATTTTCAATTCAGTGCAAACAGATGAAGAGACTGACATCTGTTCAAGCTTTTCCATAGTTATTTTATGAAGATTAATGAAGGGAGAATTAATTAAAAAAGGAATAATTACACTTTAATAAGCAAATTGGGAAGCAGAGGCGTAGACTGAGGAATTAAGGACTAAAAGTCATTTGACAAATAATAATCAGGCACCTTCTATATGACTGCCACCATCTAGGACCTATAAGCTTGTTTTGTGGAGTGGCCCTTTAAGTTGAAGGAACATATTTTCAAAGAAGTCCTAATAAAGCCGAACCTCAAGGAGTTGGTCCTCACTACTTTGCTTCCCGGAGCTTTTTTGGCAAGATTCAAAATTGCTTCATTTCTTTCCGCTTCTGAGCTCCAGAAACTCAAAGAAATTAGTAGAAAACACATGGCCACAAAACGCACAAGGCAGGTGCTGTTACATAACATTCCTCAGGGATGGAACACTGGCTTGCCTTTCATTTGCCATAAACATAAGAGGCTACTCAGATAACTCTCCCCTAAACAGAAAGTGTTTATCTTTCCAAGGTGACTATCGCTTTTCCTGTGAGAACTGGCCGGCATCATCCCTGATAAAATAATTAAGTCAAAATAGGTGCTATAGCATAAAAAAAATACATGTCTCTCTAGGCATCTACATAATACAAAACCCAAAGCCGATGCTATGCCGTGTCTTGATTGGTGCCCAGCATGTAGTAAGCATTGAAAGCATGTGTGATGTACACACAGCATCCCCTCCTCCCCAACGCACTCCTTGCATAGCCACAGAGAAGTACACAGCCCTGCTTCTGAGAGAGAACATAAATCAGGTCCCTTGTCATTCAGTATAGGCAGCTGGCCTCACCTCCTGCACATCTGGTATGTAAAGCATGCAAATCTTCCTTTAGTCAACAATTCAGAATAATAGCATTTCCGACTCTCATCAGAAAATCCAACCAGGAACTGATTGCAGTGCAACTCCTGCCAAATGTTTCCTGGGACAGTTGGTGTTCCAGAGAAACTGCCTAATGGATACGTTATCTATATGCGTTCTTCTCTAAGCCTTTTCTTTGAATTTAGAGGCCATTAAAATGTATCTGGACTGCATTATTGCAATTTTACATAAAATCCTTTTCCAATTTGAAATGTTCTGTTCCTTTATCTACCTTTTTAGGCAATCCACACTAAAACTATCTACTTAGCCTAGTACCATAGATCTGCAATAAATATTTGAATATTGGAAAAATAAGTATTTGAATATTTTTCTGAGTTTTCTCCTCCAATAAAGGCAAAAATAAAACTAACATCCATTAAGTTTTCCTTTCTATTTTTTTTTTTTTTGCGGGGGTGGGGGGAGGAAAGCCTTTTCTTTCCTTCAGCCTTCACATCTTAGCCAGATAGCACCTCTTTCTGTCAAGGCATAGCACCTTATTTTCTTTGTCCAGACAGGATTCTAAGTTTTTTGCTACCCTGGCCCCAGTATAGCTAATGGCCAAACACCTGCTTTTGTAATTGTTCGCACTGCTCTATCTTGCTTGTTAGACTGCGAGCCATTTCAGGATGTGTCTGTGCCTTTCTCATCTTTGTCACTGCAGCATATGGCACAGGGCCTTGCCCGAAGTAGGTTAATAAATGTTTGAATGTCAAGAGAAAGAATAAAGCAATTCAGTCTCACTTACATAACCAAATGAACAGTTCTCGCTTGAATTCTGTAACAGGAAAACTTACTTCAAGCACATTTTTCTTGAGTTCTTGCTTTATGCCTATGCCACTAAGGAGTTCTCTGTCAGGTGCAGGAGACCTACCTTTAGGCAGAGTCAAAGTACTCTAGATTCAGTATTTAGATACCAGCATAAAGAGGGTGACTAAGGGAGTGGGGGAGATGGAGATGACTAATTTCATCATGGATGTAGAGAAGATTTGAGGCGGGAGATTGACTACAAATGAGTAGAAATTTAGCAGACAGGCCTGGGTGTGGGAAGCTAATGCCAGGCAGAGGGAATAGCTGTCATTCAGGTATCAGATCATCCATTCATTCCACAAGATTTAGTGGAAGACTGAGGTTTCTAATGTGCAGATGCTTTCTCACCCTTGTATTCATGAAAACTTAATATGATCCTGACATACGATAACTTTTCTGTAGGTTCTTATTGCAAAATAGTTTATGAATAGAGAGGTAAATAAGACAGGAAAAGACAGTTTGAACTAAAGTGGAAAGGGTCCAGTTCTGCTAGTGTGGGTGGTCACTGAGGGCTCTTGACTTGGGGAAGGGTTACACCTGGCTAGAAGGGAAGGATGGATTATAAGAGAAAAGTTAGGAGGCATTGGATACCCTTTCTGTGTCCCTAGGACATTTGTTTGTGCTCTTAAACCTAACAGAAGAGGTTAGAGCATTTCTGGGAGGTTTAGCAACCTTTTTTCCTGTAGAGGAAAAAAATACACATGCTCATTCACACAAAATTCAGTGAGGTTGTTAATCTTAAATTGGATTTGAGTAAGTCGGATTGTAGAAAGTCATTAAGCCCCACCCAATCACTGGGGGCCTCACCTCAGTCTTTCAGTGTCTCATTCATTAAAAAAAAAAAAAAAAAAGGTTAAAAGCAAGGAAGCTAAATATTCTAGAAAACCTTACAATATAAAAGAATAAGAGCCAGCAAAATGGCCAGTAGGTAAAAGTTCTTGCCAGGAAAGTCCAGGACATCATGAGTTTGATCCCCAGAATACATCATGGAAGGAGGGAAGCAACTCCAGGCTTCCGTATGAATGTGCCACACACATGCATACACACACAATAATAAATAATTTAAAATGTAAAAAGTTGAGATAAAAGACTCCAAAAGAACCAGCAGACACTTCCTTGATAGAAAACATTAACATCTCCAGAGGTAAAAATGTTTAAAAAGGAACATGCCACATTAAAATATACTCATATATATAAATCCTACTATAACTAAAATTGACAAATTTAAAGAAGCACAAAAAATTTCACTGAGAACAGAATTCAAAGATATGAATAATGAAAAAAAGAGGCTTATGCTGGAAGATTTCAATACCAGTTAATAGAAAGTCCGGAAGAAGAAAAATAGGAAGAAGATAAAACAGAATTATCAAAGAAATATTGGATAAAGCTTTCACATGTGTATGTGAATAAGTTACACATTAGTGCATATATGTGCATTTGTTGGTACATTAGTGCACATGTGTACACGTGGGTGTGAGGTCTCAACATTGATGTCAGTTGTCTTCTGCAATTGCTTTCCACCTTATTCATTTGAGGAAAGACTTCTCATTTAAGCTCAGGACTCCCTGACTGGGCTACCTGTCTAGCTTAGTTTCAGGATCCCATCTCTCCTAGAGTTACACGGGGGTCCAGCATGCCCACCCAACTTCTTATATGGGTTCTGGGGATCTGGTCTTTATGCTTACACTACAAACTGTTTTACCTGTTTAGCCATCTCCCCATTCCTGGTGGCCTTTGAGAAAAACCCAAACCAGATATTTAGATTAAAATCTCAAAAGCCATTCCCTCAAAATATAACATTAAATGGCTGCATCAAGATATGTCTTCATGAAATTTCATTGCACCAGGGATAAAGAAAATAAAAACATGTTCCAAAGGCAAAAGAAAGGCTACTTACAGTTTTAGTAGTCCACACCTCCTGTGGAAATCAGACATTAGTGGCAAACGATTTTCAGTATTACAAAGAAATATTACTTTCTTTTTTGGTTATATATGATTGGCCAAACCACTGATGGGTGCCACAGATAAATTTTAAAGAAACTAATTTCAGCAAAGTCCAATGTATAGTGTCTCAAAAAAAAAAAAAAAAACCCTTAAGAATGCTCTACTGAACAAGACAAAAGAAGACACGAAAACCACAAAGGACATCAAGAGAGAAAAAAGGAATTCTCAGGCTTCGTTTGAGTGTGTGTGTGTGTGTGTGTGTGTGTGAAGGGGGTCATTAGGACAGTGGCTGTGTAACTGATTCAGAAAAGAATTGATCTGCAGAGCAAGAATCTAAAAAATGGAGGAGGTACATCTTCAAGAAAAAGCATGGCAGGATCAGAAACTTCATTTGAAGCTGTTGGAGGAAATGAGAATTATCCAGCCATTATTGATAAACAGTATTAAAAGAATTGGAAAAACAATGAGGCCAGTGGTAAGGATGCTAGAGACCTAAGGCTGCAGAAGGAAGCAATCAGAATGATGGCACACTACTGCTGGACTCCGCAACAGATAGTGTGTACAAGATCCTGACAATAAAAATGTTGACTGTTGGTGTGAAAAAAATTACATTGTAACTATACAGAGAGGATAAAGAAGAAAAGTGTCGGGAACATGAGGAAATCAAGTAGTTGTACACTGGGACATTAGCACAAAAGTTTATTGGAAAATCTTGATCAAGCTGTCCAAGCTTATTGTGTAGATTATGAAGACAAATGTTAGCTGACATAGATAAAAGCACTGAAAATGGTTTCACCCTGACTATATTACTATCTATGATGACTGTTGGGTGTCATGTGGAGGGGCCACGATTCCAATCCCTGGCTGCTATCTCTGACTTAGTTTATTAAATAAAAGCTGTACTTCAAACTTGATCTTTTCTTGGTCCACTGATAGTACAATTTTTTGAGATGCTGGGCAGCAGCCATGAGTTGAAACTCCCTGTCTTTTCCCCATCACAGCTGATGGGTACTCAACCATGTACTATGACAGCAATATTTTTGACTATTTTGTTTTCTGTATTCACACGCCATCAGGCTTACAAAATACCCATCTGTGCATATACACAAGTTATTTAGCACTGCGTTATGAAATAGATTGTGTTAGATTATTTCATTCAACTGTAGTCTAATCCAGATGTTCTGAAGTTCGTCTTCTTTAAAAAATGATTTATTTATTCTTATGTTATTTTATGTGCATTGGTGATTTGCCTGCATGTGTATATGTATGAGAATGTCAGATCTGCTGGAACTGGAGTTACAGACAGTTGTGAGCTGCCATGTGGGTGCTAGGAATTGAACTCATGTATTCTGGAAGAGCAGCCAGTGCTCTTGATCACCGAGCCATCTCTCCAGCCTGAAGTTTGTCTTCTGGAATGCATTAAATGTACCCTGGCTAAAGATATTTTTAAACTTTGATGGATTAACCTAGATTCAGCCTTGCGTTTCAAGGGGAAACTATGCTTCATATATCTTTAAGTTGAAGTTGGTCTTCATTTGCAGGCTCACATAGTATTTCTGAATCCTGGGGGAAATGTCAGGGCTGTGTAATGGGGTTTGCTCTACAGATTTGTAAAAACATTTTATCATGTTTTACAAGCCTCTTAAATGTATATGTTTGATATTTGTTTTAGAAATCTAAAATTAAGAAGGGAGTAGAAAGATTTGAGATACACATTTGAGACAGAATCATTAAGATTTGGCAACTTATGAGAGACAGGCAGATAAAAAGGAGAAAACAGAGAATACTTTGCTAAATAAAAAAGAAAAGATACAAAAAAAAATCACAACGAGGACGATAACAAAATCCTCTAAAAAGGAAATAAGTGCCATAGAAGTAAAAACAAAAGTTTCAGACCATATGGTAGACAATAGCACCACTTGCTGGTAAGTGGGGAATGATACAGGATTTGGGTTTGGTTCCTGACAGCTGCTTCCTCATCTAAAGATGATGGTTGAGAACACCAACTTCACAACCTGCTTTTGCTGCTGTTTTATGAAATTTAGTGACAAATTTGCTGAAGTAAGATGCCATTTTCAATATTATATATTGGAAATATTCTCATGCAATTAATCTGAGATTTGTCCAAAGAAAAGGTTGAAATATAATTTTGTTTCCAAAATTTTATCAGTTATTTCCATGGTACGGAGAAAAAAATCTTTTCTTGTAAATTTCAAAGGGGGTCAGGTGAAACTTTCTTGACATAAAGATAGATCTTGGATTTTAAGGTCTTTGTTTGTTTTTTTTTTTTTAATATCACAGGCAAATTCTCTACAGAGGAGTAACCGCAGGAGACTACAGTAGACAGAACAGCCTCCTCTCAGCTGCCAGACTCAAGCTGCATGGTCAGGCTCTTCTCCTGGTGTAGACAGACAATGGAGGCCTAAAAGCAAAGTTCTTCACCTAATCCAGGAAGATCTCTCAGCAAACAGAAATCACATCTTGAGTCTCAACCCAAGAAGAAACAAATGTCTGGAAGGAGAAGTAATCTGGATGGACTGTGGGACAGTGTTACCACCGTCCATATTTCACCCGAACCTCATGAAGAAGGCCTCCCATGGAGATCAGTCTCTGTTCGATCATGGGGCTGTGATGAAAACCCCTAGTCATTTCTGCATGGCATCTCTCAGTCCTAGGGGAATGCTGTGTCCTTTGCTGCCATTTGGTTTCATGGAGTTGACTAGTAATGACAACAACCAGAAAGCAGCTCAATAGGTGCTCCCACTGGGTTTTGTGTAGCAAGAATGAGGTTCTGAGAAGTGCACCCTATGTGATTCTGTGTGTAGGTGAACACAGAGTATTTACGCAAACCTACACACGTAGCCTGTATCGCACCTAGCCTTTCAGGCATCCATCCCACAACTGGGAGGTCTCACTATGTTACAGATTTCCTCCTGAAAGTCATTCCCTCTCACAAGCAGCTTATCTAGAGTTTCCCAAAATTCTTAGCTGTTTTCACACCAACTCATAGAATAATGAGTCCAGAATCACTTAAGGCATCTGATTGCAGAGCATGTAGGATTGAAGTCAGGCTCATCCTTTCTTCCAGCATGGAAAACAAACTCTGCCATTGCCCTTGCTCATCTCTGTGCTGATGTAGCTCAGCATGTCACCTTCAACTCAGGTCATCAGAAGTCAGAGTAGTCACAGGTCCCCACTACAGAAGAAGCATTTTGGAGGGTAAGTTAGGCCACCAGTTGGCTGGTCAAGGACTCAGTGTCATTGACCACATCTATAACAAATTACCAGAGAAAAGAGTAAAGGGGTACTCAGCCTCAATAGGATGGTGGGTCACTCCTACCTTCTGGCTATTGACACTTGTGAATTTCCAATGCTCTGGGATGAAGACACGTGGACTCCACCCACCTTCTGGGTACTATGAATAATACTGCTATGAACATCCAAATACAAGTGTCTGCTTGAGACTCTGATTTCTGGTTATTCTGAGTATATGCTCAAAAATAGATGGATCATATGGTAATTCTATTTTTAATTTTTTTGAGGATATGCTGTTCTGTTTTCCATAGCATCTACACCATTTTACACCTCCATCAACAGAGAAAATGCTCCAATTTCTTCACATCCTCTCTAACACATTTTCTCTCTTTTCCTTTCTTCCCAATCCCTCTCCATGTCAAGCTGAAGAATCCCCCACCCCACCCCATGTCTGATTCTTCTCCCAAAGACCCTCTCTTAAACTGGAGGTCCCACCTTTTCTCTCCTGTCTAGATATTGGCCATTAGATTGTTATTAAGCCAAACAAAAGGTAAGGGAAGAAGACTGATGACAAACTATGACACAGGTGCTGACCATAAGAATAACAATAGCAAAGTCTGAACAGTACTCAACTATCTTCTGGTACAGAATCAACAGTTGAATATACAGAGACACCTTCACATGGTGTCTACCCTATGCGACTACCCCAACACCCCCTGCTTTCCATTCCCTGAGGTTTGCTCAGTAGTATCCAATGAGAGAAAAACACTCTCTGTGACTCCAGATTCAAAGAGGGTTAGGGTGGATGGTGGCATGAGTAGGGAGGGACTCACAGTGCATGGAAAACCTTCATTTAGGAGTCCTCCAGTATCTTGGATTGTCCTCTGTGATCTGCTGTGTCTATGCAGACAGAGGCCACAAAATCATTCAAAATCACTGTCCAGTCTCCTCCTATGCATTTCCCACTCAGCGGGTCTGGTGCACACTCCAGAAATGCAGAGTCTATTCATAGGAGCTGTCCTCTCAGGGCCTTGGTAAACATAGAATGAGATAGCTGCACTTAAACAACACAAGACAACGTCCTTTATAAATAAAGAGCCTGACACACGGCAGATGTCTAACAAATGTCATTAACTCAACCAAGTAAATAAGTGTTAGCCAATACTGTGACTTCCCCTAACAATCACTATCATTACCTGGGCAGGCTTGGCTCATGAAAACCTCTTATTGTTCTGTTCTGATTCTCCAAACCCTTGTAGTTCCTTGCCTTTGTGGGCTCTGTAATTCAGCTACCTTCTCTCTCTTCCCATTTGGAGAACTCAAGCTCTTTCTTTCAGCTTCAGGTAAGCTGTGAGCACACCTGCAGCTGTTTCCTTCTCCCCCGTTTATTCCTGGTCCCTCCTTGATTCCATTTTTCCTAACTCCTTCCTGGCATTCTTCTTTCCCACTGCACAACTTTCACTTGTTTTCAGGCCCCCCCAGCTCTGTGACTTTGAATCATGGCTTATGGATCTACATAGGCCTAACTTGCATGCCTGTACTCAGTAAGTGTTATGAATGATGACCTGTGAATGAGTGAATAACGAATGGAGATGGACATCAGTGAATCAATCAACCATTGGTCATTGGTGATCAAGATGCTAGAAGTGAGTCCTCCCCAAATGAATTCTGCCCTTCATTATTAGCCTGGCCTAGCAATCTAAATGGAGGCCTTAGTGGCTAAAAGAAATGGTGAGACTTTCTCTGTATATAAATTGACCTAGATTTTACTGCCACAACATGGCATTTCAGACAAATGAACTACAGCAGGTATATGATTTATGATACTCTTCACAGTAGAGTATCCCAGAAATTTTGCCCACAGAAAACTTCAAGGATGTAAGGACAGTTTGGACAATGTTCTGAGCAGTGAAGGCTCATATTCATCCTCACATTGCTTGCTATCCCTGTAATCCTGGAGGTCAAATCCTGGACCTGATCTTAGCAGAGTCTTTGAACTGTGATTACTAGTCTTGTGAGATGCTAGGCATACCCTGCCCCAGGAAGTTTATCCAAAAAGTTTTTTCCCCAATTTCACTTGTAATCAATTGTCTTCAGATCCAATGGTTAATGTTCACTTTTGCTTTTGGAAGCATCTACCATAGTTGATGGGTCATTTTCTTGGCTTTTAAACACATTCTTCACTTACTTTCTGGTCTTCTTCTCTGGATGGCTGTTCATTGCATCATTATTTGTGATTTTCTGTTTTGCTTTTTATAATGGCCTTCATACTGACTATGATGTGGAATCCCATTGTGTGTTTGATTTGCAGTTCTGTGATGTTTAGCATCATTTTGACATCTAAAACTAATAAAATATGATTTTGTATTGTTTTACTTTTAGAGGGAATGTGTAGGTATCACACTAACGTAATCAAGGTATTTGTTTATAATCTCAAATATTCTAAACACATCCCTCTTTATCTCTTTCTCTTTGATGGTTCAGTTGTGTCCATCAAAATCATATCCAAACTTCTCCAGTTCTTAGCAAAAGGTATGTTCTGCAGAAATGTCTGCATTCTGGGGTCAATGTCAAGCTCACACATATTTTCTCGTAACTAGATCCTGTCCATGTATAATATAAATGACACACTTCAGTTTTCTACTGTGGCTTTGAGATTTTTTTTCAGTCAATGAGAAGTCTATAATAATGAATTTTAAAAATTCCTGTGTGGCCTTTTCTGATTTCTGTTATACATGACTTTTTCAGTGAAGCAAGGCACCAGGGGAGTAAGCCTTATATTTGCTAGACCATAATATGCATAAAATGATTTTAAGGTAATGGCAATCTTTTCAGAGGAGAGAGGAGGACAAATGTCTCCTTTGAGGCATCTAAGATTGCAAAGATTCGTTGATGGAGTAGCTCAAATATAACTAGCAAAGCCTAAGACATTCATCCGTTGCCAGTCCCCTGACCCTCCCCTTAACAAACATGAGCACATACAGGCTCTGGAAAAGCCACACAAATGTAAGTATGGAGAAATACATACTTTCTGCTCAGACCAAAGTAAATAATAGCTGCTTACAATATACAGTATACTGAAATGAGATAACTTGAGTAATGATCTGGGATTTACACCACATTCTAACATTTCAGACATTGTGTTCTGAGCAAAGTGAGTTTGGCAGTAGTTATCTTCCCATTTAGATCAGTAAATGTATATATAAAACAACTGTCCATGGGAATCTATCTCTTTTCTAAAATCTTGAAAGAAGGACTCTTTAGAATCACTGGCAGTCATTTTGGTGTTTATATCACAGAGAAGGTTTTGAGCCTGGAGAATAAATAAGGATTAACATCAGAAAGAGGACACATGTCTGAGCAGACAGAGCATCTACATCTTGTCTGAGAAGTGACTCAAGGCCAGAAACAGGGAATTCTGTTCTCTGTATTGCACAGCAGAAGTTGACTGAGATAAGAGTGACTCATCAACCATAATTCTTATCAAGTTTTACTTTTTTGCTTCCTGACAGTCACAGAAATGAATGCTTTACCCACTATAAAAGAAATTTCTAAAGCAAAAAGCATGTTAATTTAGGAGAAATAAAACTGGCCTCTTAAAGCACACTTTATGAAAAATTTAGAACAAGTAATGCAAGAACTGCTTTGCCTTTTAGCAAACTCTTTTAATGGCGTCAGTTTCCTCCTCCTCCTCCTCCTCCTCCTCCTCCTCTTCTTCTTCTTTTTATTCTTGCCCTACACAGCCATTTGAAACTCTTTAGCATGATGGAACATGAATGTAACCCAGGCTTTTGGAAGGCAAAAGCAGGAGAATTAGTAATTTGAAGTCAGCATGGGCTTCATAGAGAGATTGTCTCAAAAATCAAACCAGCCAATTCCTCACTTCCATAATCCTTCAGCAGAGGACTTAAAACCCTCAGGAAATCTGATCTATAGAGTCCTTCTGTGGAATTATAAATGGACACGCTTTTGAGTGAGGACGCGTGCTTCTCCTAGTCTTCTTATAACATATGGTATGGTGTGTGTGTGTGTGTGTGTGTGTGTGTGTGTGTGTGTGTGTGTGTGTGTGTGTGTGTGTGTGTGTGTGTGTGTGTGTGTGTTTTAGGGAGAGCTGTCACTGGACAAACCCCACTAGAATCATGTCTAGCTTTGCATCCTGATTGTGTTTCGTTTTGCCTGTGAGACTCTAGCAGTATTAAACTCTCTGTACCCAAATCCCCTTTCTTTAAAATGGTAATAAGACTGAGATATAACAATGAGTGTGAATATATGAGAATTCTGTGTAAATTCATATACTTAGAAATAGGGCTATAAATTTGGTTAAATAATCATTACTTGTTAGTATCACTGATAGTAATTTTATAGGGGTACCTTTTATTCTTTGGTCACAGTAAGAAATTATAGTCCTGATATGCCAGAACCCATTCCTGTTTCTAAAAATGGTATTTCTCCAAAATGTACAGGTATGTCTACTTGTCTGGAAATAAGACTTTTTTGTGATCTTGTCCAAAAAAGAATTCATTCATAATCCTTAAAGGAAGAAGGTGATTTAATAGCTGATGAGGGGAACTTCAGGCTCAAGTTCTTCCTTGCAGGAAGTGTCCCTTCTAGAAACTGAAAGAGCTTCTTCGATGGCCATGGAGGAAATATTTTAATTTTTTACTCATAATTTTGAATTACTTTTTGAAGAGGTCTATAAAACAATATAGTCTTAAACCCTCACAAAACTCTAAATATATTGCTGCATGGGAATTGTGGAAACAGAGCACAATTGATTAGTTTTCGTGGGATCTCCATTAAAAATGCAATTCCCATCAAATTACCAACACAATTCTTTACAGACCTGGAAAGAAAAATTCTCAACTTCATATGGAATAACAAGAAACCCAGAATTGCTAAAACAATCCTCTACAATAAAAGATCTTCTGGAGGTATCTCCATCCCTGATCTTAAGCTTTACTATAGAGCAACAGTTATAAAAACTGCATGGTACTGGCATAGAAACAGAATGGTGGATCAATGGAACCGAACAGAGGACCCAGAAATAAACCCACACACTATGGACACCTGATCTTTGACAAAGATGCCAAAACCATACAATGGAGAAAATACAGCATCTTCAACAAATGGTGCTGGTCTAACTGGATGTCTATATGTGAAAAATGCAAATGGATCCATACTTATGACCCTGCACAAAACTAAAGTCCAAGTGGATCAGAGACCTCAACATGAAACCAGACACAATAAACCTGTTAGAAGAAAAAGTGGAGAATACCCTTGAACTCAATGGCACAGGAGACAACTTCCTGAACAGAACACCAACAGCACAGGCTCTAACAGCAACAAATAATAAATGGGACCTCATGAAGCTGAAAAGCTTCTGTAAATCAAAGGACACTATCATCAAAACAAATGATTGCCTACAGATTGGGAAAGAATCTTCACCAACCCTTTATCTGACAGAGGACTAATATCCAGTATACATAAAGAACCAAAGAAGCTGAAAAGCAGCAAACCAAGTAATCCAATTAAAAAATGGGGAACAGAGCTAAACAGAGAATTCTCTGTAGAGGAATATCAAATGGCAGAGAAACACTTAAAGAAATGCTCAACCTCATTAGCCATTAGGGAAATTCAAATCAAAACCACCCTGAGATTTCACCTTAAACCCATCAGAATGGCCAAGATCAAAAATTCAAGTGACAACACATGCTGGAGAGGTTGTGGAGAAAGGGGAACCCTTCTCCACTGCTGGTGGGAATGTAAACTGGTACAACCACTCTGGAAATCAATCTGGTGCTTTCTCAGACAACTAGGAATAGCGCTTCCTCAAGATCCAGCCACACCACTCCTAGGCATATATCCAAAGAGGCTCAAGTACACAAAAAGGACATTTGCTCAACCATGTTTGTAGCAGCTTTATTTGTAATAGCCAGAAGCTGGAAACAGCCCAGATGCCCCTCAACTGAAGAATGGATGCAGAAACTGTGGTACATCTACACAATGGAGTATTACACTGCAATGAAAAATAAGGAAATCATGAAATTTGCAGGTAAATAGTGGGACCTGGAAAGGATAATCCTGAGTGAGCTGTCCCAGAAGCAGAAAGACACACAAGGTATATACTCACTCATATAGACATATAACATAGGATAAACCTACTAAAATCTGTACCTGTAAAGAAACTAATCAAGAGAGAAGACCCTGACTAAAACGCTCACTCCCCATCCTGAAAGTCAAAGAGGATGGACATCAGAAGAAGAAGAAATCAGGAAACAAGCTAGGAACCGGCCATAGAGGGCCTCTGAAAGCCTCTGCCCTGCAGACTATCAAAGCAGATGTTGAAACTTATGGCCAACTGTTGGGCAGAGTGCATGGAATCTTATGTAAGATGTGGGAAATAGTAAGAGCTGGAGAGGAGGGGAACCACACAAGGAGAGCAACAGAACCAGAAAATTTGAATGCAGGTGTCTTTCCCAGAGACTCATACTCCAACCAAGGACTATTCATGGAGATAACCTAGAACCCCTGCACAGATGTAGCCCATGGCAGTTTAGTGTCCAAGTGGGTTACATAGTAATGGGAAGAGGGACTGCCTCTGACATAATCTGATTGGCTTGCTCTTTGATCACCTCCCCCTGAGGAGGGAGCAGCCTTACCAGGCCACAGAAGATGACAGTGCAGCCACTCCTGATGTGATCTGATAGAGTAAGATCAGAAGGAAGGAGAGGAGGACCTCCCCTATCAGTGGACTTGGGGAGGGGCATGCGTGAAGATGGGGGTGGGAGGGTGGGACTGGGAGGGGAGGAGGGAGGGCTTATGGGGGGATACAAAGTGAATAAAGTGTAATTAATAATAAAAAAATAAAAAGGGAACAACAACAACAAAAAGACATAACATTTTAAAAGGTCCTTATAAAAATTGTATATACCCTTATATTGGCTTCCACCAGTGATTTGCCGCTTTGAGGCGGCAGAGATATACTAGAATGGTGAGAACTTCTTCTCAAACTATGTACTTGTCAGAAAGACAGGGGACTTATGTTTTCTCCCCCTGTAATTTTAATACCGTCCCCTATACTGATGACCAGTAGGTAGATTGTGAGACTTAGACTCCTTCCCCTTATTATAGTATGTTTCCTTCTGGGAGCCTGGGGTGGATGCTATGGTGTTCCGCTTGGTCTCCTCCAGCCCTCACCAAGGTATGCCACTTGCTGAAGGTGTACTCTGAGCCCTTCCCTAGACTGGCTCAAAAGAACTTCCTTAACCAAACTCATGCCTCTCAGGCACAGAAGAGCAGATATTTTATAATTTTACTTATAAGAGTCACCTAAAGTACACAGTTATCAAATCTATGATAAAGAAACTAGATGAGTGGTTACCAGGTCGGAGGCTGAACATTTTTTGAGATGGTGATAGCTGTACCATGAGGTTATAGTCATATTACTAGCAAAGTCGTCTTTATGCGGTTCCTTTCATATTTGTTTAATATTATTAAGCAAAAGCTAAAGATTTTTGCTATGTGTGTTTTGTATAATAACATCCAGCCCATAATTGAAAACAGAAGTGAAATGATTACAGTAACATGCCACTAATTATGAGCGTTGGGGGTGGGGTGGGATGGTAAGCCCAACATGTTCATGTTCCCGGGACAAGTAAGTGCTTCATTTAGGTTTTCCAGGGTGGGAGAGAGGCATGCCTTTTGTGTTATACACTCTCTCTGGAAATGTCTCAGACACTTTTCACAATCCGTGTTTAGAAGATGTGAACGGAGGACCAAACCATGTTCTAGATAGGGAGTGCTTCTTAGAATTAAAATGAAAAGGAGTGATTCAAGCTAAGATGGGCATTTGTGGCACACCCACTGAATTTAGTCAACAAATCTGGGAGCAGGAGTTGTTGTGAAATGTGCTTGAAGGAAATCTTTCTGTCCCTGGAGCCTTCTGAAAATCGTTTCTGTTTTCCTGGCATTTTACTTCCAGCAAGGAGAGTCTTCCTCACTGGGAGTCTTAGGTAAACAAATACTTGCAAAGAGGAAGCTGCTTTTCTGAGGCTGGAGGAAGTAGAAAGACAAGTGTGATGCAAATTGTACTTGCTTCTGTTCCCACTTAACTGTTGCCAAAAGCCCCCTTCCTCCCCAACGCAGCTAGCTCCATTTAAAACATTTCCTGAAGATGAATTAACTTATTTATTCATATTTCAACTTATTTGGTGATTCTTTTATTCTGCAGAGGTTTCCAGCAAACATTTCCTGCATGCCTAACCCATGTCACTGTGTTAGGAGCATCAGTTCAGTGATCAATTCAGTGTGATAACACAACCTGCCATCAGGTGAAGTTAAAGGCCTTGAATTGCTCTGCCCAGTATAATAACCACTTATAACTATTAAGTTTTTATTTTAAAAATTTAAGAATTTTATGCATGAGTTCTGCATTTACATTATTTTCATCTCTCCTTTTCCCTCTCCTGTGTTCTCCACATTCCCTCTTAAATTCTTGACCTCTTTTAAAATTATTGTTGTTAAACATACACACACACATACATGCACACTACTGATATCAGGGTGGGGACCACAGGTACATAAGGGAGAATCAGATGCCCTCTTTATCATCAGGTGAGAATCCTGAACCTTTGAAAACAACTCTTCCAAACTGAAAGTAAATTTCTTAACTCTCAAGGCTGAATCACATATTACACAGTATTAATTTTCCTCTTCCCAGTTGCTAGAACATATTGATAGCAAGAGTGAACAGCTCCAGGAACAATCACATGGCTGTCTTGGGTCTTGTCTCCTATGCTGTCTACTCCAGGTAAGCCCAGGCTGCCCTTTGCTTTAAAATCCGTATACAGATCAGGCGGGTGCTTTTTGTCTAAAATGACTTGGATACCTCCCATGCGTCTGAGGGAGCCAGTCCCATCTGAGCGCCTGACCTCACCCTGCCTTCCTAACTGCTTGTCTGACACCTATGAAATTGGTTGCATCCTCCAAGATGCCTTAGTCAAAACCTAGAAGCAGTACCGGACCTCACCTTTCCTTCACTTTCACCTCTCCAGTCCTGTAACCTCCACTTACAAAACACCCCACAGATCTGCAGATCTCCTTATCTCACCTTTCCTCTAAGATGTTCCACATTCAGGCCCAACCATCATTTCCTGAACAGCCCCTGGAGCCTCCTGTTTTCTGTCTCCAAACTCCAGCCAACTTGAAATCAATGGTCAGTGATGTCTACTTGGCCCTGCTTCAAATTTAAAATGATGAGAAGTCAAAGCAATGACAGTAGGAAGAACGTAAGTTAGGTTTAAAAACAACTTCTTGTCATAATAATGACTTCTTATGTGTGTGGGAGGGATATTGACTCGGAAGAAGCATAAGGAAAACTTCTTGGCTGCTAGAAGTATTCTATCGCATGATGTAGGTGTTGGTTATGTGGGTGCGCATATATATATATATATATATATATATATATATATATATATATATATATTCATATAAGTTATACCTCAATTTAAAAAAAAAAGGAAAAGATTTTTTGCCAAGATTATAAAGACAGTTTGGCAGGATGTGAAGGGCTGCTGCAAATGGGCTTTCCTGGCTTTCTTTTAGAGTAGGATGGAGTCCTAGCCTCTGGGGGGTGTGCAGTGTCTCGAATTAAAGAGATATAATCAGAAACCACATTTGTTCTGCTCCTCTCTATCCTTGGCTTTTCACGAGGTGCATCGTGATGAATATTTAATCTGTCACTTAACATTTCATCATAGAAGAATATTTAAGGGTATTATGAATAATTAATATGTTGGGTGGAGAACTGTTTGAGAATATCCATTCTGGGCCACTCTCACTGTGGGACCGAATCTCTGTGAAACCCTTTGAGTGAAAAGCTGTCATGTGCTTGCCACGATTTCCCTGGAGCTGCCCAGATGACACAGGGCCCTTTTCCATTAAAATGAGCTTGTCTCAGTCAGTCATAGAAGCGTTAGTGACAAAGAGTGGCAGTTCACATTTGCGGACTGACGTAGTAACACGCACTGTTTCCCAAAGAAGTGCAGCTGATAGATTCTTTTCTCATGTTCCAAGACAATGGGGAATCTTGACCGACTGTCTGGCACACAATGTGCGGACACAGCCTAGCTATGCTGTCACCTTCTGGCAGATGCCTGTGTTTGCTGTGTGGTGCGGCATGGAACAGAAGGAGTTTCGAGTACGATGTGGTAGTGCAGTAAGTAGTTCAAGTATGGGGCCCAGAGCTACTCTGAAGATCACCTTGGACCGGACCTTTCCAGAGTATCTAGAATGGATCATCTGGCAGTGAGAGAGGAAGAGTCGAATCCTTTCACGTTGATTTGTTTTATTTTCCCTTCCTTCATAGCACATGGACACGATATCCAGAGGAACTAACACTCTTCCCTTGCCTGGGATGATGTTCAGATGATGGTCCAGCACTGTCTCTCTGCACCCTTTTGTACACTCTCCTGTCTCATTCCCTTTTCTCACCAAGCATCAGAAATGTCTAAACAATAGGGAGAGACATTCCTGAACACATTCAGACATTTTGGGTCATGCTCTGGGGTGAGGGCTTTCAGTAGAAGCAACGTCTGAGAATATAAACATGAACCTGTGGATCCCACCCCCGACCCCAGGTAGGGAAACTTAACTGAATTCAGCCTCTGGAGACATTTCCCTCAATGTTGCTGGTTTGATTTTTCTGTGATGCAGCTCTGCCCTCTGGTGCTCAATCTGTAGAAGTGAGTTCATCTCAGCACTGATTTCTGAGTTCCAAACTGGAACTGAGCTCTCTTAAAATAGGAAAAGATTGTTCCCACTGGCCCCCTTAAAACAAGGAAGAGAGATAGTTCTTTCAGAAAATCAACAAGATAGACAAACCCTTAGCCAAACTAACTAAAAGGCAGAGAGACATTGTTCAAGTCAACAAAATCAGAAATGAAAGGGGCTATAACAACAGACACTGAGGAAATCCAAAGACTCATTAGGTCCTACGTCAAAAGCCTATATGCAACAAAATTTGAAAATGCAAAGGACATTTTCTCAACTTTGTTCATAGCAGTGTTATTCATAGTAGCCAGAATCTGGAAACAACCTAGATGTTCCTCAACTGAGGAATGGATACAGAAATCGTGGTGCTTTTACACAATGGAATACTACTCGGCAATTAAAAACAAGGAAATCATGAAATTTGCAGACAAATGGTGGGAAGTAGAAAAGATTCATCCTGAGTGAGTTAACTCAGAAGTGGAAATACACACATGGTATATACTCACTTATAAGTAGATATTAGACATATCATATAGGATAAACATACTATTATCTATAGTCCCAAAGAAGCTAAACAACAAGGAGGACCCTAGAGAAGATGCTTAATCCTCATTCAGAAGGACAAACAGGATAGACATCAGATGTAGGAGAAGACAAGGAACAGGACAGGAGCCTTCCACAGAGGGCCTCTGAAAGACTACCCATCAGGGTATTGAAGGAGATAGTGAGACTCATAGCCAAACTTTGGGCAGAGTGCAAACCTTATGGAAAGATGAGGGAGATAGAAAGACCTGGAGGGGACAAGAACTCCACAAGGAGAACAACAGCAACAAAAATACCTGGGTCCCAGGGGGGTCCTGCAGGGACTGATACTCCAACCAAGGACCATGCATGTAGAAGACCTAGGCCCCATGTTCATAGGAAGCCCAGAGACTGTTCAGTTTCCAAGTGGGTTCTCTAGTAAGTGGTGCAGGGGCTGTCTCTGACATGAACTCAGTGGCTGGTTCTTTGATCACCTCCCTCTGGGAGGTGTAGACTTGCCAGGCCACAGAGGATGATGAGGCAACCAGCTCTGATGCATAAAGCGAGAAGAAGAAGGGTAGGTGGGACTGGGAGGAGATGAGGAAGGGGGCTACAGCTGGGATACAAAGTGAATAAATTTAAATAAATAAATAAATAAATAAATAAATAAATAAATAAATAAATAAATGAAGAGATTTCTTGATTGATAATTGCTGTAGTGAGTCCTGACTGCTGTGGGTGGAACTATTCATAGGCTGGATGGGCCTGACCTGTTAGAGAAAGCTATCTGAGCATTAGCCAGAGAGCAAGCCAGCAAGCTGTATTCTTCCTTCGTTTCTGTTTTCAGTTCCTGCTTGAGTTCCTCCCCTGAGTTTTCTCAATAATAAATAGGGACCTGAAAATGTAAGATGAATAAATTCTTTTCTTCCTTAGCTGCTTTTGTCAGGGTGTTTAATCACAGCAACAGAAAATAAAAGTAGTAAAGTTGAAACTATTCTATGTAAGTAAATGAGGGGCTGTGAGAGTGGGTATAGGCGTGAAACTAGATCAAGATGCCAGCACAGGAGAACAAGAAGTGATGAGAAAGCTTGGGTAAGGGAAGGAAGTGAGGACACATGGCACATGTGGCATGGAAGCTGGAAGATAAAAGGGAGGGAGGAGTTAGAGGAGGAAGGACAAAGAGGAGAATGAACTGGAATAAAATTTGTTTGAAAAAAAATACTGCAACAAAACACAATAGCTATATATTACCATAAATAAATAAGAAAACATTGAAGAAATACACTAGACATATTTCCCAACCCATTAGTAAGCTATACTCTACAATAGACAAAACATTGGCCTTGATACTTTTTTTTTAATCTAAGAATTTTATGCAACTAGACACATAGTGAGGATGATTCTCTGATGGAAGTCTATTTGCCTACCTAATCTCATTATTGCCGTGGTATCTCCAGTCATCTGTTTTATCCATGAATGAGTTTTGATATTCTTCTTAGAATTAAAGGAATAGGCTGTGTAGGAGATTTAGAGCCAGGGTGAGGGATTTTTGTTTGTAAAATTTAAGCTGTATTTGTAAGTGATAGAATTTATCACTTGGTGATAAAAGATTTATCACTTGGTGTTGAAAGAGTATCCCTAATAGGCAGTAACCAAAATGTTGTGTCACTATTTCTCTGCCATTTAACAGAGGTTGTTCACGAGCCTAAAATTGTGGAATTATAATTGTAGGTGCCAGGAGCTGAACAAAGTGATTTTCTTTAGTCTTGGTTTGTCCAATAAAAATTAGGAAGTCCTATACTTCTGTGTACTAATTCTGGCTTACTAGAGTTGTATGAGCATAGTCTAACTTTTAACATAACAAAATTTATAAAGTAAACATGTTTATACTTACAATGTAGAAAAGTAAAAAAGAGAATGTTTTCACTTGCTAATAATTGTTCTTTAAACACCAGGTAAGAAACCAGGTTTTCCAGTCTTCCCCACTCAAGGGAGGAACACATTAACTGGTTATTCCATACTGAATGGTCAGATAAAAAAAATTAGTGTGAAGATGGGAGGAAAATGTATTGCTGGTCCTGGGGAGTATTAAGGGGACAGATATGATCAAGACACACTGCATACATATATGAAATTTTCAAGGAATAAATAAAATACTACTAAAAGAATTAAGAAAAGAAAACATGGTATATCAATCTTTAAAATCTAGTAGGTGCATTAACAGACTAATACAAATGAAAAAAGAATTAGTGAAAAAAATCTAAAGAGACCCAGGATGCAGTAAGCAGATGTGAAATTATGAAAAACAAAGAGGCACAGAGAACAGAATGTAAAGTATCTGGCATCTGTTGATGTGAGTGGCCTGTGCTGCCCCCTGAGACCACGTTGATGTTCATAGGCTGGGACTATACTGCTGTTAGTGGCCGAAGTTTCCATGGAGGCCATGTTGATGTTCTTGGCTTATGCTGCTTCCAAGGGCTATGATGGTGTCCATGGCTCAATTTACAGCCTTGTTGATGTCTGTGATCTGTGCTGCCACTGGAGACTATGGTGGTCTGTGGCATGTGCTGACACTGGCAAGGAAGATACTTTTGCAGTGGTATCAATAACTGAAGACTCACAGTTGAAAAAGAGAAAAAAGAAGACTTTTGTGGACAACCACTACTCACCCCTCGAAGAAACAGCCTAGAAAAGAAACCATTGAAGAGACCTCTTAAAAATCATGATAAGGATGATGAAGTGTAGCTCTCCACAAATGATGGCTTTTGGTGGGGGAAAGGACTCAGTTTCTTTAAGAGGCTGGCCACTGGGAGTTTGACCATGCTCCAGTGAGTACATGGGCTACACAAATTGGTCTTCGATCTTCTTCCTCTTCTTTTCTTCTTCTTTCTCCTCCTCCTCTTGTTCTTGTTCTTTTTCTTGTTGTTCTTGTTCTCCTCCTCCTTCTCCTCCAGAGGTCATTACAGACCTCAAACTCATGTCTTTCCTTAAAATCATCGTCAAACAGAGATTAACATCCTCCACATGGCACTAAACCAGTGAGCAGTTTGATCTGCAGGTGTGTTAGTACAGGACCCAGGAGGGGGTGGGTGGAGGGAGAGGAATAGGGAGACAGAGAAGAGAGGACAGAAACTGTTGACAAGGTTTGCTTGCTTAGCGCAGTGATATCACCCAGGGAAGTCTGAAGTCATTTCTTTTACATCTTTCCAAATGAATCATGTGCACAAAGCTAGACTAATGGGTATTACCACCAGCCATAACATAAAATGACTCACCCAACCATCCACTAAACTTCAGATCCACATAGAGATATTCAATAAATTCTTAGTAAATAAACAATTGAATGGATCTTGGACCACACCACCACTTACTGAGTGGCCAAAACCTCATAGTCTATTGCCCTGGAATATGTTGTAGAGTGACATCCATGTTACATTCGATTCTTTCCTCTTAATCCTATGGTATTTTAAAACCATCTTATTTGAATATATTCTCATCAGCTGTCTGTTAGTCCTGGGTCTTGAAGACATTTAGCTAGAATAACATAAGGTTACAAAAGCAAAAAATGTACCAAACATAATATTATAATGTCTTGAGCTTCTGTATATGGCCCTATATCTAGACTTTCTGGGAAATTCATGCAGAAAATGTCATTCCTTTTCCAGAAAGCCCCAGGAGGAGCCATTTTCTCCTTGCTGGTCATGACTCTAGTATAGCATGGAATACCTTTTACACATACAGAATGCCTCAATATTGAAAGACATTAATAAAAGAAGAAAGACACTTACATATAACATTCTGAACTTGTTCAAACCATTAATAAGTAACTGGAGTGTAGTGTGTGAAATTCTACCTTTAAATGGATTACATAATATTTAGAATGTTTCCAAAATTTTCTATTACACCACCAGATGGAGATAGAGAGTCGAAATTATATTATTTGTATGTAACTTTTTTTTTTTTAAGTGGGTTAGGCTAATCACTTCAGAAAGGATGAACTATTTCTTACGTATCTTACCTCAATAGCAGTTTATTTACCCATACTATAAATTATATGATTAAGGTAATAAAGGAGAATATTATCACCATATTATAAATGTAGACTGACACTAAGAAATCTTAGACCTGAGAGAAGATTTTCCAGGACTGTAACTGAAAATTTTCACAGATTTTTTTTTTTTGCCTAAAATATGTTTAAAGTTTTCTTTAACTATGTGAGTCATGTGTTTATTCATATAACCCAAAACCCCATTTGTAATCTGCTCATGTGAAGTGAAAATATAAGTCCATACCTAAGTGCAAATATTTATAGAAGTTTTATTTATAATACCCCAGACAACCCAAATGCCTATCAACTCAGAAATTTCTGGGCCAGGGGATGATTTGAATACCCAAGGTATGGAGTATTTGGCAGCGAAGAAATGCAGCTGTTTCCACTTATGCAAAACTCACGGGTTTTAAAAAGTTAAAAGAGAGAAAAGAGCTGCTGACTAGTGAAACTAAGGTGGAATGTTAAACAATAAGCCCACCTAAGGAAAAAAATATTAAGATAAAGTTAGAGATCCAAAAGTTTAATAAATTAATGCATAGTAATCTGATGTTATAGGTGAGCTATGTGAAAAAAAAAGAGTTCAGGATTCTGAAGAGTGACACATAATCTTTCAGCTGGAAAATTAAGAAATTAAAAATTAGAGGGAAACATTAGGTTTTCAGGAGAAGGGGAGGTCAAACAGAAAATTGCTGAATATAATTATCAAACCATAGGTACAATGGCAGTAAAAGGTAAAAAACTTGAAGGAAAAAACTAAAGCGTTAGTGATAATTTTTTTTTTAAAGATGGAAAACACTTAAACTATAGAAACATGAAGTTTGCGGTAGAATTGTATATCAAGAATATAGTAGCTGTCTGACAAAACTCCCAAAGTAGATTTGGAGAAGGGTCCACAAAATCCCAGCATTAGGTGAAGAGCTATTTGCTCTTTGCTTTTCTCAACAACAATGGTTGTTGAGAGAGTTAGTTTTCTTCAGAGATGCTGTCACTGAGAGCCTACCCATGCTCCAGTAAATGGTCCTGTACTGATGCTTATAGACATTAAGTAGACTCAGTAAGTTAAAAAAGAAAAAAGAACACATGAAGTTGATTGGGAAAATTAGTGGCAGAAGATAAAAATTTGGAGGACAGGGTATGAGGAGTGAATTTGATCAAAGCATAGGCTTAATACATTAATAGATCATGTATTAAGTTCTCAACAACAAAATATGATTGTTGAAAAAACCCTCAAAAGTGGGTTCTGTTCTGATGTTTTGGCATTGAATAAGCCAATGTGATTCATCGATGCGGTTCATCAGTGTGATGAGTCAAGTGCCAAAACTATATAGATGAGATAGGCAGGTCTAGTCTTGTCTATTACACAAGGAGTTGTCTTCTGGTGGAATTCCAGCAGATTTTGCTCCATAATGCAGGATGTGGAGAAACCCTGGCTCTTCATTTCTGTATTTGTGTTTATTTGTTATTGGAGATGCTGTAGCAACCATAGAGTCATTAAAGGGGGAAAACATCATGGAGAAGGCATCTCAAAACTTAGACATGCTGAGCTGGTGAAGAACTCTTGCATGGAAGAAGCCTTTCTGCTCATTAGAGGTATGGCTCGGGCATTTTCTGTAGCCTTCTTACCCCATGCTTGTAAATTAGAGTGTGAAGGTTGGTGAAGGAAGCACAAAAATAGAGGTGTTGGTGGGTTTTTTTAATCTCTATTTTCCAGCATAGGACATCCTGGTATGAACAAGAAACTAAGATAAGAGCTCTTAACAGTAGATAATTTTGGACTATGCTGGTAAAGGGGGGGTGATTATATAATTAATCATCAGTTCCATGAACCACTGCTTAAAATTTTCATGATTTTCTTTTTGTTTAAATTGGCCTGAAAGCCTAAGGGACATCATTAAAAGCTTAGAGTGTTAGATATCAGGGGAATATAGATTTGCTTAGACTTATCTGGTTTTAATGAGAAATGGCCCAAAGATCAAGGATTCACTTCCTCCTCTGCTCACCAGTAGAGTTACAAAAGATTCTAACTCTCTGTGGACAGCTTCTTTAAGTTACAAGAATATGGGCCCCTGAGAGCATGAACGATGAAACTGTTTTAGATGAGAACTTTTTCTTCTCAGACATGACAGTTGTTATTTGTATTTCAAATAAGCATCCCAGGAGCATAAAACTCCTACACATGGTTGTAGGTCCCATGATTCCTGCTACTTACTCTGAAGAGTAATGCTGGCCTCAAAGGAGGTGAAGAAACTGAGATACCCAGTTTCCCAGGAATGTATCAGTCACTGCAGCTAATAACTTCTAGGAGAATAGAATGTAATATGGCCATTTTGTTGTTGTTGTTGTTAAAGTATTTGATATTCACAGGCATTTGAGACAAAGATGACTTCCTACTGGCCTGTCACAAGGTTGGTGATGTCAGGGTAAAGATGCTCTGCACAGTTTTTTGACTCATTCCATCTGCTCACCATCTTCTTGCTCAATTTCTGACTCATCTCTTTTTTTTTCCCTCATGTATTTAGCCAGTTGCTACATCTTTGAGTTTCTATTTTGGCAATGCCTCAATTTTAAGCACTTAGTACCTAACAGTGACTCTGTTACGTGTTTTATATACATCAAGTCACTTAATGTATACAGTAGGCTTTGCAAGGTAGCCACAATTGTTTTCATCTTTCATACAAAGAATCTGAGGTTTAGTAGATGAAGTCACTGATTGAGTCTTATGAATAATAATGTGATAGACTCTGTATCCCCTCCTCAGTCTCCAGATCCACTCTGCTAATCACTGCTCTACCAATTCTCTGTTGTTAGGCCACTGATAACAGTCAGCATCTGCCATTGAATACATCTTGCCCATGTATTCCCAAGCCTGCATTACTTTGCTAAAAATTACTCTGTAACCTGAAGAGACAGAGCCACTGATAGATAGGGACACACTTTCCATCAGAGCAGACAAGAAAGACAGGTATGTATCAGAAATCTCAGAAATCTTCTTTATATCCACAAGGTGTCCTGTATAATAGGTAGGAAATAAAATATGAAATACTCAGTTCAGCTCATAGAGTGTTTGGAAGAGAGCTGTGTTTTACAATAATGACCACTCATAAATTTTCAAGAGTTTAATAACTGGTGAGTTAGAGAAACTCTTTAAATACCCTTAAAGTTCTGTGCTTATTTTTTTCTGGCATAATGGGAAGTCAAGAAATAAATTCAGGAGTGACACCCTAGATTAAAGGTGGCATAAATACATCTGGTCTGAAGTTTCTGGAAGTTTCTGGTTTCTTTGAAGACTCAGATTTGTCATGTGATGTTTTCCTGCAAGCTGGGTACATGATGTTTTGCTGGAGGTTGGCTTGTGAGAGGGTGCTTGATGTTTTGCTCTCTCATGGGAGGGGTGTGACTTTGGCCAGCTGAGAACATCCATGGGTGGATTCTGAAGAAAGGAGATATATAGAGGCCTACATACAGTGAGATATCACTTTTTGGATCAACATCACTGCACTGATCTTTGTGCTTCGACACTTGACTTTGCAGAGAGAAATGTTCCAGAGACCTTCTTGGGGTGATCCAACTGAGTCTTGGGGCTTTTGCTGACTTTTTGTTGCTGCTTGGTGTTGACATTTGGACTGGACTGCAGTTATCCTGACGACTGAGTTCAGTAACCCCCTAAAGACCCTTCGACCCTAATCAGCAGGAAGTACACAAAAAGGTCTATAGCCCTTTAACCTACTAATCTCCTACTTAAGGTTGAGGAGGCAGGGGGTTAGAAGGGAGGTAAAGGTGCTTAAGAACCCTAAATAAAGTAGGTTTGGTGAAAAATCCAAGCCTACACTGGCCCTTCGTATTGTTCTAATCCTCTGAGCTTATTTAGCATTAACTTCTCAATGAAAGATGGGTGAAAAGATGTATAGCCCATTATAGATTTATTCTTTGATTTTATATTTCTATATTATTTTATCCTTGTGAATTATAACTATCCAACCTACCTTAGGAGAGAGACCTTTCAGGTGGACCTTTTGTTTTCACAATATTATAAAATATAGCCTAAGTTTTCTGGCCTCTTTAGAACAGCTTTATGTATCATCATTACTAGAGCACTTTGCACTTTGTATGACTTAGTCTGGAGATATAAACAAACATTTATTCCTTCAATATAGGGCAGCAGTGACAGACCAATGTAAATATTCCACACAAGTCTAAAATAATGAGCCATTAAGTGTACTGGGGTGACTTATAGGAGCATGAGGGAATCAAACACAACTGCATCACTAGAAAGCCTACCCCAGCATAGGTGATGAGTCACAAAAGCTATAGCTTTCCTTGGGGCTCCAGCATAACCTGCAGGCAACTTGGCTGATGGGAGAGTGTCTTTTTATTAGTAACTGTTTGCTGTTTTTATAACTTGGAGAAGGGACCTCACAAATCCTGTAAGCTTTGGAAACATCCTGAGTCTTGTTCGGTTCACTTTCAGACTCGTTGGATTTTCTGCTTTCCTTCCAAGAGGAAATATCTCAATTTGGATCAAATGGTTATACAACATTTCACACCTTTCTCTAGCTCTTGCATTCTTTGCACCCCCTCTTCCATAATTTTTCTTGGCCTTGGAGGGGATGCCATTGATATCTGATTATGCAATCCTACTTTATATGGCTGAGATTTGGGCCATTGTGCCACAGCAGAAGTTGCTTGTTAGCAGGACCTTGTCTGGCTCTTATGTTTCTACCTGCTGGAGAAATGGGACAGAGATAGGCAAACAGATTCACCCAGAGGGTCTTAGTCAGTGTTCTATTTCTGTGAAGAAAAACTGTGTCCAAGGAAACTCTTAGAAAAGAAAGTATTTAATTGGGGCTTGCTTACAGTTTCAGAGCTTTATTTATTCCATGATCATCATGGTTGGGAGAAGTAGCTGAAAGTTCTCCATCTGGATCTGTAGGCAGCTGGAAGAAAAAGTGACACTGGGCTTGGCTTGGGCTGTTGAAACTTCAAAGCCCACACCCAGTGACACAGTTCCTCCAACAAAGCTACACTTATTCCAATAAAGCCACACCTCCTAATACTTCTTAAGTTGTGCCACTCCCTAATGATTATGCATTCAAACATATGAGTCTATGGGTGCCGTTCTTAACCACCACACAGAGTATAGACAAGCTGAACACTCCAGGGGTGGACTGGGGGTGGGTGACTGGCTCCTCTTAGGAGCCCTATTTTGTCACTTATATCTGCTTTCAATTGTTGTTTAGGCTCCAAAGCCTTCTTAAAGCTCAATAGCAATTCACTTTGCTTGCTGTTCATTTTTGCCTTAGGAATCCTGACCCAACACAAATATTGCTACCTTTACCTTCAAGTGGTCTGAATGGAAACCCCTTGTCTGCTTTTCTCATCTCTTACTTCTCTTGATTACTTTAGCACTATATGAACCCATTACATGCTAGTTAAAGTCAGATCTTCAAGGGACTCTCAGGCTCCGTAAGGACCATGTCCCACCACAGAGCTCAGCAAAGTCAGTAAAACTCCATACTAGTTCCAAGGTAGATATTTAAATTTCTTTCTTAGATCCTGTGAACACAGTCCTATCCATGCCAGGGAAGTGGACATAAAATACTGCCTCTCTCATTATAAAATCCTTTACTTATATCTGTCCTCCCTCTGTTGTCTTGATATTTATGAGACCCATGGTGGCTATAATCAAATAGCACATCAGTGTATGGAACTTTTGCCTCAAGAATTATTTATTTTCTCTGCTTTGTGGCACTCCAGCTGATTCCATTAGCCCATGTCCCAAAGCCTCATGAACCAGGCTATAACAGGCTTTCATTCCTTGCTTAACTGTTAGCTCCCAATTCAAGCAGTCATATAAGACAAGTCCATGTTATCGTAGTTTCCTATAGAAGGCCATTGTTTACTTGCTAATGTGCTAAATCATTGATTTGTCTTTTTTCCTTCTCAAAGGCTAGACCTGATAGGCATCTTCTATCACTTCCACCATTTTTTTTTCATCTTCCTCATTATCTGATTCTTCCCATGTGTTTCATCTCTTTATTGTTCTTTTTAGATAGGGCTTTGGATAGTACTCATGCTATTTTGTCCTTGAATTCCACCAGTCATAATAAACACCAACCCAGCACCGCCATACCTCCTTTCATCGACTTTACTTTCCAAATCAAAGGCTGATGTGGAGGATAGATAACATCCACATGTGTCTTTATTATTGAAATTGTTTTCTTTAACAGAGTAGGTTCATTATGGGCAGACATTTCAGTCTTAGTTGCATGCTTTACTGCTTGCAACAAAGGCTATTAGTAGCCATAAAAACCTACATAGGATCTTGACCCATATATGATACTTTCAGAGATTGTAATATATTCTGTAGTTAAGGAGCATTCCCATACTGTGAGGCTAGACCCCATTTATCAAGGAGGTATTCTACCCTGTACCATAGAAAGAAAGGTGGCCACTATGTAATTTCCCTTAAAAAGGCTCTAATATCAATTATCTCAGCTTTAGTTGGGTGTTATACTGCCTGATTTTGACATAATCTAGACTCATCAGAGAGGAAGGAGCTCTGTTGAGAAAATGCCTCCATGAGATTCAGCTGTAAGGTATGTTCTCAATTAGTGAACAATGGCGGTCAGCAGAGCCTACATTGGATGGCAGCAATTCTGGGATGGCTGCCATGGGTTCTGTAAGAAAGCAGGCTGAGCAAGCCATATAAAGCGAGCCAGTAAGTAATATCCTTCATGGCCTCTGCATCAGCTCCTGCTTCCAGCTTTCTGCTCCATTTGAGTTCCTGTCCTTCAGTGATGAACAGAGAAGTGTAAGTGTAAACTGAATAAACCTTTTCCTCCACAACTTGTTTTTTGGCCACAGTGTTTCATCACAACAACAGAAACCCTAACAAAGACAAGTTGGTACCATAAGTGGAGTATTGCAGTAACCATACTATCGGGGAGAAATGTAGAACTTTGGAACCCTAGACTAGAAGAGCTGTTGAGTGGTAAGGGTGCTGTGGGGTTGTGAGCTGGAAAATGGAGTCCTATAGAATAGGAAAAAATCTTCACCACCTCCACATCTGACAGAGGGCTGATATCCAAGGTATATAAAGAACTTGAGAAATGAGACATCAATAAACCAAATGACCCAGTCAAAATGGAGTACAGATATAAACAGAGAATTCTCAACAAAGGAATCTCTAATGGCTAAGAGGCACTTAAATGTTCAACATCCTTAATCATCAGGGAAATGCAAATCAAAATGAGTCTGAGATTCCATCAAACTGAAGTGACAGCATATGCTGGCGGGGATGTGGGGCAATGGGGACACTGCTCCATTGATGGTGGGAGTGCAAGCTTGTACAAACACTTTGGAAATCAATTTTGTGGTTTCTCAGAAAATTGGGAATAGTTCTACCTTAAAACCCAGCTATACTACTCCTGGGCATTTACCCAAAAGATGCTCTACTACACCACAAGAACATTTGCTCAACTATATTCACAGCAACATTTTTTTTCTTTTCATTTTTATTAATTAATTAAATTTATATCCCAGTCATAGGCTCCTTCCTCTCCTTCCAGTCCCATCCTCCCTCCCACACCCCTTCACCTGTATTCCTTAGAATAGGGGAGCCCTCATTTAAATCCTGTGAAATCAGCTTAAGAATTGGGTCAAAATCACACTGATCTGGGCTAAAGTGGTAGCATAGTTTCTTCTGAATAGTGTGCCTGGTTCAGTTCACAACTTCTTAGCTTCCATTTCTCATCTATGAATGTGTGTATAACAATTCCTTTTTTTAGTTTTCATGAGGAGTGGGCGTTAGACATGCCTTGAATACAGAACCTTCTCATTAGTTGTGAATTTTATTACTGGAAGATAGTATTTGTAATAGGCAAAAACTAGAAACAACCTACATGTCCCTCAAATGAAGAATGGATAAAGAAAATGTGGTACATTTACACAATGAAGTATTACTCAACTATTAAAACCAATGAGATAGTGAAATTTACAGGCAAATGGATGGAACTAGAAAATATCCTAAGTGAGGTAACCCAGACTCAGAAGGAGGACAAACATGGTATGAAATCACTTACAAGTGGATATTATTTATAAAATACAGGATAACTATTCTACAGTCCACAGACCCAAAGAAGCCAAGTAACAAGGTGGAGGAATATTTGAATCTCACTGAGAAGGGGAAATAGATTAGACATTGAGGGTGGAAGGAGGGAAGGGACTGGGTAGGGCAGGAATGGGAATGGAAACAGGAAGGATCAGGTAAGGGGGGACAGAGAAATAGAATACTAGGAGAGACAACTGGAATGGGGCATCTCTGGAAGAAGCTAGAAACCTAGAACAATGGAAACTCCCAGGAATCTATGAGGGTGGCACTATCTAAGACTCCTAGCAATAAGGGATATGGAGCCTGAAATGGCCATCTCCTATAACCAGGCACGACTTCCAATAGATAAATTGGCACAACAACCCAGCCACAAAACCTTCATCCACAATTTGTCCTGCCTACAAGATGTACAGGGGTAAAAGTTGGAGCTGAAATAGAAAGAATGGTCAAGCAGTGCCGGGCCCAGCTTGAGACACATGCCATGAGAGGAAGCCCACCTCTGACACTATTAATGATATTCTGCTATATTTGCAGACAGGAACATAGCATAATTGTAATTAGAAAGGCTTCACCAAGCAACTGATGGAAACAGATACAGAGACTCACAGCCAAACATTAGGTGGAGCCTGGGGAATCCTGTGAAAGAGGGGAAGGAAAAATTGAAGGAACCAGAAGAGTCAAAGACACCACAAGAAACCCACAGAATCAACTAACCTGGACCAATAGAGGCTCATAGAGACTGAACAGCCTACCAGAAAGCATACATGGGACAGACCTAGGCCCTCTGCACATATGTAATGTTGTGAAGTTGGGTCTTCATGTGAGACTCCTAAAAGCAGGAGCAGGAGCTGTCTCTGAGTTGGTTGCTTGCCTTTGTGATCCTTTCACCTAACTGAGCTGCCTCATCTAGCCTCAATAGGAGAAGATGCTCCTAGTATTATTGCAACTTGATACACCAAGCCTGGTTGATATCCATGAGTGGCTTCCCCATTTCTGAGGAGAAAGGAGGTGGGAGAAGAGGAGGTAAGAAAGAGGGACTGGGAGGAGAGGAGGAAGGAGTAGATGCAATTAGGATGTAAGGTAAATAACTTAATAATAAAAAATATGTCTAAAAATAACAACTGGCAAAACAAACAAACAAACAAACAAACAAAGAGAACAGCACCACTGATGTGAAATCTTCTGAGAAGTGTTTCCTGAGACCACAGAAAAGCTATCTTCTAGAGGTAGCCAAGATTGTACCTTGTGCTGGCAGCTGGACTTGGTAATGTCTAAGAGTCATCAAGTTGGTACTGGTTTGAAAGCATGAAGGGGTCATGGAAAGAACCTGAGGTGTGGAACTCTGAGAGGCCAGGAGAGGCCATTAATGAACGTGCAGCCTCAGGGTCAATTGAAGCCCCAGGACTGAAAGAGTCATGCAGAGAAGTTGAGGCTTGGTACCATGAAGAGAGCCAATGAGGGGCTATTAGTGAAAGTGCAGCCCAGTTGCAGTAGGAGATTCCAGCATTTTGGAGATGACAGTATTGTGGAATGACCACCAAGAACAGCAGCCTCAGTGGAGTGGAGTCAGCTGGATCCTGGAAAACAAACTGTGAGTACTGCAGAGAGCAGAGCAAATGGCACTATTTGAAAAGATTAGGAGGTGTGGCCTGTTGAAGGAAGTTTGTTATTGGGAGCGGGCTTTGAGGTTTCAAAAGGCCCATTCTGAGCCCAGAGCCTTTCTGCCATAAGATCAGAATATAGCTCCCAGCTACTTTTGTCAGCACTATTTGTCCCTGTGTGTCACCATGCTTTCTGCCATGATGATATGGACCAAACCTTTGAAACTTTAATGAAGCCCTCATTTAAATACTTTATTTTTTAAAATAGAGTTGCCTTGGTAATGATGTCTTTTCACCACTATGGAACACTGACTAAGACAGAAGTTGGGTATTGCTGTGACAGGCCTGACCATGCTGCCTGTTGGTGGAATGTAAACTTTGGGTTGGAAAATTAGTTGAATGGTTTAAGCAAAGCTTAATGGACTAGACTAGTAGGAATGCAGAATACCATGGTGTCTAGAACAATGTGGACTATGAGGACTCAGCTCAAAAGGTTTCGGAGGAGAAGGGTTTTAGTAAGTGATGCAGAGATCATTCTTGTGATATTTTGGCAAAGAATGTGAGTGCTTTTCATCCTTGTTCTAAAACTCTGCCTGAAGCTCAGAGTTTTGGATTAATTGTATTGGCAGAAGAGATTTCAAGATAAACTATTATTAAGTTTTTTTTATTTGCATTATTTTCAAGTTTAATATAAAAAAATCTAAGTAGTCAAACTATCTTCTAAGTATTTATATTTATATTAACAGACTAGTGCTTCTTAGCCTTGGTCAGAAAAACTTTTTTTTTTTTTACTGTGCAAATTTGATATCATTTTTTTAACTTTTATTAATTACACTTTATTCATTTTGTATCCCCCCATAAGCCCCTCCCTCCTCCCCTCCCGGTCCCCCCCTTCCCCCTTTCTGCATGCATGGCCCTCCCCAAGTCCACTGATAGGGGAGATCCTCCTCTCCTTCTTTCTGATCTTAGTCTATCAATTCTCATCAGAAGTGGCTGCATTGTCAGGGTTCTAGGTTTTCTCCATGGATAGTTCTTGGTTGGAGTATGAGGTTCTGGGAAGTTCCCTGTGTTCAAATTTTCTTGTTCTGTTGCTCTCCTTGTGGAGTTCCTGTCCTCTCCAGCTCTTACTATTTCCCACTTCTTACATAAAATTCCATTCACTCTGCCCGTCAGTTGGCCATCAGGCTCAGCATCTGCTTTGACAGTCTATACTGCAGAGGCTTTCAGGGGCCCTCTGTGGCAGGTTCCTAGGCATATACCCAAAAGAGGCTCAAGTACACAAAAAGGACATTTGCTCAACCATGTTTGTAGCAGCTTTATTTGTAATAACCAGAAGCTGGAAACAACCCAGATGCCCCTCAACTGAAGAATGGATGCAGAAACTGTGGTACATCTATACAATGGAGTATTACTCAGCAATGAAAAATAAAGAAATCATGAAATTTGGAGGTAAATGGTGGGACCTGGAAAGGATCATCCTGAGTGAGTTGTCCCAGAAGCAAAAAGACACACACGGTATATACTCACTCATAGAAACATACAACATAGAATAAACCCACTAAAATCTGTACATCTAAACAAACTAAGCAAAAGAGGACCCTAACTAAAAATGCTCAATCCCCATCCTGAAAGGCAAAGAGGATGGACATCAGAAGAAAAAGAAAACAGGAAACAACCTAGGAACCTGCTACAGAGGGCCTCTGAAAGCCAGAAGAAGTTTTTTTAATTTTTAAAATATATTACAATTTATTAACTTTGTATCTCAGCTATAGCTCCCTCCCTAACCCCTCCCAATCCCATTCTCCTTTTCTCTTCTCCTCCCATGATCCTCCCCAAGTTCACTGATAGGAGAGGTCCTTCTCCCCTTCCATCCGATGAGCCTATCAGGTCTCATCAGGACTGGCTGCATTGTCTTCCTCTGTGGTCTGGTAAGGCTGCCCTCCCCTCCTCAGGGGAAGGTGATCAAAGAGCTAGCCACTGAGCTCATGTCAGAGACAGCCCCTGCTCCTCTTACTAGATAATCGCTTGCAGACTGAGCTGCCATGGGCTACATCTGTGCAGGGGTTCTGGTAAGATGCTCAATCCTTATTCAGAAAGGCAAACAGGATAAACATTGGAAGAGGGAGAAAACAGGGAATAGGAGAGTAGCTACCACAGAGGGCCTCGGAAAGACTCTACCCAGCAGGGTATCAAAGCAGACACTGAGACTCATAGCCAAACTTTGGGCAGAGTGTAGGGAATCTTATGAAAGAAGGAGGAGACAGAAAGACCTGGAGGGGACAGGAGCGCTACAAGAAGACCAACAGAAACAAAAAATCTGGGCCCAGGAGTCTTTTCTGAGACTGCTGTTCCAACCAAGGACCATGCATGGAGATAACCGATAACCTAGTATTATTGACTCTGTTGTGGTTTTGTTAGTGGTCACATTTATGCAGCTCTATAAATGAAAAGAAGCGAGCTCAACAAGGAAAAATACAAAATGTACAGTTTGGAGGAGGAATGGAGCAGCAAGAAGTGTAATGGAGTCCCGTGCTCAAAAAGATAAAAAGTTTAAAGAAAAGCCTTATGCTAAATAAAATAAAGGAACAAGTGATCTCAAGGCAAGACTTCACTCAGTCTACCTTGAAAATTGTAAAAAGAAATTAAAGAATTAAAGAAAAGCTTATGGAGCAAGGGGAATACTCTTCCATTTCTGGTGGTAGTGCAAACTTGTACAACCTCTTTGGAAACCAATTTAGAGGTTTCTCAGAAAATTGGGAATAGTTCTACCTCAAGATCAAGCTATACCACTCCTGGGAAAATACCCAAAAGATATTCTACCATACCAATAAGGATACTAGTTCAATAAAGCTGTTCATAGCAGCTTTATTCGTAATAGCCAAAACCTGGAAACAATCTACATGTCCCTCAACTGAAGAATGGATAAAGAAAGTGTGATACATTTATACGATAGAATATTACTTGGCTATTAAAAACAAGGAAATTATGAAATTTGCAGACAAATAGATAGAACTAGAAAAGATCATCCTGAATGAGGTAACCCAGACCCAGAGAGACACACATGGTATGTCCTCAGTTATAAATGGATATTAGCCATATGGTGTAGGATAACCATTCTACATTCTACAGACCCAAGGAAGCTAAGCTAAGGACCCAAGGGAGGATACTTGAATCTCTCTCAGAAAGGCAAATAAAATAGGCACAAGAAGTGGATGAATAGAAAGAACTGGTTGGGAAAAGAGGTGGGAAGGGAAAGGAGAGTGACGATCAGGTGGGGAAGAGTGGGTATGGGAGGTAAGAGGGCTGGGAGAGAGAAGGGAACTGATGAGGGGCATCTCAGGGACAAGCTGGAGATCTACAACAGGATAGGCTCTGGGGAAGATATGGGGGTTACTCTAGCTGAGAGTCCTAACAGCAGGGAATATGGAGACTGAAGAGGCCACCTCCTATTGCCAGGCAGGACTTCCAGTGAAGGGAGGGGCATACTGACACCCCACAAAACCTTCAACCCCAAATTTACCCTGCCTAATATATGTGTAGGGATAAAGATGGAGTAGAGATTGAGGAAAGAAAGAAACAATGACTGGCCCAACTTGAGACCCACCTCTCACACTCTTAACAGTACTTTGCTATGCTTGCATAACTGTCCTCTGAGAAGCTCCACAGAGCAGTAGATCGAAACAGATGCAGAGACCCTCAGTCAAACATTAGGCATAACTCGGGGAGTCTTGTGGAAGAGTTGGGGAAAGATAAAGAGACCTGTAGAGGACAAGAACTTCACAAGAAGACCAACAGATTCAACTAACAGAGGACCATGGGGTTTCAGAGAGACCGAACCACCAACAAAAGAGCATACATGGGCTGTACCTAGGCCCTGGATACATATGTAACTGATGGGCAGCTTTGTCTTCATGTGGGGTCTCCTAGCAAGTGGAACAGGGCCTGTCTCTGATAGGGACTTGGTTGCCTGTTTCTGGATCACTTTCTGCTATGTGGGCTGCCTTGTCAGGCCTCAGTGAAAGAGGATGCACTTAGTCCTGATGCCACTTGATGTGCTGGGGTAGGTTGGTGTGTGCGTGTGTGTGTGTGTATGTGGGGGGGGCTATTCTTTTCTGAGAAGGGGAGGGGGGAAAAGGGGGAAAAGGGGGGGAGGGTAGGACTAGGAAGAAAGGAGGGGGCTGAGATAGGGATGTAAAGTGAATAAATAAATAAGAAAGAAAGGAAGGAAGGAAGGAAGGAAGGAAGGAAGAAAGAAAGAAAGAAAGAAAGAAAGAAAGAAAGAAAGAAAAGCTTAATCAGTGAAGAAAACCATCAACAGAAAGCTGATACAAATTTAATTGAACATGGGGACAAGTTCCAGCCCTAGCAAGTAATAGAACTTTGCAGCTTCTGCCATGTGGTTCTGACTGTAAAGTTAAGAATACAAGAAAGGGGTTGGCTAAGGAAAACTGCTGAGGTCAGGCATGTATCAGGGGTGTCCCTACATGGAGGTCCAGAGAGACCATTGTGTGATGCTGTGAAAATGAAACCGTGTTTTTGTTAGAGACTCCAAGATGTTGGAGATGCCAGATTCGTGTGATACTTGCCAAGGAAAGGTGATAAGAGGGTGTGGAACCAGCCCAACTGAGAGAACTGTGTTCCAGTCAACAAAGCTGAAAGGCACTGGAGATATGAAGAGCAGTTTGACACCAGACACGGAGATGAAGAATTTGGAGTTTTCCCTACTGGTTATTGGTCTTGCTTTGGTCCAGTATTTCCTCACTGTGCTTACTTTTCCCCCTTTTGGAATGGTAATGTATCTTCTGTGTTATTGTATGTTGGAAATATAATTTGATTTTATGGAAGTTACAATTAAGAGATTGCCTAAATCTCAAAAGAGACTTTGAACTTTTAAACAGTGTTGAGATGTGATAGGCTATGGTGATTTTTTAAGTTGGAATAAATGCATTTTTGATATGGTTACAAGCCTAAAGAGGCCAGGAAGTGAAATGTGGTGGATTGAATGAGAGTGGCACCCACAGACACATAGATTTGAATACTCCGTACCCAGAGAGTTGCACTGTTTGAAAGGATTAACAGACATAGGCAGTCTTTGAGGTAGGCTTTGAGGTTTCAAAAACCCGTTTCAATCTGAATTTCTCTTGGACAGCAGATCAGGATGTCCCTCTCAGCTACTTCTCCAGCACCATGTCTGCCTGCATGCTTCTTGTCATGATAGTAATGGAATGAACCTCTGAAACTGCAAGAAGGCCCTCAATTAAATACTTTATTTTATAAGAGTTGCCATGGTCATGATGTCTCTTTACAGCAATAGAATATTGACTAAGATAGACTTGAACAACAAATGTCTGTTCTTCTGAGATAAGAACATATCTTCAACATATCAAAGCGCTAGGGAGGTGGGGGAAAGAAGCAGACACACCCAAGAGGAGTAGATGGCTGGAAATATTCAATCTCAGGTCAGAAATCAATATTAGAAACAAATAAAAAAAATTCAAAGAATCAATGAAACCAAGAGCTGGTTCTTTGAGAAAATCAACAAGATAGACAAGCCCTTAGCCAAACTGCCAAACTAACTAAAAGGCAGAGAGAAACTGTGCAAATCAGCAAAATCAGAAATGAAAAGGGAGCCATAACAACAGAGACTGAGGAAATCCAAACAATTATTAGGTCTTACTACAAAAGCCTAAACACCACAAAATTTGAAAATCTAATTGAAATGGACAATTTTCTTGATAGATTCCACTTACCAAAATTAAATCAAAATCAGGTAGAAAGATTGAATTGTCCTATATCCCCAAGGAAATAGAAGCAGTCATCAAAAGTCTCCCTTCCAAAAAAAATCCCAGGGCCAGATGGTTTCAGTGCAGAATTCTAGCAGACCTTCAGAGAAGTGCTAACTCCAATTCTCTTCCAATTATTCCACAAAATAGAAACAGAAGCAACATTACCAAACTCATTCTATGAAGCCACAGTCACCTTGGTACCTAAACCTCACAAAGACCCAACAAAAAAAAGAGAACTTCAGACCTATCTCTCTTATGAACATTGATGCAAAAATACTCAATAAAATACTTGCAAACCGAATCCAAGAACACATCAAAGATATCCTCTACCATGACTAAGTAGGCTTCATCTCAGGCATGCAAGGGTGGTTCAATAAATGGAAATCCATTGATGTAATCCACCATATAAACAAACTGAAGTAGTAAAATCACGTGATCATCTCCTTAGATGCCAAAAAAAGCATTTGACAAAATCCATCACCCATCCATGTTTAAAGTCTTGGAGAGATCAGGGGATACAAGGTACATACCTAAACATTGTAAAGGCAACATACAGCAAGCTTATAGCCAACATCAAACTCAATGGAGAGACAATTAAATCAATCTCCCTGAAATCAGGGACAAGGCAAAGGCTGCTCACTGTCTCCATATCTCTTCAACATAGCACTTGAAGTTCTAGCTAGAGCAATAAGACAACTAATGGAGATCAAGAGGATACAAATCAGAAAGGAAGAAGTTAAAATATCACTATTCACAGATGATAGTATACATGATAGTATACATGAGTGACCCCAAAAATTCAACCAGAGAACTCCACTCCTTCAGCTGATAAACACCTTCAGCAAAGTGGCTGGATAAAAAATCAACTCAAAAAAAAAAAATCAGAAGCCCTCCTCTATACCAAAGACAAAAGGGCCGAGAAAGAAATCATGGAAACAACACCCTTCACAATAGCCACTGATAACATAAAGTACCTTGGTGTGACTCTAACCAAGCGAGTGAAAGACCTGTTTGAAAAAACTTCAAGTCTCTGAAGAAAGAAATTGAAGATATCAGAATATGGGAAGATCTCCCCATGCTCATGGATTGGTAGGATTAACAAAGTGAAAATGGTCATCCTGCCAAAAGCAATCTATAGATTCAATGCAATTCCCATCAAAATGCAAACACAATTCTTTACAGACCTTGAAAGAACAATTCTCAAAAAAAAAAAAAAAAAACAAACAAACCCAGAATTGCCAAAACAATCCTGTACAACAGATTGTCTGGAGGTATCTCCATCCCTGATCTCAAGCTGTACTACACAGCAATAGTAATAAAAACTGCATGGTATTGGCGTAGAAACAGAATGGTGGATCAATGGAACTGAATAGAAGACCCAGAAAAAAATCCACACACCTATGAATACTTGATTTTTGACAAAAAAGCCAAAACCATTCAACGGAAAAAAGACAGCATCTTCCACAAATAGTGCTGGTCTAACTGGATGTCTACATGTAGAAAAATGCAAATAGGTCCATATTTATCACCCTGCACAAAACTTGAGGAGGGGCATGCATGCAGAAAGGGGGGAGGGTGGGACCGGGAGGGGAGGAGAGAGGGGCTTATACAATCTCTGCAGGGTTTGCTAATGGGAGGGGAAACATACAATTCTTTTGGGAAATTCACTAAGCTCAAGAAGTACGCAACTCAATGCCTTCATGAAGTTCCAGAAACTGACCAGATTCACTAGACCCCACCTGCTTCAAACACGTATAAGAATTAAGGCCTGCTGAGAGACATTCTCAGACTAGAAGAGCTGTGTGAAAGAAGCTCAAACAGCTGAAATGCCTGGAAGGAACACTCTGTAACATGCTGAACTGCCTGAAGGCTTGAAATGTGCTCTACATTTCCAGTTTTGATGAGCTCGTGTTGGTATGAGCTTTTAGTAATATATCTGTCTTTAAGTCATTTGTGCTCCTGTAAGTAACTCTTTAGTTATATTTCCATAAGTAAAGCTAATAAAACTTATTGGTTCATCAAGATGGACTTTGATATTAAAAAAAAAAAAACAACTGAAGTCCAAGTAGATCAAAGACCTCAACATAAAACCAGACATGCTAAATTGTTTAGAAGAAAAAATGGCGAAGGGACTAGAACTCATTGGCACAGGAGACAATTTTCTGAACAGAATACCAACAGCCCAGGCTCTAAGATCAACAACCAATAAATGGGATCTCATGAAACTGAAAAGCTTCTGTGATGCAAAGTACAGTGTTGTTAGAACAAAACGGCAATCTACAGACTGGGAAAGGATCTTCCCCAACCCTGTATCTGACAGAGGGCAAATAGCCAGAATATATAAAGAACTCAAGAATTAAAAAGGAACAAATCACCTCCCCCTGAGGGGGGAGCAGTCTTACCAGGCCACGGTAGAGGACAATGCAGCCAATTTTGATGAGAACTGATAGACTAAGATCAGAAAGGAGAGGAGAACCTCCCCTATCAGTGGACTTGGGGAGTGGCATGCATGCAGAAAGGGGAGGGAGGGTGGGATCGGGAGGGGTGGAGGGAGGGGCTTATGGGGGGATACAAAATGAATAAAGTGTAATTAATAAAAAATTTAAAAAAAAGCAACAAATCAAGTAATCCAATTAAAAAATGAGGTATGGCACTAAACAGAGAATTCTCTGTAGAGGAATATAGAATGGCAGAGAAACACTTAAGGAAATGCTCAATGTCCTTAGTCCTCAGGGAAATGCAAATTGAAACATCCTTGAGATTTCACCTTACACCCATCAGAATGGACAAGATCAATAACTTAAGTGACAATACAGGCATCAGAATTGCTAAGATCAAAAACTCAAGTGACAATACATGCTGGAGAGGATGTCAGAAAGGGGAACACATCTCCTTTGCTGGTGGGAATGTAAATCTCTGAACCACTTTGGAAATCAATCTGGTGCTTTCTCAGACAATTAGGAATAGCACTTCCTCAAGATCCAGCTATACCACTCCTAGGCATATATCCAAAGAACCCCAAGAACACAACTAGAACATTTGTTCAAGCATGTTTGCAGCAGCTTTATTCCTAATAACCAGAACCTGGAAACAACCTAGATGTCCCTCAATGGAGGAATGGATACAGAATTTGTGGTACATTTACACAATGGAATACTACTCTGCAATTAAAAACAAGGAAATCATGAAATTTGTCGTCAAATGGTAGGATCTAGGAAAGATCATCCTGAGTGAGGTATCCCAGAAGCAGAAAGACACACACGGTATATACTCACTTATAAGTGGGTACTAGACCTATAATATAGGATAAACATACTAAAATCTGTACACCTAAGGAAGCTGGGCAAGATGAGGACTCTGGGTAAGATGATGAATCCTCACTCAGAAAGACAAATGGGATGGGCAGTTGAAGAAGGAGAAAACAGGAAACAGGACAGGAGCCTACTACAGAGGGTCTCTAAAGACTCTACCCAGCAGTGTATCAAAGCAGATACTGAGGCTCATGAACAAACTTTGGGCAGAGTGCAGGGAATCTTATGAAAGTAGGGGGAGATAGTAAGACCTGGAGAGGAGAGGAGCTCCACAAACAGAGCAACAGAATGAAAAAATCTGGACACAGTGGTCTTTTCTGAGACTGATACTCCAACCAAGGACCATTCATGGATATAACCTAGAACCCCTGCACAGATGTAGCCCATGGCATCTCAATATCCAAGTGGGATCTCTAGTAATGGGAGCAGGGACTGTCTCTGACATGAACTCAGTGGCGGGCTCTTTGACCACCCCTTCTCTGAGGGAGTAGCAGCCTTGTCAGGCCACAGAGGAAGACCATGTAGCCAGTCCTGATGAGACCTGATAACGAGGGTCAGATGGAAGAAGAGGAGGACCTCCCCTATCAGTGGACTGGAGATAGTAATAGCAGGAGATGGGGGAAGGAGGATGGTATTGGGAGGGAATGAGAGAGGAGGTTACAGCTGGAATACAAAGTAAATAAACTGTAATTAATATAAAAAATAAAAATTTAATAAAAAATTGGTTTCATTACCTGTGGCAGCATAAATGAATCTCACATTCAGCATCAAAGCTTCTTGCTACAGGAGCAGATACTGGAAAGTGCTGTGTTCTTTCCATCGGAGGGATTGGGACAGCAACCCAGTCACAAAACCTTAGACCTACAACTTTTCATGGCTGTGAAATTTGGTGGGGTAAAGGTGATACAGAACTTGTGTGAGTGGTCAACCAATAACCGGTCCAATTTCAGACCCACGTCACACAAGGAGCCCATGCCTGACATTCTTTTGGATATAATAGAGCAAATCTTTCCACTTTGGTGTCTATCCTATAAATACTGAAAACACATGATGGAGCTATTCTTCAAGAGAAGTCTTATCTTCTGGTTATGACTAAAGGAGTTACTCATCACCTCCAAACTGGAATGACTAATGACCATATTCATCTTCTAGTTTTTTTTCTATTTTCAAACATTTGACACCATTCTAAAACATGAAATGTTATTTTGCACATATCTCTTCTTCATACTAGGATGTGTATATTTTATCATGATTTTAAACCTATTTCAGAATACGTGAATAATATTTTATCATATTCAGTTCCAAAATTTACTTAGTTATACTGATATATTTTAACAGGCATTTTCCCCTTATACTGAAAATATTTTTTTTTCTCACATGATATATCCTGATTATGTTTCCTCTCCCTCTATTCCTCCAACGTCCTCTCCACTACTCACCACATCTGAATCCACCCCCTTTCTATCTTTCATTAGAAAACAAATAGGCTTCTACTGAAAAACCATGTGTCATCATATCATATCATATCATATCATATCATATCATATCATATCATATCATAT
>NW_026594216.1:793944-840538 GCF_907164565.1 Psammomys obesus | reverse complement strand
ATCATATCATATCATATCATATCATATCATATCATATCATATCATATATCATATCATACCATACCATACCATACCATACCATAAGATAAAACAAAAACAACAAAACAATTGGACAAAACAAACGGAAGGCAAACAGCCCAAGAGAAGTCACAAGAAACAGAGACATACTAATTTGCACACTCATGAATCCCATAAACACCAAACAAGAAGTTATAGTATATGGGCAAAGAACCAGTAGGGTAAAAGGAGAGAAGAAAAAAACATAAAGCTTTCAGTATTGGGACTGGGTTACATCTAACTGAGTAGTTGGTGGAAGGGCCCCCACAGGAACTTTCAAGCAACACAAGACTATAGTTAGCTCTCCACAAATTGACAGCAAGTTCCCATTGCTGAAGGCAATACTTACAAGGAGATGTTGAGCCGGGGCCTATATAGAGCCTTCTGGCATCTGTGGCACAGGAAGATGTTCTGTAGGCTACCATAAACCAAGCCAGGAACAAACCCTTTATCTACAATGTGAACTTCCTGCAAGATTTGCTGTGGCAGTGGTGGTCCAAAGCTTATGGAAGTAATCAACAGACAACAGAGTTGACAAAAGGCCCACTCTGTGATATGGAATGACTACTTGACACCACGTGGGTGACCAGGAATCTGAGACTAGATAACCCAGGGATCTAGGGAAAAAATAAATAACACTAGTCTAAAGAAAGAAATGCATTTTCTCTTCTAGCCTTCCCCCATCCTCAATCCTGATTCCCACCTCGGTTCCCCTCCCTATCCCTCTTCCACCCAGTTCCCTGCTCCCATCTACTTCAGATGTTCACTTTATTTTATTTTTTTCTGAGTGAGGTTCAAGCATCCACCTTTGGACCATCCTTGTTACTTGGCATCTTTGAATCTGTGGATTGTAGCCTGGCTATCCTGTATTATATGGCTAATATCCACTGATAAGTGAGCACATCATACCATGCGTGTCTTTCTGGGTCTAGATTACCTCACTCAGGGCAATATTTTCTAGTTCCATTCATTTGCCTGCAAATTTCATGATTTTTAATATTTGGGTAGTATTCTATTGTATAAATGTACCGCAGCCTGATCTTAGCTCCCTCCCTCCTCTCCTCTCAGTCCTACCCTTATGCCCCTCTCCCATTTTCCTCCTTGCTTTCCTCTCAGAAAAGGGGAGGCCCCCAAAGTGTACCAACCTGCCCTGTCATCTCAAGTCTCAATGGGACTAAATGTATCCTCTCCCATTGAGGCCTGACAAGGCAGCCCAGCTAGGGGAAAGCAATCCAAAGGCAGGTAACAGAGTCAGAGACAGCCCCTACTCCCATTGTTGGAGGACCCACATATTGACCAGGCTGAACATCTTCTACATATGTGTAGGGGGTCTAGGTTCATCCCATGCATACTCATGTTGCTTCCGTCTCTGTGAGCCCTCATGGGTACAAGTTAGTTTATACTGTAGGTCTTCTTGTGGTGTCATTGATCCCTCCTGTTCCCTCTATCCTTCCTCTCATTCTTCTACAAGACCCCTCGAGCTCGTCCTATTGTTAGGCTGTGCACCTGTCTCCATCAGCTGCTGGATGGAACCTCTCTGAAGACAGTTATGCTAGTGTCCTGTCTGCAAGCATAGCAGACTTTCATTAATAGCATCAGGGGTTGACTCTTTCCCATGGGATGGGTCCCCAGTTGGGCAGTTATTGGTTTGCCATTCCCTACATTTCTGCTTCATCTTAATCCCTACACTTTTGTAATCAGGACAAATTTTGAAGGTTTGATGGAATTTATGGTTTTACACACTGGGAAAATACAGCATCTCCAACAAATGGTGCTGGTGAAACTGAGTGGCTTAATGTATAAGAAAGCAAATATGTCCATACTTATCACCCTTGCAGAAAACTTAACTACAAATAAGTAAAAAAACATGACAAGGAAAAGTGATCAAAGAGCCGGCGGCTGTCAGAGACAGTCCCTGTACCCCTTACTAGAGAACCCACTTGGAAACTGAGCAGCCAATGGGCTTCCTTTGAACATGGGGTCTAGGTCCTCTCCATGCATAGTCCTTGGTTGGAGTATTGGTCTCTGCAGGCCTCTCTGGTCCTAGGTATTTTGGCTTTGTTGTTCTCCATGTGGTGCTCCTGCCCCCTCCAGGTCTTTCTATCTCCCTCTTCTTCCATAAGGATTCTGACACTCTACCCAAAGTTTGGCTATGAGTCTCTCTATCTCCTTCAACATCGTGGGGGTGGAGTACAGTTTTTCAGACGTCCTCTGTGGAAGGCTCCTGTCCTGTTCCTTGTCTTCTCCTACTTCTGATTTCTATCCTGTTTGCCCTTCTGAATGAGGATTAAGCATCTTACCTAGGGTCCTCCTTGTTGTTTAGCTTCTTTAGGACTATTTATTATAGTATGTTTATCCTATATTATATGGCTAATATCCACTTATAACTGAATATATGTCATCTGTGTCTTTCTGCCTCTGGGTTACCTCACTCAAGATGATCTTTTCTAGTTCCCACCATTTGCCTGCAAATTTCATGATTTCCTTGTTTTTAATGGCTGAGTAGTATTCCATTGTGTAAAGGTACCACACTTTCTGTATTCATTCCTCCACTGAGGGACATCTGGGTTGTTTCCAGATTCTGGATATTACAAATAAAGTTGCTATGAACATGGTTGATCAAATGTCCTTATTGAATGGTGGGGCATCTTTTGGGCATATGGCTAGGAGTTGTGTGCTTGGATCTTGAGGTAGCACTGTTCTTAATTTTCTGAGAAAGAGCCAGATTGATTTCCAAAGTGGTTGTACCAGGTTACATTCCCACCAGCAACAGAGGGGGGTTTCCCTTATCTCTACATCCTCTCCAGCATGCATCAACCTTTGAGATTTTTTTAAATTAATTTTTTAGGCTAATATACTTTCTATTAAATTTCTATCATCTAGTAACAAACATCACTGATGTAGGTGGCTTAAAGCTAATTAACCCTCTGGCTGATCATTAATATGAATGAATTAGTTTTTTTTTTTTAATGTGGCGTCCTTTACTACTAATGCTCTTCCTATATATTTTTTATTAATTACACTTTATTCACTTGGTATCCCTCCATAAGGCCCGCCCTCTTCTCTTCCCGATCCCACCCTCCCACCCCCTTCTTCACGTGTGCCCCTCCCCAAGTCCACTGATAGTGGAGATCCTCCTCTCCCTTCTGATCTTAGTCTATAAGATCTCATCAGGAGTGGCTGCATTGTCATCTTCTGTGGCTTGGTAAGGCTGCTCCCCCATCAGAAGGAGGTGACCAAAGAGCAGGACAATCAGATTATGTCAGAGGCAGTCCCTCTTCCCATTACTATATAACCCACCTGGACACTGAACTGCCATGGGTTACATCTGTGCAGGGGTTCTAGGTCATCTCCATGCATGGTACTTGGTTGGAGTATGAGTCTCTGGGAAGACCCCTGTGTTCAAATTTCTGGTTCTGTTGCTCTCCTTGTGGAGTTCCTGTCCTCTCCAGATCTTACTATTTCTCACTTCTTACATCAGATTCCATGCACACCGCCCAACAGTTGGCCATAAGTCTCAGCATCTGCTTTGATAGTCTGCCGGGCAGAGCTTTTCAGAGGCTCTCCATGGTGGGTTTCTAGCTTGTTTCCTGTTTTCTTTTTCTTCTGATGTCCTTCCTCTTTGCCTTTCGGGATGAGGATTGAGCATTTTAGTCAGAGTCCTCTCTCTTGATTAGTTTCTTTATATGTACATATTTTAGTAGGTTTATCCTATATTACATGTCTATATGAGTTAATATATACCATGTGTGTCTTTCTGCTTCTGGGACAGCTCACTCAGGATTATCCTTTCCAGGTCCCACCATTTACCTCCAAATTTCATGATTTCCTTATTTTTCATTGCTGAGTAATATTCCATTGTGTAGTTGTACCACAATTTCTGCATCCATTCTTCAGTTGAGGGGCATCTGGGCTGTTTCCAGCTTCTGGTTATTACAAATAAAGCTGCTACAAACATGGTTGAGCAAATGTCCTTATTGTGTACTTGAGCCTCTTTTGGATATATGCCTAGGAGTGGTGTGGCTGGATCTTGAGGAAGCGCTATTCCTAGTTGTCTGAGAAAGCACCAGATTGATTTCCAGAGGGGTTGTACAAGTTTACTAATTACAGTTTATTCACTTTGTATGCCAGCTGTAGCCTCCTCCCTCATTTCCTCCCAATCCCACCCTCTCTTCCTCATTTCCTCCCATTCCCCTCTCCAAGTTCATTGATAGGGGCGGTCCTCCTCCCCTTCCCACTGACTTTAGCCTATCAGGTCTCATCAGGATTGTCTGCATTGTCTTCCTCTGTGGCCTGGTAAGGCTGCTCCCCCATATGGGAGAGGAGATCAAAAAGAAAAGACACTGAATTCATGTCAGAGACAGTCCCTGTTCCCCTTACTATGGAACCCAGTTGGAGACTGAGCAGCAATGGGCTACATCTGTGCAGGAGTTTTAGGTTATCTCCATGAATGGTCCTTGGTTGTTGTATCAGTCTCAGAAAAAAAAACCCTGGCCTAAGATTTTTTTAGTTCTGTTGCTCTCCTTATGGAGCTCCTGTCCCCTCCAGGTCTTTCTATCTCCCTTTGTTTCATACGATTCTGTGCACTTTGCCCAATGTTTGGCTATGAGTCTCATTATCTGCTATGATACCCAGTTGGGTAGAGTCTTTTAGAGTACCTCTGTGGTAGACTCCTGTCCTGTTTCCTGCTTTTTCCCTCTTCAGATGTCCATCCATTTTGCCTTTCTGAGTGAGGATTGAGCATCTTACCCATGGTCCTCCTTCTTGCCCAGCTTCCTTGGGTGTATAGATTTTAGTATGTCTGTCCTATATTATAGGTCTAGTATCTACTTTTAAGTGAGTATATACCGTGTGTATCTTTCTGCTTCTGAGATACCTCACTCAGGATGATCTCATCTAGTTCCCACCACTTGTCTGAAATTTTCATGATTTCCTTGTTTTTAATTGCTGAGTAGTATTCTATTGTGTAAATGTACCAATATTTCTGTATCCATTCCTCAACTGATTGTTGTTTCCAGATTCTGGCCATTAGGAATAAAGCTGCTATGAATATGGTTGAACAAATATGCTTGTTGTGTACTTGAGCATCTTTTGGATATATACTTAGGAGTGGTATAGCTGGATCTTGAGGAAGTGCAATTCCTAATTGTCTGAGAAAGAGCCAGATTGATTTTCAAAGTGGTTGTACAAGTTTACATTCCCACCAGCAATGGAGTAAGGTTCCTCTCTTTCCACATTCTCTCCAGCATGTATTGTCACTTGAGTTTTTGATCTTAGCCATTCTGATGGGTGTAAGGTGAAATCTCAGGGTTGTTTTGATTTGTATTTCCCTGATGACTAAAGACGTTGAGCATTTCTTTAAGTGATTCTCTGCCATTTGATATCCCTCTATTGAGAATTCTGTTTATCTATGTACCCCATTTTTTTTAAATTGGATTACTTTGTTGTTTTTTAATTTCTCAAGTCCTTTATATATTCTGGATATTAGCCATTTATCAGATATAGGGTTGGTGAAAATCCTTTCCCAATCTGTAGGCTGTTGTTTTGTTCTGACAGTGTCCTTTGCTTTACAGAAGCTTTTCAGTTTCATGAGGTCCTATTTATTGATTATTGTTCTTAGAGCCTGTTGGTGTTCTGTTCAGGAAGTTGTCTCCTGTGCCAATGAATTCAGGGGTTATCCCCACTTTTTCTTCTAACAGATTTAGTGTGTCTGGTTTTATGTTGAGGTCTTTAATCCATTTGGACTTTAGTTTTGTGCAGGGTGATAAATATGGATCTATTTGCATTTTTCTACATGTAGACATCCAGTTAGACCAACATCATTTGTTGCAGTTGCAGTCTTTTTTTTTTTTTTCCTTTGTATAGTTTTGGTTTCTTTGTAAAAAATTAAGTATCGGTCGGTGTGTGGGTTTATTTCTGGGTCTTCAATTCCATTGATCCATCATTGTGTTTCTATGTCAATACCATGCAATTCTTAGTACTACTGCTCTGTAGTATAGCTTGATATCGGGGATGGAGATACCTCCCAAGAATGTGTTGTTGCACAGGATTGTTTTAGCAATTCTGTTTGTTTGTTTGTTTGTTTGTTTTACCCCATATGAAATTTAGAATTGTTCTTTCAAGTTTTGTAAAGAATTGTGTTGGCATTTTGATGGGAATTGCATTGAATCTGTAGATTGCTTTTGGAAGAATGGCCATTTTTACTATGTTAATCCTACCAATCCATGAGTGTGGGAGAGCTTTCCATCTTCTGATATCTTCTTCAATTTCTTTTTTCAGAGACTTGAAGTGTTTTTCAAACAGGTCTTCTATTTGCTTGGTTAGAGTCACACTATGGTATTGTGAAGGATGTAGTTTCTCTAATTTCGTTCTTACCCTTTTGTCTTTCATATACAGGAGGGATACTGATTTTTTTTTCTAGTTAATTTTTTATCCAGCCATTTTGCTGAAGGTGTTTATCAGCTGAAGGCATTCTCTGGTTGAATTTTTGGTGTCATTTACGTACTTTATCATCTCATCTGCGAATAGTGATACTTTGACTTCTTTCTTTCCAATTTCTATCCCTTTTATCTCCTTTAGTTGTCTTATTGCTCTAGCTAGGACTTCAAGGACTATGTTGACGAGATAAGGAGAAGAGTGGGCAGCCTCCCCTTGTCCCTGATTTCAGTGGGATTTAAGTTTCTCTCTGTTTAGTTTGATGTTGGCTATAGCCTTGCTATATATTGTTTTTACTCTGTTTAGGTATGTGCCTTGTATCTCTGATCTCTCCAAAACTTTAAATATGTACGGGTTGAATTTTGTCAAATGCTTTTGCAGCACCTAATGAGATAATCATGCGGTTTTTTTCTCCTTCAGTTTGTTTATATGGTGGACTACATTGATGGATTTCCAAATGTTGGACCACCCCTGCATGCCTGGGATGAAGCTTACTTGGTCGTGGTGGATAATATCTTTAATGTGTTCTTGGATTCAGCTTGTAAGTATTTTATTGAGTATTTTTGCATCAACGTTCATAAGCGAGATTGAAGTTCTCTTTCTTTGTAGGGTCTTTGTGAGGTTTAGGTATCAATGTGACTGTAGCCTCATAGAAGAAGGCTGGTAATGTTCCTTCTGTTTTTATTTGTGGAAAAGTTTTAAGAGTATTGGTGTTAGCTCTTCTTTGAAGGTCTGGTAGAATTCTGTGCTGAAACCATCTGGCTGTGGGCTTTTTTTGGATGGGGGATTTTTAATGGCAGCTTCTATTTCCTTAGGGGATATTATAGGTCTATTTAATTTATTTACCTGATCTTGATTCAGTGTTGGTTAATGGAATCTTTCATGAAAATTGTACATTTCATTTACATTTTCAAATTTTGTTGTATATAGGCTTTTGAAGTAGGGCCTAATGATTTCTTGGATTTCCTCAGCATCTGTTTTTATTTCTGATTTTGTTGATTTGGATAGTGTCCCTCTGCCTTTCAGTTAATTTGGCTAAGGGCTTGTCTATTTTGTTGCTTTTCTCAAAGATGGGAAAAGATCCTTCTCTTGGTTTTGTTGATTCTTTGTTGTCTTTGTTTCTAATGTATTGATTTCAGCCCAGTGTTTGATTATTTCCAGCAGTCTACTCCTCCTGGGTGTGTCTGCTTTTTTTTCTAGTGCTTTCAGATGTGCCATTAAGTTGTTTGTATGAGATGCCTCGAATTTCTATATGAAGGCACTTAGTGCTGTGAACTTTCTTCTTAGCACAGCTTTCATTGTGTCCCATAAGTTAGGGTTAGTTGTACTTTCATTTTCATTAAGTTCTAGGAAGTCTTTAATTTCTTTCTTTCTTTCTTTCTTTCTTTCTTTCTTTCTTTCTTTCTTTCTTTCTTTCTTTCTTTCTTTCTTTCTTCCCTGAGCCATGTTTCATTGAGTAGCGAGTTCTTCAAATTTCCATGTGGTTGTAGGTTTTTTTGTTATTTGTCTTATTATTGAGGTCTAGCTTTATACCATGATGGTCTGATAGTATACAAGGGGTTATTTAAATCTTCTTGTATCTGTTGAGGCTTGCTTTGTGCCCAACTATGATCAGTTTTGGAGAACTTTCCATCAGGTTCTGAGAAGGTATACTCTTTTGTGTTTGGGTGAAAGTTTCTGTAGACATCTATTAGGTTCATTTTATTTAAGACCTGTATAAGTGTCATTATTTCTCTGTTTATCTTCTGTCTCAATGATTTTCAGTTGGCAAGAATGGGGTGTTAAAGTCTCCCACTATTAAGGTGTTGGGATCAATGTGTGATTGAAGCTTTAATAATGTTTCTTTGACAAACGCAGGAGCCTCTGTGTTTGGTGCATAGATGTTCAGGATTGTGATGCTCTCCTGGTGGATTTTTCCTTTGATGAGAATGAAGTGTCCCTCTCCATCTCTTTTGATTAATTTTGGTTGAAAGTCTATTTTAGGGGGAATCCAAGAGGGCTACGACCAGCGCCCACTGTATTCAGAGGAACTGAAACTCTGAATTGGTGAGTCGAGGGGCTGTGGAACCCAAAACAACTGTACAAGGAGTCTGGGGAGAAGAGGAACAAACCCTGATCTGAGTCCAATAGGACACAGGTCAACTGCGGACATCTCCATGAACTTCTCCTGGGGAATCTGTTCCCCGGCACTTTCCTGTAATGGGTGGGTGGAAGCAGTGGTGGAGGTGGCCAAACCAGCAAAGGCAGCAGAGGAGGCGGAGGTACAGCAGCCAACAGGGAAGCTGCAGTGGAGTTACCCGAGTTACTGAGTTACCAGTTACTGGAACTATCAGCTGAAGCAGAGGAAGCACTCCGCAGTGCACACACAGCTTGCCTGCACATAGTGATGCCTGCTCTAAGCACGGATCCCCTCCTTGATATTTGAGTCTGAGAACACTCAAACCCCCGACATTTCACCCACAACCTCTGATCACCAGCCTTGCCTGAGGGGGAAGCAGTAGAGGAAGCACATAGCCCTTCTCAACTCAGAGAGCAGAGCCCAGCCTGCTGTGCTTACAGCTTCTAGCACAGAGCACAGGGCTGGATACACAGAGCCCACAAAAGAGTACTTGTCCTGCCCGCAGCATCAGCCAAAGACCTCAGAGTCCAGTCTGCAGAGCCCTCCACAGACTGGAGACCACTGGGTGTTCAGGAAACCTGTGCAGGCGCTTTGTGCCCGCAATTTGCACTTGCTAACCTGCTCCAGCATCCACATTCCCTCTTGCGCTTGCTCCCAACCACCATATCCCAAGCACCTACACTCTCTAGCACCCACCTTCAAGACACAAGCACACACACACACACACACACACACACACACACACACACACACACTCATACCCCCCCCATAACGAATCTGCGCTAGCGGTTTTCCTCCCTTAGGTAAAACAACGTAAGCAGCAACACACACTCTCAAACCACTGGACCTCCCTGATTGTCCTGAAGAATACTCCAGAGACCAAAGAAAGACAGTTCCAGTCTGAAGTTCAGACTCAAAGAAAAAACAGTGAACATCTCATATAAGCAAATGGCCAAAGGTAGGCATAAGAACTCACTCAACAAAAATCAGAACACCATGGACCCACCAGGAAACCCCAAATTCAATGGATTTTTTAATTCAGCGGAAACACAGGAAAATGACTTTAAAGCTATGCTTATGCAGTTATTAGAGGAACAAAAAGAGGAAATAAACAGAGCTCTCAAAGAAATACAGAAGACTATAACTGCCCATGTACAGGAACAATTAGAGAAATATGGAGAAGAAACAAACAAAAAAAAATAGGAGCCACATTCACTCAGATGAAGGAAATGGTGCAAAGCATGAAAACAAAATTAGAATCTATAAAGAAAACACAGAGAAAACACTGGAACTGGAGAACTTAGAGAAAAGATCAGGAACCACAAAGGTAAACATCACCAAAAGAATATAAGAGATGGAAGACAGAATCTCAGATGCTGAAGATACACTGGCTGAAATTGATTCCTCCCTCAAAGAAAAAGGTAAAATCAGAAAAGTTCCAAACACAAAACAAACAAGAGATCAAGGATGCCATGAAAAGACGAAACTTAAGAATAATAGGGATAGATGAAAGAGAAGACTCCACACTCCAAGGACCGGAAAACGTTTTTAAGAAAATCATAGAAAAAAATTTTCCCAACTTAAAGAAAGAGATGTCCATAAACATACAAGAAGCCTACAGAACACCAAATAGACTAGACCAGAAAAGAAATACTTCACATAACAACATAGTCAAAACACTAAACCTACAAAACAAAGAAAAAATATTAAAGGCAGCAAGGGTAAAAGGTCAAGTAACATATGAAGGTAGACCAATCAGAATAACACCAGACTTCTCATCAGAAACTATGAAAGTCAGAAGAGCCTGGGCAGAGGTCATGCAATCTTTAAGGGAACACAGATGCCAACCCAGACTACTATACCCAGCAAAGCTTTCAATCAACATAGATGGAGAAAACAAAATATTCCATGATAAAACTAAATTTAAGCAATATCTACACAGCAACCCAGCCCTACAGAAGATACTAGAAGGAAAACTCCAATCCAATGAAAACAACTACACCAAAGAAAATATAGGATACAGATAATTTCCCAACAAAAATTAAAAGAAAAAAAGCAACGACTCATAGTAAGACCACCAACTCTACAATAAAAGGAAGTAACAGTCATTGGTCACTATTGTCTATCAACAAAAATGGTCTCAACTCTCCAATAAAAAGACACAGACTAACAGAATAGTTGCGGAAACAGGACATTTTGCTACATTTTGCTACATTTTGCTACATACAGATGTAGCTAACATTCTGCTACATCCAAGAAACACACCTATGCAACAAAGATAAATACTACCTCAGAGTAAATGGCTGGAAAAATGTTTTTCAAGCAAATGGACCCAGAAAACAAGCGGGGGTAGCAATCCTAATATCTAATAAAATAGACGTTCAACCAAAATTAATCAAAAAAGATGAAGATGGACACTTCCTTCTCATCAAAGGAAAACTCCAACAGGAGGAAATCACAATTTTGAACATCTATGCCCCAAATACGAGACCACCTACATTTGTAAATGAAAGATTATTAAAGCTGAAATCACACATTGATCCCAACACGTGAATAGTGGAGACTTCAACACCCCACTATCATCAAGGGACAGGACATCTGGTCAGAAGCAAAACAGGGAAACAAGGGCACTTACAGAGGCCATTAATCAAATGGACCTAATAGATGTCTACAGAACTTTCCACCCCAAATCAAAAGAGTATACCTTCTTTTCAGCACCTCATGGAACCTTCTCCAAAATAGGCCATATAGTCGGTCACAAAGCAAACCTTAGCAGATACATGAAGATTGAAATGATCCCTTGTATCCTATCTGACCATCATGGTCTAAAGCTTTACCTCAACCACAACAGAAACAGCAAAAAGCCTGCACATACATGGAAACTGAACAACTCGCTACTCAATGACAGCTTGGTTAGGGAAGAAATCAAGAAAGAAATTAAAGACTTTCTAGAATTAAATGAAAATGAAAGCACAACATACCCAAACTTATGGGACACAATGAAGGCAGTGCTAAGAGGAAAGCTCATAGCACTAAGTGACTCCAAGAAGAAATTTGAAACATCACATACAAGCAACTTAATGGCCCAACTGAAAGCCCTAGAAAAAAAAAAAAAAAGAACCAAATTCACCCAAGTGGAGCAGATGGCTGGAAATAAACTCAGGGTGGAAATCAATCAATTAGAAACAAATAAAGTATTCAAAGAATCAATAAAACCAAGAACTGGTTCTTTGAGAAAATCAACAAGATAGACAAACCTTTAGCCAAACTAACTAAAAGGCAGAGAGAAACTATGCAAATCAGCAAAATCAGAAATGAAAAAGGGGACATAACAACAGACAGTGAGGAAATCCAAACAATAATTGGATCTTACTACAAAAGCCTATATGCCACAAAATTCGAAAACCTAAAAGAAATGGACAATTTTCTAGATAGAATCCATTTAACAAAATTAAGTCAAGATCAGGTAGAAAGATTGAATAATCCTATATCCCCAAGGAAATAGAAGCAGTCATCAACAGTCTCCCTTCCAAAAAAAAAAAAAGCCCTGGGCCAGATAGATTCAGTGCAGAATCATACCAGACCTTCAAAGAAGTGCTAACTCCAATTCTCTCCAAACTATTCCACAAAATAGAAACAGAAGGAACATTACCAAACTCATTCTATGGAGCCACAGTCACCTTGATTCCTAAACCACACAAAGACCCCCCAAAAAAAGAACTTCAGACCTATCTCTCTTATGAACATTGATGTAAAAATACTTAATAAAATCATTGCAAACCAAATCCAAGAACGCATCAAAGATATCATCCATCATGACCAAGTAGGCTTCATCCCAGGCATATAAGGGTGTCTGAACATACGGAAATCCATCAATGTAATCCACCACATAAACAAACTGGAGAAAAACCACATGTTTATCTTCTTAGATGCCAAAAAAGCATTTGACAAAGTCCAACACTCATTCATGTTTAAAGTCTTGGAGCGATCAGGAATACAATCACATACCTAAACATTGTAAAAGCAATATAGAACAAGCCTATAACCAACATCAAACTCAATGGAGAGAAACATAAATCAATTCCACCGAAATCAGGGACAAGACAAGGTTGCCCACTCTCTTCATATCTATTCAACATAGTACTTGAAGTCCTAGCTAAAGCAATAAGACAACTAAAGGAGATCAAGGGGATACAAATTGGAAAGGAAGAGGTAAAAGTGCCACTATTTGCAGATAACATGAGCGACCCCAAAAATTCAACCAGAGAACTCCTTTCGCTGATAAACACTTTCAGCAAAGTGGCAGGATACAAAATCAGCTCAAAAAAAAAAAAATATCAGAAGCCCTCCTGCATACCAAAGACAAAAGGGCTGAGAAAGAAATCAGGGAAACAATACCCTTCACAATAGCCACTGATAACATAAAATACCTTGGGGTGACTCTAACCAAGCAAGTGAAAGACCTATTTGAAAAAAAAACTTCAAGTCTCTGAAGAAAGAAATTGAAGAAGATATCAGAAGATGGAAAGATCTCCCGTGCTCATGGATTGGTAGGATTAACATAGTGAAAATGGCCATCCTTCCAAAAGCAATCTACAGATTCAACACAATTCCCATCAAAATACCAACTCAGTTCTTTACAGACCTTGAAAGAAAGATTCTCAGTTTCATTTGGATGAACAAAAAACCCAAAATTCCCAAAACGATCCTGTACAACAACAGATCATCTGGAGGTATCTCCATTCCCGATCTCAAGTTGTACTACAGAGGAATAGTAATAAAAACTGCATGGTATTGACATAGAAACAGAAAGGAGGATCAATGTAATAGAATAGAAGTCCCAGAAATAAAGCCACACACCTATGAACACTTGATTTTTTGACAAAGAAGCCAAAACCATTCAATGGAAAAAAGACAGCATCTTCAACAAATGGTGCTGGTCCAACTGGATGTCTACATGCAGAAAAATGAAAATAGATCCATATTTATCACCCTGCACAAAACTAAAGTCCAAGTGGATCAAAGACCTCAACATAAAACCAGATACTCTAAATTGGTTAGAAGAAAAAGTGGGGAACAGCCTAGAACTCATTGGCACAGGAGACAACTTCCTGAACAGAACACCAACAGCACATGCTCTAAGAGCAACAATCAATAAATGGGACCTCACGAAACTGAAAAGCTTCTGTAAAGCAAAAGACACTGTCATCAGAACAAAGCGACAGCCTACAGACTGGGAAAGGATCTTCACCAACCCTATATCTGACAAAGGGCTAATATTTAGTATATCTAAAGAACTCAAGGAGTTAAAATGCAACAAATCAAGTAATCCAATTAAAAAATGGGGCATGGAATTAAATGGAGAACTCTCTGTAGAGGATTGTAGAATGGCAGAGAAACACTTAAAGAAATGCTCAACATCCTTAGCCATCAGGGAGATGCAAATCAAAACGACCCTGAGATTTCACCTTACACCCATCAGTATGGCTAAGATCAAAAACTCAAGTGACAACACATGCTAGAGAGGTTGTGGAGAAAGCAGAACCCTCCTAGATTGCTAGTGGGAATGTAAACTTGTACAACCACTTTGGAAATCAGTCTGGCACTTTCTCAGACAAATAGGAATAGTGATTCCTCAAGAGCCAGCTATGCCCCTCCTAGGCATATATCCAAAAAATGTTCAAGTACACAACAAGGACATTTGCTCAACCATGTTTATAGCAGCTTTATTCATAATAGCCAGAACCTGGAAACAACCCAGATGTCCCTCAGTTGAGGAATGATAAAGAAATTGTGGTACTTTTACACAATGGAATACTACTCAGCAATTAAAAATGAAGAAATCATGAAATTTCAGGCAAATGGTGGGACCTAGAAATGATCATCCTGCTCTTAAAGAACTTTCACTAAATGAATGGGGTTGCTTTACTTCTGCAATTGATGGCCTTGAAGAGTTATAAACATTATAATTTCATGACTGAATTTATTTTAAAAAATAAACAAACCATTTCAGTAGAAAAAAAAATGATCATCCTGAGTGAGGTATCCCAAAGCAGAAAGACACAGATGGCATATACTCACTTATATAGACCTATAAGATATGATATATATACAGAAATCTATACACCTAAAGAAGATAAACAAGAAAGAGGACTTGGGTAAGATGACCAATCCTCACTTAGAAAGACAAATGGGATGGACATTGGATGTAGGAGAAAACAAGTAACAGGACAGGAGCCTACAGCTTCTGAAAGACTCTACCTAGCAGTGTATCAAAGCAGATATTAAGACTCAAAACCAAACCTTCGACAGAGTGCAGGAAATCATATAAAAGAAGGGGGAGTTAGTATGACCTGGAGAGTACAGGAGTGCCACAAGGACCAAATATATCAGGGCACAGTGGTCTTTCATGAGACTGTTTCTCCAACCAAGGACCATGTATGGATATAACCTAGAACCCCTGCTCAGATATAGCCCATGGTAGCTCAGTGTCAAATGTGTTCTCTAATAAGGGGAACAGGAACTATTCCTGACATGAACTCAACAGCGAGCCCTTCAACCATCCCCCAAGGAAGGAGCAGCCTTGCTAGGCCACAGAAGAAGAAATTGTAGCCAGGCCTGAAGAGACTTGATAAGCTAGGGTCAGATGGAAGGGGGAGGAAGTCCTCACCTTTTAGTGGAATTGGAAAGGGGCAGGGAGAAGATGAGGGAGGGAGGGTGAGATTGGGAGGAAAGGAGGGAAGGAGCTACGGCTGGGATACAAAGTAAATAACCTGTGATTAATATAAAAAAATAAATAATAAATAAATAAATAAATAAATAAATAAATAGATAAATAAATAAAAAATTAAAATAAAAAAAAAGAAAAAAAAGAAAGTCTATTTTATTAGATATTAGGATGGCTACTCATTCTTGCTTCTTGTGTCTGTTTGCTTGGAAAACATTTTTCCAGCCCTTTACTCTGATGTATTGTTTATCTTTATTAGAGAGGTGTGTTTCTTGAATGCAGCAGAATGTTGGATCTTGTTTCTACAACCAACATGTTAATTTGTGTTTTTTATTAGAGACTTGAGACCATTGATATTAATAGATATTAGTGACCAATGTTTGTTTGTTCCTTTTATTGTGAGTTGGTGTTAATTGTGTGTTTGTTTTCTTTTGCCTTTTTGATGTGATAGTGTCTTTATCCTGTGTTTTCTTGGGCGTAGTTGATCTCGTTGAGTTGAAGTTTTCCTTCTAGTATCTTTTTCCTTTGCCACTTTTGATATTTTTTTCTTTTTATGTAGATTTAGTGTTTTGATTATTATGTGGCAGAAAGAGTTTCTTTTCTGGTCTAGTCTATTTGGTGTTCTGTGGGCCTTTATATATTTATGGGCATCTCTTTCTTAAGGCTAGGGATTTTTTTTTCTATGATTTTCTCAAAAATATATTCTGTGCCTTGGAGCCTGGAATCTTTTTGTCTATTCCTATTATTTTTAGGTTTCATCTTTTCATGGTGTCTTTGATTTCTTGAATATTTTGTATTTGTAACATTTCCAATTTTATTTTAGTTTTGAAAGATGTATCAATTTCTGGAACTATATCTTCAGCACCTGAGAGTCTACCTTCCATCTTTTGCGTTCTGTTGGTGATGCTTAGCTTTGTGGTTCCTGATCTCTTCTCTAAGTTTTCCAGTTCTAGTGTTTTCTGTTTCTGTTTTCTTTATAGATTCTAATTCTGTTTTCATGTCTTGCACCATTTCCTTCATCTGTTTGAATATGGATTACTGTCTGTCCATGATGGCCTTTATTTTTTTGTTAATTTTCTCTTTATGTACCTCTATCTGTACCTCCATTTTTTTGTTCATTTCCTCCTTAGGTGCCTCAAATAACTTCATAATTATAGATTTAAAATAATTTTCTTGTGTTTCAGCTGCGATAGAATATCTGTTGACTTTTGGAGATTCTGGTGAAGCCATGATGTCCTGTTTTTTGTTGCCTATATTCTTATGCCTGCTTCTAGCCATTTGATTGTCTGTAGCCTTGAGTGACTATTCTTGGAGCCTGTACTGCAGACTGGATCCACCTGTCTCTGGAGTCTTGAGTAGTCTTCCCTGGTTTCACAGCCTCTGCTGCTTACTGTTTGTGAGTCAGGTAGCTGGGACACAAGCAGAGAGATCTCTGGGTCAAGGGTTGCTGCAGTGTTCCATAGGCTTCCTTAAGAAGGTGGAGGATGGGATTTGGGTCCCAGGCCTGGCTCAGCTCCACTGGGTTCACTGGCTGTTCTGGCCAAGGTGTTTTTTGACCCAGGTGGGCTAGGCTGCTGGGGAGCAGGCAAAAAAGATCTCGGTACCTAGAACTGGTCCAATGCTCCACAGTCCAGGATCCAACAGGCTTCCCTTAGATGGTGGGGAATGAAACCTGGGTCCCAAGCCTAGCTCAGCTCCTCTGTGTTCACTGTCTGTGCTCTGCTCGCTGATACTGACCTGGGTGAACCAGGCAAGAGCAGAGTAGGCAGAATGGAGCCATGCCTCCCCCACAATACTAGAATGTATCCCCTCCACTGGGTGGTGAGTGTGAGGGCCACTAGCTGCTGCAACCAGGAAGGTGTTCACAGGATGTTGAGTGTGGTATCCTGGGTTTGGAAACAGGAGCGTCTAATACCCAGAAGGTACCTACAAAACTGTGAGAGTGGGTGCCCAGGTTTGGAGACTCACCCACAATACAGGAAGATATGTACTCCACAGGCAGTGGGAGTGAGCTGCCCAGCTCTGGTTCCAGGAAGATATCCACAGAAAGTGGGTTTGGGTGGTAGATGGCCTAAGGCTGCAGGGTCAGAAATGCATGTGCCCTGCTATTGCCTGTCCCGGAAGGTATCCATAGATGGTGTGTTTGGGTGGGTGGGTGGCCCAAGGCTTTAATGTAGGAGCCCTGCATGCATGCTGAAGGTCCCAGGAAGGTATCCACAGATGGTAGGTTTGGGCAGCCTAAGGCTGCGGAGTCAGAGCCGATTGAGCTTCCACCACCCATTCCGGGGGGTTAGGGCTGGTGGTCTATGGTTGTAGGGTAGAAACCCATTCCATCTTCCTGGCATGTTCTGCCGCTGCTGGTCGCAGGAATATAATCACAGATGCTGAGTTTGGGCGAGTGGCCTAGGGCTTCAGGGTCAGAGCCCAGAGAGTTATTTGCAGATGGTGGGATTGGGCAGGTAGCCTAGGGCTGTGGTAGTGCCGGGCAGGAGCCTGGGAATTTTTACTGGTATTAACCGAGTCGCCTGAAGATGGACCTTCAGGTACCCCTGTGGATTCTCCTCTCACCTGAGAAAGACAGATTCTAGGGTTTTGGGCTCCACAGTACAGCCTGCGGTCACTCTGCTCTCACTGCTGAGCTGCTGTTCAGATACCCTGCATGGTCAATTCTGCCATCTTTGATCCCCCTGTTTTATTTATACTTCTTATTATTTTAGAAATCGATTTTCTAATTAGATAGTAAGAAAAGGTATGGATTTGGATGGGTGAGGAGATGAGGAGAATCTGTGTGGAGTTGTGAGAGTTTATATTTTGTATAAAAATCTATTCTCAAGACAAATAAAATTACACTCTGGTGACTACAAATAAATAAACAAAATACACCACCACCACCACCACCATCACCAACAAAAACTGGAGTGATAGCTCAGCAGTTAAAAGTATTTGGTGCTTTTGCAAAGCACCAGAGTTTGATTCCCAGCATCTCTTCAAGGTGAATCACAACTGCCATAATTCCAGCTTTAGGGGAATTACATCTTCTTCTGGTGTCTTCAGATGCCATCATGCATGTATGGATGAATAATCCACTTAGGTATAAATAAAAAAAACTATTAAAACCTTTAAAATGTACATAAACTCTAATCAGAAAATTATAAAATTTTACTGAGAGAAACTAAAAGTCTTAAATGAATAGAAAGAAATTATACTGATCATGTATAAAACTCATTCAAACCCCCAAATCTCTGTATGTACAACTATACAAACTAATGTGTGTCATCAGATATTCAGATTTTTTTAAATAAAAATTAAAGTGATGAAGAGAAGTTAAAAATGCTATTGAAGTAAAACAAGTGATATGATCCTATACTTAAGAGACCTAAACACCCCACCAGAAAACTCTTAGATCTAATAAATTCTTTCAGCTAAATAGCAGCATATGAAACCAACATGCAAATATCATTTTTTATGCACGCATGAGCGTGCATACATATACCAATAACAAACATACTGAGAAAGAAAATCAGAAAAACAATTCTATTTACAATAACTGCAAAGGCAAAAAAATGTCAAGGTTAGTTTATGAAAAGAAAGTCGATGAATAAAACCAAGAGCACAGTGAAGAAGCAACCAAGTGAAGAGAGCCTATAGAAACTTTGTTAGCTCACTGAGAAAAACTAGGCAAGATAAATGTTTTTCAGCACAAAGAGTTTTGTTTTCAAATTATTGCCACAAGCAACCAACAAAGAAGTCTCAGTATCATTGAACAGGAAACGTTTGTTGCTCAAGTATCTTAACCATGGTAATGGTTGGTCAGGTGCTTTGCAAATCGTTTGTTTGTTCAAAGGTAATCTGGATTTATTCCAGTGGAAGCCACTTCAAATTCTTGGTTACCTGAATCAATAAAGTAATAAATTTTACAACATAGTTTAGCTGATCTAGAATGCTTTATATTGGTTGACTTGCTTGACTTTATATTGGTTGACTTTGCTCTCTACCTGTTTCTTATCTTCCAAAATTAGTCCTGATATGTTCTCATGTTCCTTTCTGAAACAATAAAATCCAATTTCTTAAGTATGTTTCAACTATCTGTTTTTGTATCACATCTGCAAAAACTCACGTGTCAAAACAAATCACATGCCCAGGCCCTGACTCAAGGAGTAGTATATCACAGTCAGAACACAAAATACCATTGTCTTGAGATACATTTTATTTGGTTCATGTAGGAAAGGAGGTTGTCACTCAAATTGTTCTTACATTGGTTATTCCTGGGAAGTTAGAAATATGTATTACTATTCTTTTTGGAACCACTTATTTCTCTGGAGTTACTAACTTTAATAAAGCAAACATGAAACACTTGCAAAGAAGGCAATCATTATCATAAAAGATAATGATAAAGTTAGGGGTACTGGATTATAAGTATTAGAATGGGTGATAGCAGAAAGATAAACAGAAGAGTGAGAGGAGAAGGAAATTAGAATGGAGAGAGAAGAAACTAGAATTATGAACAGGTGCTGAATTAAAAGTTTCCATTCAGGCATTTTCCAGTTTCATTTTCACAAGAGATTTAATTTGAATGTTTACAGGAGGTTGGAAAATATAGATTTAAATAGGCTTGTGAATAAGACTAAGCATCCTACAAGCCCTATATGTTAAATAAATAGGTGACTTAGAACAAAAGTACATTTTGGTCAAACTAATAGCAAAGACTGAGTGGAAAAGTAGAGGAATCTAAATATTTCCATCACAGCTGCTTACCACAAGTTCTAGAAGATGGGATAATGCCCTTCTCTTCCAACATATCAATGTCCTAGTAACTGAAACCTACAAATATCTTAATATATTATTTCATATAACAAAAAGTATATGGATGATGGGACAAAGTATTCTAAAATGGTAGGGCATCTTTAATGATATAGATTGGTCAAGTATAAATTAGGAAGGAGTGCTAGAATGAAACTCCTATGTTGCTGGTTTTGAAAATGAAGGAAGGGAACATGGACCAAGTTATACGTGTGGTCTCAGGAAGTTGTAAAAGAGTGTGGGTGCATAGTTGACTAGCACAACAAAATACCAAGTTTGATCTCAAGTGCCATAAGGAAAAAAAAACAAAAAACAAAAAACAAAGAATGTAACCAACCAGTCATACAAAAGCTATAAAAGTACAGGGTATGGATTGCTGCCAAAAGCTCCCCAAAGGAATGTAGCTCTTGTAGCACCATTTTTTTAATGCAGTGCAATACATTTCAGAAGACTGGCCTTTAAAAACAATAAAGTAATAACATTTCAGTGTTGTAAGCCATAAAACTTGTATCATATCAGTATTGCAATACAAAATTAAAATGCTTGAGTTTGGAATACACATTTACCTGCAATGTTATACCAATTCAGAAAAAAACATTCCCACTGTGGTGGTAGAATGGTAAAGAGAATAGCAGGATACAAGTGATCTGATAGGAGAAATGGGAAATGAACAGGACTTCTTAGGGGAAGGTCAGAGACATAAATATAGGAGGAGTTAAGTAGGTAAAATAATAAGATGGATGGCTGAAAGTCCGCAAGAAACTATCATACTGTTACTCTTTACTTACAACAAAAACCCCATAATGCATGTAATTAAGTGCATAAATATAAACATATAGTATTAATCAACTTTTTTTTTCATCTAGGCTGACAGTACTTTCTCCAAGAGCCAAAGACCATGTTACCTAACAAAAATCCCAATACCAGACACGAGAAGTTCTTTTTTTTTTGGGGGGGGGATGACTAAACTTGCATACTTTATTTGTAGTTGCACAGCTGACTCACGGAGTTTTCATAGCTGTATCTAACTTTTTAAATTTCCACTTTATTTTAACAAAATGTACACAGGTTTTAACAAAATCTGACCTCCTATTACATTCTTCCCACCTCCTTCCCTTGTTTTTGTTTTTTGTTTTTGAATTGTATTTTTTTCTTATCAGTTACATTTTATTAACTATGTACCCCAGCCGTGTCCCGATCACTCATTCCCTCCCAGTCCCTCCCACCCTCCCTCATCTCCACCGTGCCCCTTTCCAAGTCCACTGATAGGGGGGACCTCCTCCCCATTCATCTGATCCTGTTTTATCAGGTATCTTCAGGACTGGCTGCCAAGCTCTCCTCTGTGACCTAACAGGACTGCTCCTCCCTTGGGGGGTGGGGAGGCCAAAGAGCCAGGCATTGAGTTCCTGTTAGAAATAGTCCTTGTTCCCCTCACTATGGGAAACCAATTGGTTACTGAGCTACCACAGGCTACATCTGAGCAGGGGCTCTAGGTTACATTCATACATGGTCCTTGGTTGCATGTCAGTCTCAGAAGAGACCCTGTGCCCAGATATATTTGGTCCCTGTGGAGCTCCTATCCTTTCCTCATCAGACTAACTCCCCTTCTTTCTTATGATTCCCTGTACTCTGCCAAAGGTTTGGTCATGAGTCTTTGCTTTGAAAACACTGCTAGTTAGAGTCTTTCAAATGCGCTCAGTAGACTCCTGTCAATGTTCAATGCGCATCCCCTCTGTCTTTCAACATGAGGATTGATAATCTTACCCCATGTCCGCTCTCTTGATTATCTTTTTTAGGTGTATAGATTTCATTATGTTTATCATATCTTATAGGTCTATATAAGTGAGTATATACCGTGTTTGTCTTTCTCCTTCTGGGATATTTCACTCAGGATGATCTTTTCTAGATCCCACCATTTGCCTGCAAATTTCATGATTTCCTCCTTTTTGATTGCTGAGTAGTATTCCATTGTGTAAAAATACCACAATTTCTGTACCCATTCCTCCGTTGATGGACATCTGGGTTGTTTCCAGGTTCTGGCTGTTACAAATAAAGCTGCTATAAACATGGTTGAGCAAATATCCCTTTTGTGTACTTGAGCAAAGTTTGGGTATATACCTAGCAGTGGTATAGCTGGGTCTTGAGGAAGCACTATTCCTAATTGTCTTAGAAAGCGCCAGATAGATTTCCAGAGTGGTTGTACCAGTTTACATTCCCACCAGCAGTGGAGGAGGGTTCCCCTTTCTCCACAACCTCTCCAGCATGTGTTGTCCCTTGAGTTTTTCATTTTGGCTATTCTGATGGGTGTAAGGTGATATCAGGGTCGTTTTGATTTGCATCTCCCTGATGGCCAATGAGGATGAGCATTTCTGTAAGTGTTTCTCTGCCATTCGATATTCCTCTGTCGAGAATTCTCTGTTTAGCTCTGATCCCCATTTTTTATTTGGATTACTTGGTTTGCTGCTTTTCAGCTTCTTTAGTTCTTTGTATATACTCGATATTAGTTCTCTGTCAGATAAAGGGTTAGTGAAGATTCTTTCCCAATCTGTAGGCAGGCATTTTGTTTTGATGACAGTGTCCTTTGCTTTACAGAAGCTTTTCAGTTTCATGAGGTCCCATTTATTGATTATTGCTCTTAGAGCCTGTGCTGTTGGTGTTCTGTTCAGGAAGTTGTCTCCTGTGCCAATGAGTTCTAAGCTGTTCCCCACTTTTTCTTCTAACAGATTTAGAGTATCTGGTTTTATGTTGAGGTCTTTGATCCACTTGGACTTTAGTTTTGTGCAGGGTGATAAATATAGATCTATTTTCATTTTTCTGCATGTGGACATCCAGTTGGACCAGCACCATTTGTTGAAGATGCTGTCTTTTTTTCCATTGTATGGTTTTGGCTTCTTTGTCAAAAATCGAGTATTCATAGGTGTGTGGGTTTATTTCTGGGTCTTCTATGCGGTTCCATTGATCCTCCTTTCTGTTTTTATGCCAATACCAGGCAGTTTTTATTACTATTGCTCTGTAGTACAACTTGAGATCGGGGATGGAGATACCTCCAGATGATCTGTTGTTGTATAGGATTGTTTTGGAGATTCTGGGTTTTTTGTTTCTCCATATGAAGCTGAGAATCTTTTTTTCAAGGTCTGTAAAGAATTGAGTTGGTATTTTGATGGGAATTGCATTGAATCTGTAGATTGCTTTTGGCAGGATGGCCATTTTCACAATGTTAAACCTACCAATCCATGAGCACGGGAGATCTTTCCATCTTCTGAGATCTTCTTCAATTTCTTTCTTCAGAGACTTGAAGTTTTTCTCAAACAGGTCTTTCACTTGCTTGGTTAGTGTCACCCCAAGGTACTTTATGTGGTTAGTGGCTATTGTGAAGGGTGTTGTTTCCCTAATTTCTTTCTCGGCCCTTTTGTCTTTGTTATACAGGAGGGCTTCTGATTTTTTTTTGAGTTGATTTTGTATCCTGCCACTTTGCTGAAGGTGTTTATCAACTGGAGGAGTTCTCTGGTTGAATTCTTGGGGTCGCTCATATATACTATCATATCATCTGCGAATAGTGACACTTTGACCTCTTCCTTTCCGATTTGTATCCCCTTGATCTCCTTTAGTTGTCTTATTGCTCTGGCTAGGACTTCAAGTACTATGTTGAAGAGGTAGGGAGAGAGTGGGCAGCCTTGTCTTGTCCCTGATTTCAGTGGGATTGATTTAAGTTTCTCTCCATTGAGTTTGATGTTGGCTATAGGCTTGCTGTATATTGCCTTTACTATGTTTAGATATGTGCCTTGTATTCCTGATCTCTCCAAGACTTTAAACATGAATGGGTGTTGGACTTTGTCAAATGCTTTTTCAGCATCTAAGGAGATGATCATGTGGTTTTTCTCCTTCAGATTCCTTCTGTGGTGGATTATATTGATGGATTTCCGTATGTTGAACCACCCTTGCATGCCTGGGATGAAGCCTACTTGGTCGTGGTGGATGATATCTTTGATGTGTTCTTGGATTCGGTTTGCAATATTTTATTGAGTATTTTTGCGTCAATGTTCATAAGAGAGATAGGTCTGAAGTTCTTTTTTTGTTGGGTCTTTGTGTGGTTTAGGTATCAGGGTGACTGTTGCTTCATAGAATGAGTTTGGTAATGTACCTTCTGTTTCTATTTTGTGGAATAGTTTGAGGACAATTGGTGTAAGCACTTCTTTGAAGCTCTAATAGAATTCCGCGCTGAAACCATCTGGCCCAGGGCTTTTTTTGGTGGGGGAGACTGTGAATGACTGCTTCAATTTCCTTAGGGGATATAGGGCTATTCAGTCTTTCTACCTGATCTTGACTTAATGTTGGAAGATGGAATCTATCAAGAAAATTGTCCATTTTATTTAGGTTTTCAAATTTTGTGGCATATAGGCTTTTGTAGTATGACCTAATGATTGTTTGAATTTCCTCTGTGTCTGTAGTTATGTCACCCTTTTCATCTCTGATTTTGTTGATTTGGATAGATTCTCTCTGCTTTTTAGTTAGTTTGGCTAAGGGTTTGTCTATCTTGTTGATTTTCTCAAAGAACAAGCTTTTTGTTTCATTGATTCTTTGAATAGTTTTATTTGTTTCTAATTGATTGATTTCAGCCCTGAGTTTGATTATTTCCAGCCTTCTGCCCTTCTTGGGTGTATCTGATTCTTTTTTTTCTAGGGTTTTCAGTTGGGCCATTAAGTTGTTTGTATGTGATGTTACGAATTTCTTCTTGCAGGCACTTAGTGCTATAAATTTTCCTCTGAGCACTGCTTTCAATGTGTCCCATAAATTTGGGTATGTTGTGCGTTCATTTTCATTGAATTCTAGGAAGTCTTTAATTTCTTTCTTTATTTCTTCCTTAACCCAGCTGTCGTTGAGTAACAGGTTGTTCAGTTTCCATGTGCGTGCAGGCTGTTTGTTATTTCTGTTGTTGTTGAGGTCCAGCTTAAGTCCTTGATGGTCAGATAGAATACAAGGGATTATTTCAATCTTTTTGTATCTGTTGAGGCTTGCTTTATGACCAACTATATGGTCTATTTTGGAGAAGGTTCCATGCGGTGCTGAAAAGAAGGTATACTCTTTTGAGTTTGGATGAAAAGATCTGTAGACGTCTAATAGGTCCATTTGATTTAGGGTCTCTGTAAGTGTTTTTATTTCCCTATTTGTTTTCCGTCTAGTTGATCTGTCCCTTGGTGAGAGTGGAGTGTTAAAGTCTCCCACTATTAGGGTTTTAGGATCAATGTGTGATTTAAGCTTTAATATTGTTTCATTCACGAATGTAGGTGCTCTTGTATTTGGGGCATAGATATTCAAAATTGTGATGTCCTCTTGGTGGATTTTTCCTTTGATGAGAATATAGTGGCCGTCCTTATCTTTTTTGATTAACTTGGGTTGAAAGTCTATTTTATTAGATATTAGGATGGCTACTCCCGCTTGTTTTCTGGAACCATTTGCTTGAAAGACATTTTTCCAGCCCTTTACTCTGAGGTAGTGTTTATCTTTGTTGCAGAGGTGTGTTTCTTGGATTCAACAGAATGATGTATCCTGTTTCCGCAACCATTCTGTTAGTCTGTGTCTTTTAATTGGGGAGTTGAGTCCGTTGATGTTGATAGAAACTAGTGACCAACAATTGTTACTTACTTTAGATGTGGTGTTGGTGGTGTCACTGAGTTTCATTGCTTGTCTTCTTCTTCTTCTTCTTCTTCTTCTTTTTTTTTTTTTTTTGTTGTGTAGTCATCTATTTCCTCTGTTTCCTTCGATGTAGTTGTTTTCTTTGGTTTGGAGTTTCCCTTCTAGTAACTTCTGTAGAGCTGGGTTACTATGTAGATATTGTTTAAATTTGGTTTTGTCTTGGAATATCTTGAATTCTCCGTCTATGTTGATTGAAAGTTTTGCTGGGTATAGTAGTCTGGGTTGGAATTTGTGGTCCCTTAAGGACTGTATGATTTCTGTCCAGGCCCTTCTGGCTTTCATAGTTTCTGTTGAGAAATCTGGTGTGATTCTGATAGGTCTACCTTCATATGTTACTTGGCCTTTTTCCCTTGCTGCTTTTAGAATTTTTTCTTTGTTTTGTAGGTTCAGTGTTTTGACTATGATGTGACGTGAAGAATTTCTTTTCTGGTCTAGTCTACTTGGTGTTCTGTAGGCCTCTTGTATGTTTATGGCCATCTCCTTCTTTAAGTTGGGAAAGTTTTCTTCCATAATTTTCTTGAAAATATTTTCCAGACCTTTGAGCCTGATGTCTTCTTTTTCTTCTTCTCCTATTATTCTTAGGTTTTGTCTTTTCATGGTGTCCTTGATTTCTTGGATGTTTTGTGTTTGGAACTTTTCTGATTTTCTTTTTTCTTTGAGAGACGTGTCAATTTCCGCAAGTGTATCTTCGGCTCCTGAGATTCTTTCTTCCATCTCTTGTATTCTGTTGGTGATGCTTACCTTTGTAGTGCCTGATCTTTTCTCTATGTTCTCCAGCTCTTTGTTTTTCTCTATTTGTGTTTCTTTATTGATTATAATTCTGTTTTCATGTCTTGCACCATTTCCTTCATCTTTTTGAATGTGGAGTCCTGCTTTTCAATGACGGCTTCTATTTTTTTGTCCGTTTCCTCTCTATGTATCACTAATTGTGCCTCTACTTCTTTGGGTATAATTGTCTGTATTTCTATGAGAGCTTTGTTTATTTTTTCTTTATTTGCCTTCATTTGTGTGGACATTTCTTTGAGAGCTTTGTGCATTTCTTCTCTGTTTGCCTCAATTTTTGTGGTCATTTCTCTGAGAGCACGATTTGTTTCCTCTTGGTTAGTCTCGATTTCTTTGGTTATTTCTCTGAGGGCTTTGTTCATTTCATCTCTATGGGCCTCTAATAGCTGGAGAAACATAGTTTTGAGGTCACATTCTTGTATATCTAGTGAACTGAAGTGTCCATTGGTTTGTGGGGTTGCTGGTGAGGTCATTATGTCCTGATTTTTGTTGGGAGTGTTCTTACATCTGCCTCTAGCCATCTGGTTATTTATAATCCTCACTGGTTGTTCCTCGAGATTGTAGTTTGGGCTATGATCCTCTCTTTCTGTTTTCTGGACTGTTTTTTCAGGAAGATGAGAGAGGTTCACTGCTTTGGGAGTGTGCACTGTGTTTTCAGTTTTGCCTAAGTAAAGAATGTGACACTGGCGCTATTCGCGTGCGCTTTTAGTGGGCGCAGTGTGCATGCGCAGATTCTCTGACTATTGCAGTGGCCTGCAAGCCACTATTACGCATTTCTGACTGAGACCCAGGGATTGTTTGCCTTGATTACTCTGGTGGACCTGCAAGGCAGAGGCTTCAATGTTGGGGTCGCTATCCCAAGAATCCCTCTGATGCCCACACTAGTAGTGTGGGTGGCAGGGATCTTGTTTGGTTGCTTCTGTGGAGAGGCCCTGGGTCTGGGGCAATCTCTCCCTAGAAGGCTCACTCACTCTCTTGCAGGACCAGTTAGAATGCACAGGGGTTCCCCTTGCTCACTACTCTCTGTTTTGGTCCTGCTGCGGAAGTGTACAGGTAGGCTAATAGTCAGCTCTGTGACGCTGTGGCCGCAGGACTCGGTGTCCACCTTTCCTGTGTGCTGCCTCTTTGTTCTTTCCCTCTGCCAGGAGGGGTTGTGTTGACTGGTCCCTGGGTGGCGCGGGAAAGAGTTAGGGTGAGTGTACTCAATCCCAGATCCCGGGCCCAGATCTCTCTGCCAGAAGCAGCCTAGCGGTAGAATCTATGTTTGCTAATCCCAAGAGAGTACTGGGTAGGGTTGAGTGTCCTCAGATCCAGAGCTTGGGTTTCTCTGCTAGGGGCCGCTGGAGAGAGGGTGCTGTGTCCTTGGCAGGCTGCCTCTCTGTCCTTCCCCTCTGACCTTCTCCTCTGCTAGGGCAAGCTTATGGAGGTGCTCTCAGGGGAGTGCCAGCAGGGGTTGGGGCTTCTCAGTCGGATCCTGAGCCCTGAGCTGGCAGCGTTTCTCTGCCAGGAGTTGGGGGGGGGGTGCCGGTGATAGATTGCTGCTAGACCTTATTGCGCTGGACCCAGGATAATCTCAGGACGTGTAGAAAGACCACAGTCCCAGATCCTGAGCTGTAGTTTGTTTGCTAGGAGCGGCCGGCAGCACTGGAGTTCTGGCACTGTGAAGCCGCTGTGTGCCTCTTTATCCTTCTGCTCCGCTGCGGCAGGGCTATGGGGGCATTTGGGGGAGTGCCTGAAAGGATTGGGTTTTCTCAGCCCCTATCCTGGGTTGGGGTACAGACAATGTGGTCTGTGGCAGATTCTGCTGGCCGCCTCCTGCCTCCCCCGAAGAGGGAGTAGGGATTTTGAGCTGGGCGCGCAGCTGCAATCCTTGTGCAGCGGGAGCTCAGTTGTGATGGCGGCAGGTACCCATGGTCGGAGAGACATTTCCAGGGAAAGACTGGGTGACCCGTGACCAGTCTGGCAACTTTGCTTCCCCGTGGGGTTTTTTTGCGACTGGGACTCTCAGCCTCAGGCACCCTTGTGCCCACCAATCAGCCTGGGAAAGTGGTCAGGACAAGCAGGCTTGCGGCACCAGCCTGGAGACCCAAAGCCACGTTAGCTGGGTTCTCTTCCAGGTTCTGGCTGGGCAGCCGAGAATGGACCCAACCGATTCCCACGCTGTGGGAGCCTCCCTCACCTGGAAAACACGATCGATAGCTGTTGTTTTAGGGCCCAGAGTTCAGTCTCCTGGTCGCTGCACGGAGTGTGTTGTCCCGCTTCTCAGACATGGTGTTCTCCCAGTGCCGCCATCTTGGCCCCTCCCGCAACTTTATTCCTAATAGCCAGAAGCTGGAAAAAAGCCAGATGTCCATCAATGGAGAAATGGATACAGAAATTGTGGTACTTTTACACAATGGAATACTACTCAGCAATTAAAAACAAGGAAATCATGAAATTTGCAGGCAAATGGTGGGATCTAGAAAAGATCATCTTGAGTGAGGTATCCCAGAATAAGAAAACCACTCACTTATACGTGGTTACTAGACCTATAAGATAAATAAATATACTGAAATCTGTACACCTAAAGAAGATAAACAAGAAAGAGGACCTTGGGTAAGATGATCAACCCTCACTTAGAAAGACAAATGGGATGGACATTGGATGTAGGAGAAAACAAGTAACAGGACAGGAGCCTACTGCTGAGGGCCTCTGAAAAACTCTACCTAGCAGTGTATCAAAGCAGATACTGAGACTCATAACCAAACCTTCGGCAGAGTACAGGGAATCATATGAAAGAAGGGGGAGTTAGTATGACCTGGAGAGGACAGGAGCTCCACAAGGACCAAATATATATGGTCTCAGGGGTCTTTTCTGAGACTGTATCTCCAACCAAGGACCATGTATGGATATAACCTAGAACCGCTGCTCAGATGCAGCCCATGGCAGCTCAGTATCCAAATGGGTACCCTACTAAGGGGAGCAGGGACTATTTCTGACATGAGCTCAATGGCAGGCTCTTTGACATGCCCCCAAGGGAGAAGCAGTCCTGCTAGGCCATAGAGGAGGACTTTGCAGCCAGGCCTGAAGATATCTGATAAGCTAGGGTCAAATGAAAGGGAGGAGGTCCTCCCTTATCAGTGGACTTGGAAAGGGGTATGGAGAAGATGAGGGAGGGAGGATGGGAATGGGAGGGAATGAGGGAGTGGGATACAGCTGGGATACAAAGTTAATAAACTGTAACTAATATTAAAAAATAAAAAATTAATTAAAAAAAGGAAAAAAGGGAAGAACTTTGAATGCATTGGCACAGGAGAGAACACCAATAGCTCAGGCTCTAAGATCAACAATTAATAAATGAAACCCCATGAAACTTAAAAGCTTCAATAAAGCAAAAGACTGTGAACAGAACAAAACAAAAGCCCACAGACTGTGAATAGACCTTCACCAACCCTACATCTGACAGAGCGCTAGTATCCAGAATATGTAAAAAACTCAGGAAATTAAACACCAACCCCAAATAATTCAACTAAAAATGGGGTACAGAGCTAAACAGAGAATTCTCAACAGAGGAATCTGGATGGTGGAGAAACATTAGAGAAATGCTCAATGCTCTTAGTCATCAGGGAATTGCAAATCAAAACAACTCTGAGAATCCATCTCACACACATCAGAATGGCTAAGATCAAAAACTGAAGTGACAACACATGCGGGACAGGATGTAGAAAAAGTGATCTGTTGGTATAATGTTCTTTTGAAATGTATACACCTTACCCTTGTTCATTCAAATGCTGATTTCCCTCCCCCACTCTCTGGTTTCAATCCAGACATTACATCGTGATACTTTTTCTAAGCATCACCTTTCTCAACTTTGTATAAACAACCAAAATAAAACAACCAGCCACAATGTTGAGAAATAGAGAGGAAGGAGTAGGCGGGAGAGGGGAGGAGCCAGAGGAGAGGGAGGAGTGGGAGGAAAAGGGCAAGAATGCTGGGAGAACAAAGGCAGGAGGGAAGATCTTGGAACAACATGGAGAGATAGACTGGACATAATGTATCACTAAAAGCAAGTATAATGTAGGAAATCTAAATGTTAGGAAACTATGAGGGCTTGGAGGTTTAGGATGGAGTAACTATTGCCCAGTACTGTGTTCTAGGTTAATTAAATAAATCATAGGCTCTGTGTGGTGATTTGATTATACAGCTGTTCAGGATTAACAACAGCTTTACCAGAGGTATATCAATAGTAAATATTAATAGTCACCTACAATAGGGATCTCTCCTCCATTGTTGGTAGGATTGCAAACCTGTACAACCACTTTGGAAATCGATCTGGCCCTCTCTCAGAAAATTAGGAATAGTACTACTACCTCAAGATCCAGCCATACTACTTTTGGTCATCTACCAGGAAGACTGTCCACCATACAAGAACATTTGCTCAACTATGTCCATAGCAGCTTTATTCTTAATAGCCAGAATCTGGAAATAATCTAGATGTCCTTCAATCAAAGAATGGGTTCAGAAATTATGGTATATTTACAAAATGGAAAGCTACTCAGCAATTAAAAACAAGGAAATCATAAAATTTGCAGGCAAATGGATGGAACTAGAAAAGATCATCCTGAGTGAGATAACCCAGAACCAGAAAGACATATATGGTACATACTCACTTATAAGAAGATATTAGCCATATAATATAACCAGTCTAAAATATACAGACCTAAAGAAGCTAAATAACAAGGAGGAGCCTACTGAGGATGCTTAAATCTCATTCAGGATGGCAAACAGGATAGACACCAGCACCGGTGGATGAGAGGAAACAGAATGGGAGCTTACTATACAGGGTCCTCTGAAAGGCTCCACCCAGCAAGGGATCAAAACAGATGTGGAGACTTACAGCCAAACTTTGGGCAGACTGCAGGGAGTCTTATGGAAGAAGGGTGGGGCATAGAATGATTCCATGGGGACAGGAGCTCCACAAGAAGGCCAACAATGCTAAAAAATCTGAACTCATGGGTTCCTGCAGAGACTGATGCACCAACCTAGACCCCCTGCTTAGAGGTAGTCTAGGCAGCTCAGTAGATATGCAGCTCAGTCTCTATGTGGGTCTCCAAGTAAGAGGAACAGGGGCTGCCTCTGTCATGAACTGGGTTGCCTGCTCTTTGATCGCTTTCCCCTGGCAATGTGGCCTTGCCAGGCCACAGAGGAAGAGGATTCAGGCAGTTCTGATGAGACTTCATAAGCTGTGGGCAGATGGCAGGGGAGAAATACTCCCCTTTTCAGTGGACTAGAGGAAGGGGATTGGGAGAAGAGTGATGGAGGGTGGGACAGGGTGGAGTTGAGGGAGGGGGCTGTAATCAGGCTATAAAATGAATAAATTATGAAAAATAAAATAATACTAATAAAAAAGAAAGACAAAAAGAAATTCTACTTATTAAATTCTGTTTTTATATCTTAAATTGTTTTTATTATTTTATTCATCTGTGCTTTTACAGTCTTCATTGAAGTATGTGTTCATATTCTTTTTGAGTTCTTAGATTATGTCTATTGTTGCTATTTTGAAATCATTGTAACCTATTCCTGGCATTTGGGTTTTACTTGGTTACATGTCTAATTGGGGCATTGTCTCTCTCATTATATGATTACTTCATTTAAATTCTGTTCATGCACACACACACACACACACACACACACACAGACACACACACACACATAATCTGAGAAGACCCTAAGTTCCGTAGAGTCCCAGCTACTATCTCTGACAACACATGCTTACTAATATAGACACTTCTGTTCCCTGTCAAACCTACCACAGTAAGGAAGTGCAGAGTCATCTTTCTTCTGGAGGATAAAAACAAATTAAATACTGCTTTTAGTGATAACTCATTATAATAAACTATAGTACAACCACACATAGTCTTTCTCTAAGTGCAAGCTTAACATATAGCAAAGAAATGAAAAGATTTCCTGTGTGACCAAAGTACCTTGATTTCAGATACATTGCAAAATAAATAGAAATTTCCCATGTGAGTCATTTGGAAAATTTCAGTGTTTGACATCACTGGAGAGGTGACAGCTTTACTCACAAAGGCACAAAGTTTACACAAAGGAATAGGCTGAGAAACAGGGTCAATATTCTACCAGTCTCCAAGATGCACTGGGACATAGCCCTTAGTTTCTGTTGAGTGCACAGAGAAGTGTATTTCTGGATAAAAGCAAGATTACACACATCTAATCTCATTATTTAAAACCAGGGTAAGTGGACATGTTTTAATGTATGTGGCCTGGATCTGCAAAGTAAGAGTGGACCTCTCCAAGGCACTGGTAGGCAAAGTTGATCTGTTATGATAATATATCCCCCTTTCCAATTTTTAATGTATATTTTGCTAGATTAGACTGAGATAAAATTCATTAATGACTTAATCAACTATCATCTCAGTGACAAAATCAAATTCTTATCTGTTTAACCACTTTTTCACATAAATTGACCAGCACCCGGCATGAGTACACTGTGTGTATTGCCAGATCAGTTTTGAATTGGTTTCTCATTGATGACCCCTATCGCCTGCCTTCAGTTCAGAGAATAGGTTCCATGTAGATGATCCCTAAATTCACCTCACATCCTCCTTTGTTTTGTTTCTATTTTGCAAATGAAAGCAACAAAATCTGTAATTCACAGAGTATTTGTGATTTCACATTGGTTGTGATAAGCCATTTCTTTTCTTCAAAAATATGTGTTATGGATACTTCCTGGAGCCATAGAATGTCTTATGTTAGAACAACAAAAAAAATCAAATTGGAATGGAATGTTAAAAACCTTCAATACAAGCCAGACCATCATAGTGCATACCTAAAATCCCATCACATAGGAGTTTCAGTAGGCAGACAGGGTTCAAGGTCAGTCTGGGCTGTGTGGTGGGCACCTGTCTCATAAAAGTAGCAACCTAATAACTCTTCAGTAAATCAGTTTTTAAAATTACCTTTACAAGCCGTTCTTGTTGCATATCTCCATATCTCCAGCGAGTGGAAGCAGATGTCTGCCGTGAGGCATCCACCGTCTACCTAGTGACAACACTGACTAGTCTGGGAGTAATGAGAGGAAAAGAGGCAGTGCAGGAGAAAGATTGACAAGAAGAGGGGGAGGAGAACATATGGAAGGGAAGGACGGGAAATGCCTATCACTTATGGACACATTTTCTGGGTTCACCCCTGCGCCACCATCTTGTACACACCCACTGCGTAGTTTGTTGGGCTTGTGGTTCTAGAGCCAAGAAGTGTGTGTGAAGAGTGAATATAGGAGCCCCTTATCAGAGCCAATTCATCTGCATTTTAAAAAAATGCCCTTTTAAAAAAAAAGTTTCCTCATTCTGCTGAGAAGATAGTGTTTGCAAGCTATGGCGAAGATGTCAGGTCATCTACGTTTGTTGTCCTTGAAAGCCTCGCCCACACAGATTGGGAGATAACAGACTTTTTCTTTCCTTAAAGTTTTCAAGCTTGAGCTCAACCAAATACCTTTGTGGTGGAGCAGAGGATTTGAACCTAGCCCATTTAGTTTTAGAGCCCGTGTTCTTAATTTGGCCTCACCGTCTTTGAGCACAGGCCTATCTATTTCCATTCAACTTTCTGTTTATTTCAAGACTTTCTCCACTATCCAGGGTTTGAAGCAGCCCTTAGTGAGACTTTCACTTTGTAGAGAGGAAAGAGTATAAGTTTCTATGCTTCTTCCCCAAAATGATTCTCATATCTTTTCTCTGATTTTTAAAAAGATGATAAAGAAAGAATATAAAAGAAACCCAAAAGCAAGATCAGGAGACAATATAGGAGATTTAAAGAGAATGATATTATTTATGGAATTATACACCAAATAGGCTTTTTTTCCCCCTGAATTTAAAAACTGGGTAGAATTCTGCTCTGTGGAACTTTTCTTCTTTTTTACCCGTTAGATGATGCAGTCAAACTTTTGTAGCCAAGCTAGCAAACAGTCAGTGTTGTTAGCAGCTGGAGGTCCACAATAGTTTTAAATCTCATCATTGTCTTTTTTTTGGCTGATAAGCATGGAGAGCTTTGCAAGGTCTCTGTGTTCCCATGTAAAGTGTAAATACCTATAAAGTACTTGCAGTTGTGGTGTTGAGTAATGGTGAGGACTATGAATCCTATATTTTCAGCACTTGGAGGATTAGCTGGGGCAGACATATTATCATTAGCAACAGCAGTATTCAGGAGTCTGGTTGTGTAGTGTCATAACTAAGTCCTTCCTCTGAGATCTTAGATCATAGGTATGCTTTGTAGAGAAAATTCCTTTCTTCAGCTTCCCCATACTACACTCAATGAGCTCAGAGTCTGAATCATTAGATTCTAGGCATCCCATGGGTGTCAGAACTGTAGAGATTGTAGCTTAGTTCTATAAAACCCTTAGAAAGTAGGAATTCATTCTTGACAGGATAGTCTCTATGTTTTTACAGCAGTGTGAAATATCACATATTAACAAAAGGCTATCAGTGTGACACAGGGTGGGAAGGATCAATTGTTAACACAAAATTCCAAGAACACACAATGTTCAGGGTAGGGCAAAAAAGAATAGGATTTGATATTAATGGTTCTTCAAAAGTATGACATTTCTTAGTAATCTTAAATACTATCTGAAGCCCTGAATAGTCAGTGCTTTTCCAATATTCATTTGTATGATTTTTACATTTTTTACATTCTTCTCTAATCCATTGTTTTCTGTATTTATAATAAAAACCAAGCCTTAAAGAACCTAGACAAAAAGTTTAATGTCTGACTCATAAATCAGAACCCCTGGCTTTATTTAAGGCTCTTTCACAACTCACGGTAACAACACTTTGTTACATCCACATGGTGTTTTATGGGCTGTACATAGCGTGTCTCATCTTACCTTGCTTTCCTCAGCCATATGGTCCCTCCATAATTGCCATAAGGAGCTTCATCCTGGATTTGGATCTTGAAATTAGTAAAGTGACTCCAGCCTCAGACTCTGCTGAACCACAGCAGGGTTTAAGGAGTGCTTCTCTGTGTACTCTGTGCTCTGTTTGTTGGTGAGTGGCTTTCACCAAAGTGCAATTGAAGAGGAGAATTGGGATTCCTTAACTCATTCAAAAGCCCCCAAATTATGCATATTGCACTCATTATACCCATTGCACTCTCTGGTTCTGGATAGAGTATGAACAGATGGTTTTTATTCTGCACTCTCTGTGCTCCTGTTCTGTGTTACCTGAACTGGTATCATTTATTAAAGCCTTAGATAAAATCCTTTAAATTGTTTTTATTGTATCTTTTTAAAATTGTGGGAAAATCTACTCATTCCTGGTATATGCCTTAAAATCTTTGACCTCAGAATCAGAGAAGTTCAAACCTCCTACTCATAAGACCTCTTAAAATCCCATGAAAGCAAATCAGAAATAAGCATGTCCTACAGCTCACAAAGAGGAAATAAAATTGATATGACAGGAGACGTTTCTTTTTTTTTTTTTCTTATCAGTTACATTTTATTAACTATGTACCCCAGCTGTGTCCCGATCCCTCATTCCCTCCCAGTCCCTCCCTCTCTCCCTCCTCTCCACCGTGCCCCTTGCCAAGTCCACTGATAGGGGGGACCTCCTCCCCATTCATCTGATCCTGTTTTATCAGGTACCCTCAGGACTGGCTGCAAAGCTCTCCTCTGTGGCCTAACAGTGACTTAAATAACACTGTTACTAGTTAAAGTGGGAGGGGCTCTTTGTCTTGAATCCTTGATTCTCCATGTTCTCTCTGTCATTTCACAAACCTCCTCCTAGTTTTCTCTGTTGCACTTCCTTTCAGATTTTCCTTCCTGTCTGTAACTCACAAGATTACCAGAATAGACTCAGGAAGTGTGTAATAGGCGATTCTCACTCAGTCTTTGTATTCTTCTCTTTCATGTGTTTCTGCTCCTCACCAAGTAAAGAGACCAAATAAAGGAAAAGGAAAGAATAAAACCACAAGTTCTTATTTTAAATTATTTTCTTTCGTGTGAGTTAAAGAACCCCCATTCTCTTCTTCACTCCCTCTTTCCCATTCAGGTACCACAGAACAGAGAGCAGATAGAATCCAGAATAAAAACCATCCCGTTCATGTTCTCATGTAAAGTAGGACAAGCTATACTTTGTATGTTTTATCATTTTGTGTTCTCCTTCTCAGAAGCCAAAGCATGATGACCTTATCCTGGGAAAACCAAATAATGATAGTGGAGTTTGTTCTTCGAGGATTCTCTTCCATCCTGCAGCTAAATATTTCCCTCTTTATAATGTTTTTCATCTTCTACATCCTAACTGTTTCTGGAAACATCCCCATTGTTCTCCTAGTTCTGTGCAACCATGCTCTCCACACTCCCATGTACTTCTTCCTAGTCAACCTGTCCTTTTTGGAGGTCTGCTATACCTCCAACATTGTCCCCAAGATGTTGCTGATTATCATAGCCAACCAAAAGACTATCTCAGTGGTTGGCTGCTTAGCACAATTTTCCTTATTTGGATCCCTTGCTGCAACAGAGTGCCTCTTGCTCGCTGTGATGTCCTATGACCGCTACCTTGCTATCTGCCAGCCTCTCCGATATCCCATCCTGATGACTGGTCCTCTCTGTTTTAGGTTGGCTACTGGATCTTGGTCCTGTTGCTTCCTTCTCACATCTGTCACCATGGTCCTGCTGTGTAGACAGAACTTCTGTGGCCCTAATGAAATTGATCACTTCTTTTGTGACTTTGTCCCTTTGATTCATCTCTCCTTCATGGATACTTCACTGACTGAGACCATTGCCTTTGCACCTCTTCTGCAGTCACTCTGGTCCCGTTTCTCCTCATCACAATTTCCCATGCATGCATTCTCTTTGTCATCCTAAGAATACCGTCTGGCACAGGCCAGAGAAAGGCTTTCTCCACCTGTTCTTCCCATCTCACTGTCGTCACAGTATTTTACGGAACACTGATTGCCACATATCTTGTACCTTCAGCCAACTCTTCGCAACACTTGCGTGAAGTGTTTTCTCTGCTGTATACTATCCTGACACCTGTGTTCAACCCTATTATCTATAGCCTGAGAAACAGAGACATCCATGAAGCTTTGAAGAAATTCTTGAGCAAGAAGTCAGGCTTCCTCATATGACATGCAAAACAAAAGTGCTCTAACAGCTGCCTCTAAGGATGGCTGTAGTAGATGCTGCTAAGTTCTCACAGCTGCAGGCTATCTAGTATCCCATTTTATGGTATAAGTAGCTTTTATTTATTTATTATTTGCTTCAAAATTATATATTTATTTTACATCCCAATTGTAGCCCTCTTCCTCCTGGTCATTCTCTCCCACTCTCTTCACCCTATTCCCTACCCCCTTGTCCTCAGAAAATGGGTCCCCACTAATCTACCCCAGCATAGCATGCAGCTCAGGGCTGAGCTCCTCCTTATCTACTATGGCCAGGCAAGTCAGTAAGCTAGGCCAAAGTAATTGAAAGCATGCATCAGAGTTCATGTCATTCCATTCAACTTACTGGGGTCCCACATGAAAATAAAACTGCCTGTCTGTTACATAGGTATATGGAGCCTAGGTCCAGTCCATGCTTGCTTTTGGTTGGTGCTTCTGTCTCTGTAAGGCCCCATGGATCTAGATTAGTTAACTCTGATGGTCACCTTGAAGCATTCTTGTTCCTTCTGGGTCCTTTTATCTTTTCTTCCCACTGTTCCACAGGACTCTTTGACCCTAAACATGCCTGGTCTAGTCTAAGTAGCTCTTATTCTGTCATGCCATCTCCGAGAGTCTTGGATTCTTATTTAAAAAAAAAGCCTATAACCAAGGTGAAATGATAAGATTTTTGACCAATTTATTCAATTATTCATAAGTTTATTAGGCTCAAGGTACTTTGCTAGACATAAGTGATAAAAATAGATGAAAAAAAATCAGAGGTATTGTTTGCTATCATCAAACTCGCTGTTTAGTAAAAAGAAAATCATTAACCAAATACTCATTTAAAACCAGGAATATAAGTACAAAATTTTACTGATGATTCAAAAGAATAAGATGGTTAATATATATCTATTAGAAGGGCCAAAATCTAGAACACTGACAACACCGTATACTGGTAAGAATGTGGAGAAATCTCTCATTGCTGGTAGACATGCAACATTCTCAGCTACTTTGAAAATTAGTCTTGTAGTTTCTTAGAAAACTGAACATACTGTTTCAATATATTGAGCAATTACATCCTTTGTTCTTTATTCAAATTCAATGAAAACTTTCCACAAAAGAAAACTATACACAGATTTTTTAATAGCTGTATTATTTATAGTTGCCCCAAACTGGAAACAACCAAGATGCCCTTTAGCACATGAATGGACATATCCAGAAAATGGAAACTATTCAGCACTATAAAAAGGAAATGAATCACTGAAGGATGAAAAGACACATAGAAAGGAATACCAGTAATGCTCCTGAAAAAGTGACTGTTACCATGTTTCCAACTATACAACATTCTTGAAAAGACAAAACCATGGAGACAGTAATAGGAGAATAGTTGTCAAGCATAGGGAGAGGAAGCATGGATAAGGGGAGCAGAAAGCAATTACAGGAGAGTAAAGCTACTAAGTAATTCTATTAGGGTAGATATGTGTCATTACACATTTGTTGAAAGTCAAGGAGTGTATGACATCTACGGTCAGTCACAACTGGTAATTGGGTGATGGTCATGTTTCATTGGTACAATTGGACCCCTTGGGTATGAGATTTGGGTATTGAGAATACTGAGAAGGCTGAGTATGTAGAAACAGAAAATATATGGAAACTTGCTGTACTTTCTGTTTTGCAGTGAACCTAAAATTTCCATAAAATAAATTGATTAAAGATGTTAAGTCCATCCCAGAAGTACAGAGCTTTTGTGTCTTTCTCTGGAATATATTTGGCCTATGAAAAATATCTTATAATCTGCATAAAGAAAGTATGGCACATTTACACAATGGAGTATTACTCAGCTCTTGAAAAATCATAAAATTTGCAGGCAAATGGATGGAACTAGAAAAGAATTATTCTGAGTGAGGTAAGCCAGATCCAGAGAGATGAATATGGTATGTATTTGCTAAGAAGTGGATATTAGCTATTAAGTAAGTGATAGACAAGCTTAAATCTCTAGACTCAGAGAGGCTAGGTAAAGAGGAGGGTTTTAAGGGGACACATGGATCTCCCTGGGAGGAGGAAATAGGATAGGTTTTGCTGGCAGACAGGGGTTGGGGGTAGGTGGAGACAGGAGAGTGTAGATCAGGTGGAGGGAGAAAGTGTGAGGAAAGATGGCTAGAATTGAGTTGGGGGGCAGGTGGGAGGTGGTGTAGAAACCCAATGCAGTGGAAAATTTCTGGAAGGATAAAGGTTTTCTTGATGAGGACTCTTGGTAATTGAGGGGCATCTGGGTTGTTTCAGATTCTAGCTATTACACATAAAGTTGCTATAACCATGGTTGAGCAAATGTTCTTGTTGTATCCTTAGCATATTTTCGATATGTGCCTAGAGGGGTATAGGTAGCACTATTCCTAATTGTCTGAGAAAGCGCCAGATGGATTTCCAAAATGGTTGTACAAGTTTACCTTCCCACCAGCAACGGAGGAAAGTTCCCTTTCTCCCCATCCTCTCCAGCATGTGTTGTCATTTAAGTTTTGATCTAAGCCAAATAATCTATTTTCAAAAAAATTTAAAAAATTAAAAATGAATGTGGGGATTAAAGTCAATTTTTAAAATTTTTTATTAATTACACTTTATTCACTTTGTATCCCCCATAAGCCCCTCCCTCCTCCCCTACCGATCCTACCCTCCCTCCCCCTTCTTCATGCATGCCCTTCCCCAAGTCCACTGATTGGGGAGGTCCTCCTCTCCTTCCTTCTGATCTTACTCTATCACATCACATCAGGATTGGCTGCATTGTCATCTTCTGTGGCCTGGTAAGGCTGCTCCCCTCTCAGGGGGAGGTGATCAAAGAGCAGGCCAATCAGATTATGTCAGAGGCAGACCCTCTTCCCATTACTATGTAACCCACTTGGACACTGAACTGCCATGGGCTACATCTGTGCAGGGGTTCTAGGTTATCTCCATGAATAGTCCTTGGTTAGAGTATGAGTCTCTGGGAAAGACGCCTGCGTTCAAATTTTCTGGTTCTGTTGCTCTCCTTGTGTGGTTCCCGTTCTGTCCAGTTCTTACTATTTCTCACATCTTACATAAGATTCCATTCACTCTGCCCAACAGATGGCCATAAGTCTCAGCATCTGCTTTGATAGTCTGCAGGGCAGAGGCTTTCAGAGGCCCTCTGTGGCAGGTTCCTAGGTTGTTTCCTGTTTTCTTCTTCTTCTGATGTCCATCCTCTTTGACTTTCAGGATGGGAATTGAGTGTTTTAGTCAGGGTCCTCTCTCTTGATTAGTTTCTTTAGAAGTATAGATTTTAGTAGGTTTATCCAATGTTATATAGACATATAACATAGGATATATAACTATATATCCTATATTATATGAGTGAGTATATACCGTGTGTGTATTTCTGCTTCTGGGACAGCTCATTCAAGATGATCCAGCTTCTGGCTATTACAAATAAAGCTGCTACAAACATCACTATCTGCAGATGATATGATAGTATACGTGAGTGACCCCAAAAAATCTACCAGGGAACTCCAACAGCTGATAAACACCTTCAGCAAAGTGGCTGGATAAAAAATTAACTCTAAAAAATCAGTAGCTTTCCTGTATACAAAAGACAAAGAGTTGAGAAAGAAATTAGGGAAAAAAAAAACACCCTTCATAATAGCCACAAATGACATAAAGTACCTTGGAGTAACCCTAACCAAGCAAGTCAAAGACTTGTATGAAAAAAATTTCAAGTCTCTGAAGAAAGAATTAGAAGAAGATATCAGAAAATGGAAAGATCTCCCATGCTCATGGCTTGGCAGGATTAACATAGTAAAAATGGCCATCTTACCAAAAGCAATCTACAGATTCAATGCAATTCCCATCAAATTACCAACACAATTCTTTACAGACCTAGAAAGAAAAATTCTCAACTTCGTATGGAATAACAAGAAACCCAGAATTGCTAAAACAATGGAGAAAAGACAGTATCTTCAACAAATGGTGCTGGTACAACTGGATGTCTACATGTAGAAAAATGAAAATAGATCCATACTTAGCACCCTGCACAAAACTAAAGTCCAAGTGGATCAAAGACCTCAACATAAAACCAGACACATTAAATTAGTTAGAAAAAAAAAAAGTAGGGAATACCCTTGAATTCATTGGCACAGGAGACAACTTCCTGAACAGAAGACCAATAGCACAGGCTCTAAGAGCAACAATCAAAAAATTGGACCTCATGAAGTTAAAAAGCTTCTGTAAATCAAAGGACACCATCATCAAAACAAAATGACTGCCTACAGATTGGGAAAGATTCTTCACCAACTCTCTATCTGATAGAGGACTAATATCCAGTATATATAAATAACTAAAGAAGCTGAAAAGCAGCAAACCAAGTAATCCAATTAAAAAATGGGCAACAGAGCTAAACAGAGAATTCTCTGTAGAGGAATATAGAATGGCAGAGAAACACTTACAGAAATGCTCAACCTCATTAGCCATCAGGGGAATGCAAATCAAAACGACTCTGAGATTTTACCTTACACCCACCAGAATTGCCAAGATGAAAAACTCGAGTGACAACACATGCTGGAAAGGCTGTGGAGAAAGGGGAACCCTCCTGACATCAAATAGGATGAAGGAACCTAAGCTAAGGAACTGCCCAGATCAGATCGGCCTGTGGTAATGTCTGTAAGACATTGTTTTGATGGACAATTGATATGGGAGGACCAATCACACTGTGGATGTTTCCATCATAGGAAGGGTGGTTGTAGGCTAAGAAAGTTAGCTGAGTATCAGCCATGGGGCAGCATTCCTTCTTGAGCTTTAATTGCCTTCAATGATGAACTTAGACCCAGAGGTCTAAGCCAAATAAATCCCTTCCTTCCCAAGTTGCTTTTGGTCATGACATTTCTTACAGTTACAGGAAGTGAACTAAAGCAGCAACTTTCAAGCATTATGAAACAAAGAAGTAAATTCTGTCTAGACCTTTAGACCTTAATGTAATTAGAAGGCTTGGAAGGGTTGGTCCTAATGCTAACCCTCATGAAATAAATGAATGACCTTGTATAATGACCCAGTCTTTTTGAACTTCAGGGTTCTTATTTGTAAAAATTAAAGGTCCATACTGAATAACATTTTTGAAACAAGGAATTTCATGTGTTTTTTAAAAAAGAAGTCAAATAGATTTGCCTATAAGCAAATCTTATAGAGAAATTTTCTCAGAGGAGAGTCTACCAAGAGACTCTAGCTTTTCTCAAGTTGACATAAAACTAACTAGTACAGCATGAAAGCTGGTGCAGTTATTAGGCACTAGTATCAAGGAAAGACAAATTAGACTTGCTGTGGCACACCTTTTAACACTGTATCCCATTTGGCAATGGAATATGAGCTTGTAAGACATAATGAATGATTCACTGTTAGCAGAGTCTTGCAATGGTTTATAACTATAAAACAACGTTTAGGAGTCCACTCTAGGACTTGATAATAATGATTGCTAAATCAGTTACACGAGGAAACACTGTCCAAAAGTATTTGAGACAAGCTCTTCCGATGTAGCCCTGACTGGCCAAGAACCTTGCTCTACAAATCAGTGTTAATCCTGCCTCCCCAGTGCTATGACCACAGGATTGTGCTACAACATCCAGTGATGGTTCTTTTCTCTTTTTATTGGAAAAGATTTATCTGCCTCAAAATTAGTTATCACTTATTTCCAGTCCATGTCCTATTAATGATGGTCCTTTCTTGTCTTAGCTTAGAAAATGGCATTACATTAAGTATACAGTCTTCCATATCTATGGATTCAACTAACCATGGATCAAAGATATTTGGGGAAATTTTCAGATGTATAGAATAAAAAAAATTACTTTGTTATTTTTCCATAAATAATACATTGTAACAACTATTCCAATGACATTCGTTTTGGATTGGGAATTCTTAGTATTCTAGGGGTGATATAGCATATGGAAGAACTTAGATTAAGTGGAGATCCTATGTCAACATATGTCAGGACATGAGTATTCATGAAGTTTGTTCTTGACTCATTCAATAATTTATTTATGCATGTTAAAATGAGAAGTAAATAATGAGGAAGCCAGGCTATTCAGGCAAGATAAATGTATATAAGCTACCTTTCCCTTCAATGCTATTTATGCATCTCTTTCTTTAGTTACAAAACACACTCATTACTAAATTGGAGGATTTTAAATTTGTCTCTGAAAGATCATGTCATTTCAGTTATTTTTTTCCAGGACATCACTAAATAAATTTTCTAAAAAGTTCATATTTCCCCAGTGTGGCCAGATCTGGCAGTCAAATACTTTAAATATATTTAATTCCACATTTTGGGAGACTTCTTTGTTACACTGTATTTAAAGATGCTGGTGTTAAATGTTTTTATTTTTATTTTTATTTTTGTCTCTGCTCTGGCTCTATTTTAGCTTTCTTAACTCAAGCAACTATTGGTCTTAGAATGTCCCTACATTTGAGAAAAACTTGATGAATTCTTAATAAATGATGTATGTAAATTAAAAAAAAATCTGTTCGTCATTGGAGAAACAAGCCTAAACTATGAGCCAACATTGCCCTAATAATTTTCAAAGTTAAATAATATATTCTTATGTTTAGCATTCAATAAATGAAAACTCATTTAAAAAATATAGAATCTTCTGGATTCTATTTGTTCCTGATTCAAAACCAGCTTAGTTCAAAGCTCTTAGTTCTGAGTCAGCTACAGAGTAGAAAAGCTGATGGCAGCATTTCATACTTGGATAGTGTTTGTTCCTTGTCTGTTTCTTGAAAAGTATACATTGCTAATTCTGAGAATAGAAATATGTGATCTTGCCCCCCCTTGTTTTACCAATTAAACTATGAGACTATTTTCACCATTCATGGAGGTTAGTCAAGATCTGAGCTGGGAAATAACACATCCATACTTCACGAAAACACATGTACACTTTACTTTTTGCAGACAAAATTACCTTCTTCTAGAATCTTATCCAAATTTAGAATATTGTTGATATTATAATGTGTTGCAAGTAGAAGCAAAAGTTGTCAACTTTCAATTATCTGCAGGTAGCTGAATTGTAAAAAGTTGTCAATAATCTATGTGGGTGCATGATAGATGGCTAGATAGACAATTTTGTTTTCATCATGGGCAACTTAATTCAAGCTCTGCCACTTTTTAGCATTGAACAAAACTCATGAACCTTCACTTTTCTTTTCTTTTTTTTCCATGCCTCTTCTTTTTTTCTGTTTTTATTTATTTTTATATTTATTTTTAGTTACAGTTTATTCACTTTATATCTCAGCTGTAGCCCGCTCCATCATTCCCTCCCAAACCCACCCTCCATCCTTCATCTCCTTCCTGCCCCTCTCTAAGTCCACTAATAGGGGAGGTCCTCCTCCCCTTCCATCTGAGCCTAGTTTATCAAGTCTCTTCGGGACTGGCTGCCTAGTCCTCCTCTGTGGCCTAGCAAGGCTATTCCTCCCTCGGGGATGGGGGAGGTCAAAGAGCCAGCCATTGAGTTCATGTCAGAGACAGTCCTTGTTTCCCTTACTAGGGAAGCCACTTGGATACTGAGCTGCCATGGGCTACATCCGAGCAGGGGTTCTAGGTTATCTGCATGCATAGTCCTTGGTTGGAGAAACAGTCTCAGAAAAGACCCCTGTGCCCAGATATAGGTCCTTGTGGAGCTCATGTCCTCTCCAGGTCATACTAACTCCCCCTTCACTTTTCTTAAACTGTATCTATCCTTCACTGGTCCTGAATGAAAGCACATGCAGAATTTTGACTGGCTCACAGGTTATGAAAATTTGAATGAAAATGTCCCCATAGATTCATATATTTGAATGCTTGGCCTCCAGTTGGTGGAATGGTTTGGGAAAGATTAGGAGGTATAATCTTGTTGGAAGAGGTGTGTCCATAGGGATGGACTTTGAGGTTATTAATTCTTACAGCATTTCCAGTTAGCCCTTTCTGCCCCACGCTTGTGGATCAGGTGTAAGCTCTCAGTTACTCTTCCAGCACTGTGTTTGCCTGCCTACTGCCATTTTTCCTGCCATGATTTTCACATACTCTATCCCTCTAAAACCATAAGCCCCCAAATGAAACGTGTAAGTTGCCTTGGTCACTGTATTTTATTATAACATTAGACAAGAAACTAAGGCATAAATAAAGTCCAGTGGATAAAGAACTCTACTAGCTCTTTCAGGTTCATCTTCCACACAAACCATAGAATAAAAGTATTATTAGAAACGTATTTACAAGACTGCCTTGTCCTCCTCGCAAACCCAGCAGTGGTGAGCTCTACCCCATTCCCTGTGCTCACCCATTCCCAGCCCACCGTTCAATCTGGATCCCCAGAGGAGGCCTGTTGCCATCTGGGACAGACAGGCAATACTCCTACATCTCAGACCTGCCATCTGGGTCCCTCTGGAAAATCCCAGAAGTAGTGGGCTACTCCCTGTCCCCTGCATGCTCCTTCTCCTGGGCCACATTCCTACCTACATTCACAGAGACCTGTGGTCATCAGTGACCATCAAGTAGAACTTGCACTCCACCTCTTGCTTGCTGCTCCTCCTAAAATACTTCCAAAAGAGGTAAACTGCACCTGCTTCCTGGCACTCCATTTTTCTGGCCCACAACTCAGCCTGCATCACTGGAGGCCTGCCAATACCTCAGACAACCAGATGGCTAAAGGCGAGCCTAAGAACACAATCAGCAAGAACCAGGGCAATATGGCACTACCAGAACCCAGCTATCATACTACAGTAAGCCCAGGATATCTTGACACAACTGAAGCACAAGAAAATAACCTTAAAGATAAACTTAATATGATGATAGAGGCTTTTAAAGACTCAATTCCTTTCTAGAAATA
>NW_026594216.1:709572-793934 GCF_907164565.1 Psammomys obesus | reverse complement strand
AAAAACACATGAACATCTCATTAGATGCTGAAAAGCCTTTGACAAAATCCAACAACCATTTATGTTAAAAGTTTTGGAGAGATCAAAGATACCAGGTGCATATCTAACCACAGTAAAGGCAATATGCAGAAAGCCAATAGCCAATAGCCAATATTAAAATTAAATGGAAAAAAAACCTCAAAATAATTCTACTAAATTCAGGGACAAGTCAAGGCTGTAAGGCTGTTCACTCTATATATATTCAACATAGTACTTGAAGTTCTAGCTTGAGCAATAAAACATTTAGTGGAGACCAAAAGGATACAAATTGGAAAAGAAAAAAATCAAAGTATATATTTTTGTAAATGATATGATAGCATGCACAAGGGACTCCCAAAATTCTACTAGAGAATTCTTGTAGCTGATGAACACCTTCAATAAGGTATCTGGATATAAAATTTAACTAAAAAAATCAGTAACCATCCTTTAGACAAATGATAAACAGGCTGAGAAAGAAACTAGAAAAACAACACCCTTAAAAATAGCCAAAAATAATATAAAATATCTTGGGGTAACTCTAACCAACCAAAGGAAAGACCTTCATGACAAGAACTTGAAGTCTTTAAAGAAACAAATTGAAGATGATAACACAAGATGGAAAGATCTCCCACGCTCTCGGATAAGTAGGATTAACATAATAAAAATGGCCATCTTACCAAAAGCAATCTACAGACTCAATGCAATTTCTCCTTAAAATTCTAATACAATTCTTTACAGACTTTGAAAGAACAGTTCTTAACCTCATATTGAAAAATGAAAAAACATAGGATAAAAGACAGCATCTTCAACAAATACTGCTAGTCAAATTGGATGCAAGTTAACCCATACTTATCATCATTCATAAAACTCAACTACAAATAAACCAAAGATCTTAACCTAAGGCCAGTTACAATGAATCTTACAGAAGAAAAAGTAGAGAATATTCTTGAATGCATGGAAGTAGACTTTACAAACACAGCACCCATAGAATAGGCACTAAAAATAACATTAAACAGGACCTTATGAAACTTAAAAGCTTTTTATGGCAAAGTACACTATCATTCAAACTGGTGAAAGACTGGAAAATATTTTAACAATTGTATATCCAACAGGAGGTTAATATCTAAAATGTAAAAAGAATTAAAGAAAAACGGGTTATCCAGTGCATATTTCTGCATTTTTTTAACTAAAAAATCAGGTGTGCATAGGAGTGTTTGGGTCTTCAATTTGATTCCATTGATCAACATGTTTTTTGGTGTTAAAACCATGCTATTTCTATTAGTATAGGTCTGTAGTACAACTTGAAATTGGATAGTGATACCTCCTGCAGTTCATTATTCAAGATTGTTGTAGCTATACTGGGTGTTTGTTTTTGTTTTCTATAGGAAGCTGAAAATTGTCTTTTCAAGACCTTTGTTGGAATTTTGTTGGGGATTGCATTGAATCTGTAGCTTGCTTTTGGTAGGGTGGCTATGAGCATGGCAAATCTTTCCAACTTGTGATCTCTGCCTCAATTTCTTTCTTCAATATCTTAAAGTTTTATTATACAAGTCTTTTACTTGCTTGGTTAGAGGTACCCAAAGATACTTTTGAGGCTTTTGGGAAATGTATTGTTTCCCTCGTTTCTTTCTCAATCTATCATTTGTACATAGGAAGGCTACTAATTTTTGTGTCTTAATTTTGTATCCTGATACTTTGCTAAAAGTGTTTATAAGCTGTAGGAATTTCCTGGTAGAATTTTTAGGGACATTTATATATACATATCACTTGTAAATAAAGATACGTGTACTTTTTTTCCTATTTGTAAAAAATAACAACAACAACCTAGGATAGTATAAACAGTTCTGTGCAATATAAGAATTCCTGGATTCCTAATTTCAAGCTGTACTACAGAGTAATAGTAATAAAAATGGCATAGTGTTGGCATAAAAACAGACAGGTGATGAATGGAATCAAATCAAAGACCCTGAAATAAACCCACACACCTACAGACACTTGTTTTTTGACAAAGAAGCCAAAACCATATAAAAGGGAAAAAAAAGCATCTTCAACGAATGGTGCTAGTATAACTGGAGGTCTGCATGTAGAAGAATGCAAATAGATCCATATCTATAACCCTGCACAAATCTCAAGTACAAGTAGATCAAAGACCTTAACATAAAATTGGATACACTAAATTTAATAGAAGAGAAAGTGGGGAATAGCATTGAATGCATTGGTGCAGGAGACAACTTCCTGAACAGGACACCAACAGCTCAAGCAGTTAGATAAACAATTAATAAATGGGACTCCACGAAACTGAAAATCTTCTGTAAGGCAAAGAACACCATCAATAGGACAAAAATGGCAGCCTACAGAATGAAAAAGATGTTCACCAACCATAGATCTGAGATAGGCCGAATATCCAAAATATATCAACAACTCAAGAAACTAAATATGAACAAACCAAATAACCCAATTAAAAATGGGATACTGAGCTAAACAGAGAATTATGATCAGAGAATCTTAAATGGCTGAGAATCACTTAAAAAATGCTCAACATTCTTAGTCATCATGGAAATACAACTCAAAACAACTCTGACATTTCACCTTACACCTATCAAAACAGCTAAGTTCAGAAATTCAGGTGGCGACACATGCTGTTGAGAATATGGAGCATGGCAAACATGCCTCCACTGATTATAGGTGTGAAAACTTGTACAAACATCCTGAAAATCAATATGAATGTTTCCAAAAATACTGGGAATAGTTCTACCTCAAAACCCAGCTATATTACTCCTGGGCATATACCCAAATGATGCTCCACCATACCACAAGGACGCTTGCTCAGCTATGTTTATAGCAACTTTATTCATAATAGCCAGGAATTGGAAACAACTTGGATGTCCATAAACTGAAGAAAGGATAAAGAAAATGTGGTACATTTAAGCAATGGAATACTACTCAGTCATTAAAACAAGAACATCATGAAATTTGCAGGCAAATGGGTGGAACTAGAAAATATCTTTGTGAGTGAGGTTACCCAGACCCAGAAAGACACACATTGTATGTATTCACTTATAAATGGATATTAGCCAAAAAGTACAGAATAGCCATCTTACAATTCACAGAACCAAAGAAGCTAAGTAATAAGGAGGGCATAAAGGAAGATGGTTGAATCTCACTCAGAAAGGGAAATAAAATGACATCTGAAGTAGCTGGAGGAATGGAAATGGGTGGTAATGGGGTACAGAAGGGAACAGAGATATGGATCAGGTGTGTGGAAAGGGGTGAGGGCTGGGAGACAGAACCAAATTCAAAGGAGGGGGTCATTTATGGGACAGGAGAAGCTCCAGGTAGTCTATGGTGGTGACCCCAGCTGAGACTCCTAGCAGCAGAGGAAATAAAGCCTGAAGTGGCCTCCTCCTATAGCCAGGCTGGTCTTCTGTTGGAGGGAGGGGGACACCAACCCACATATAAAACCTTTAACCCAGCCAGTCAATGATTAACCCAACTTGAGTCAAATGCCATGAGAGAGCCCACCACTGACACTACTACAAATATTCTGCTTTTCTTTCAGACAGGAGGTTAGCATAACAGTTATTTGGGTGGCCTCACACAGACACTGATGAAAAACGATGCAGAAACACACAGCCAAACTTTAGGTGGAGATCATGGAATCACATGGAAGAAAGGAAGGAAGAAACGAAAGTGCCAGATAGGTCAAGGACATCACAAGAAAGCCTAAAAAATCAACTAACCTGCACTTTTATGGGCCCACAGAGACTGAATCACCAAGCAACACCCGCTACCCCCAACATATGTAACGAATGTACAGCTTGGTCCTTGTGTTGGAGCTCTAACAGCAGGAGCAGGGGTTGCCTCTCACTTTGTTGCTTGCCTTTGAATCATTTTCCTCCAACTGGACAGCCTTTCCTAGCTTCAGTACAAAATGAGTCCAGTCTTACCTGATATGCCAAGGCAGGTTAATATCCGAGGAAACTCTCCCTTCTCTGAGAAGAAAGGGAGAGGGACCCAGGGAGAAGGGAGGAGAGATGAAAGGAAGGGACTAGGAGGAGAGAAGTGGAGGTGGGAGGGAGGGATTGGGAGGAGAGAAGGGGAGATGAGAGGGAAGGACTGTGAGGAGAGAAGGGGGGGGGAACTTCCTTATGGGATGTAAAGTAAATAAATAAAATAATGAATGAAAAGGAAATTACATTTTCTTTTGATAGTATAAAGTGGTAACTGTTCAGAATTTGCAAGACCTAGGGTAAATGTATGGTTAATCTATTCTGTATTTTTAACAGATAAGTAGAAAACGTCTCAGAGGATCAGATAGACTTTCTCACATAATTATAGAGCAACAGTTGGAATTCAGCACTTTGGAGTGTGGGTCTTCCTCCCAAATGCCACACTCCCAACTCAGTGGCTTCTCTTCTTGCAGAAGAGCACATAAGTAACTTCTAATTTTACGGCCACTGTATCTGAGACCACATGTGTCAATGGGGATGTAGTATCGTCAGACAGTTCCTCCAGCCTACAGTACTCCTCCTACAAGGCCCCAGCCTGGATGAAACCAGTTCATAAAGCTTCAAGGTTTTTTTGTGGTTAGTAAACCACTGTCATTCGGGGAAACACTTCCTTAGTATTCCTTCTGTAGGAAACCACAGACCTTGACTTCTCATACAGAGAAGGGAAGATGTTTGTTTAAAACTGGCTTCCCATTTCTATTAAGACAATAAATGAAACATGAAGTGTGAAACTCTTTCCAAGTTTGTGGGGTCTAAAGGATCAGAGCTAGTCCATTCCTGGCTCCACAACAGGAAATAAATACTGAAAGTTTGCTAAGAACCAAGATATATGACTACTGATTCTCAGCCTCTCCGTTGTAATCCCTTTGGTAAACATTTATCTTCAAAAATATTTGTGTTAAATTCATAGCAGTACAAAAATTACATTTATGAAGTAATAAAAATAATTTTACGGTTAAGGGTCACCACAACACGAGAATCTGTATTGAAGAGTTGCAGTATTAGGAAGGTTGAGAACCGCTGACCTAAACCAATGGATTTCTAGCCTTAGAGTTGGGGAAACGTGCCCAAGCCAATCAAAAAAACAAGAAGGAGGATAAGCAGTCTTTGAGGCCCACCTGCGTGTTCTCTGAGAGGTTGTTTTTCTTTAGCTTATTTATGTTTGGTTCATTTAAAACTTAATTTGAATGTACACTCTACTCCCATAAAAAGACATGCACATATATGTTTATTTTTTGCTAGAACTTTACTTTCTTTATACTCCCTTATTTTTTTTGTTATTAAAATACATAAAAGCTGTGGGAAAATATTTGGCTTAATTTAAATCCAGTAAGATTGGGGACAAATGGTTTGATCTGGATTAGAGGAGTGCAAGAGAGTATTTAGAGAGAGCTACTGTTCAGAATACAAGCTTCTGTGTATCAAGTAAATCACAGCCACCCATGCTGCAATTTAAACATAATGCTTGCAATTAATACATTATAATTATATGTATTTATGTGATAATGTCACAATTTGTATACAATGAATATGATCAAATCAGAATAATTAGCATGTCCATCTCCCATCTTGTTACATATTTTACATATTTATCATGCCTTTGTATTGGAAGCTTACAAAAACCTATACCTATACATTGTTGAAAATTAAAGTCCTCATCTTTACACAGAATTCTATAATTCTTTTCCCTTTTAAAAATGTATTTTAGTCATAAGAAAGAAGGGAAGTTAGTCTGATGAGGAAGGATAGGAGCTCCAAAAGACCAAATATATCTGGGCACAGGGTCTTTTCTGAGACTGACATTCAACCAAGGACCATGTATGGATATAACCTAGAACCTCTGCTCAGATGTAGCCTGTGGTAGCTCAGTAACCAATTGGTTTCCCATAGTGAGGGGAACAAGGACTATATCTAACAGGAACTCAATGACTGGCTCTTTGGCCTCCCCATTCCCCAAGGGAGGAGCAGTCCTGTTAGGCCACAGAGGAGAGCTTTGCAGCCAGTCCTGAAGATACCTGATAAAACAGGATCAGTTGAATGGGGAGGAGGTCCCCCCTATCAGTGGACTTGGAAAGGGGCACAGTGGAGATAAGGGAGGGAGGGAGGGACTGGGAGGGAATGAGGGATCGGGACACGGCTGGGATACAGAGTTAATAAAATGTAACTGATAAGAAAAAAATAAAATTCAAAAAAAAATTAAACATGAAAAAATGTATTTTAGTACTCTATACAGTTTTATATTCCTCTTGTGCAACTTTGAATGAGACTGTCTCCGACTGTCTTGGTATTTGAACACTTCATTCTTGTTGGTTGCAGTGTTTAGGGAGGTTTCAGTATTGCATCCTTGCTGGAGGAAGTATGTCACTGTGGGCAGGATTTGATATTGAAATCCTCCAAATACTTCCAGTTTATTCTCCTCTGCTCTCTGCTTTGTGCTTGTGTTTGAAAATATAATCTCTCAGTTTCCTGATCCTGCTGTTAGGCCTGCCACTTGCTACAATGCTCCCCTGGAATAAGTCAAAATAAACTCTATCTTCCATAAATTGTTTTTGGTCATGGTGCTTTACCAACGCAACAGAAAGGGAACTAATACACCTTCCCATTCTTCCTAGACTGCCGTTATCATTATCCCACAGTCCTTTGTGATAGCAATAATTTTAGCTTCTCTCTGAGTAGTAATGCACACTATTTACCTTTCTCTGCCTGCTTTATTTAATTTAGTTTATACTAGTCTCTAATTTCATCCATGTTGCTACAAATAACAGGATTTCATTGATTTTATGGCTGACTTCCAGCCCATTTAAAGTATACCATGTTCTTTTTAAATAAATTCATCAGTCTATGAATTTAAACACATTCATAGACATTTCACATGATTGGATGCTGAAAAAACTGGGTATTCATAAACAAACAACAACTAGATATTTCTCATCTTATTAAGAGACAGCTTAATTATATCAAAGACCTAGATGCAAGAAAACTGTGAAAACACTAGAAGAAAATACTGTAGAAATACTTCAAGTCATTAGTATAGACAATGATTATTTTAAATAAAACCCTAAATGCCCAGGCGATAAAACAAAAACAGAAGAGAAGAATTATATCAAAATAAGAAGCTTCCAAAGAGCAAAGGAAGCAGTCAAGAGAGTAACTTTACATATATGCAGTATTATTATCTAAAATACACAATGAAAATTTAAAATAAACCATTGACAACAAAGCTAGGCATGGCGGCACATGATAATCATTCTGAAGAATTCTGAAGGTAAGGGCAATATAATTGGTCAAATTTTGAGGACAATCCAAGGTAAATAGAAAGCTCTGTGCTATCCAGGATCACATGGTAAGGGTTTGTGTCAAAAACAAGGATTCCAACAATGGAGAAGGGTTTCCTTTTCTCCACATGTGTTGTCACTCAAGTTTTTGATCTTGGCCATTCTGATGGGTGTAAGGTGAAATCTCAGGCTCGTTTTGATTTGCATTTCCTGGAAGACCAAGGACACTGAGCATTTCTTTAAGTGTTTCTCTGTCATTTGATATTCCTCTTCAGAATTCTCTGTTTAGCTCTCTACCACCTTTTTTTATTTGGATTACTTGATTTATTGCTGTTTTACTTCTTGAGTTCTTAATATATTCTGGATATTAGCCCTCTGACAGATATAGGGTTGGTGAAGATTCTTTCCCAGTTTGTAGGGTGTCTTTTTGTTCTGATGACAGTGCCCTTTGCTTTACAGAAACTTTTCAGTTTCATGAGGTCCCATTTGTTAGCTGGTGAGAATGTACACTTGTATAACCACTTTGGAAGTCAATCTGGCACTTTCTCAGACAATTAGCGAAAGTGTTACTTCAAGACCCAGCTATACCACTCTTAAATATATATCCAAAATATGCTCATATATCCAAAATATGCTCAAGTATACGAAAAGGACATTTGTTCATCCATGTTCATAGCAGCTCTATTCATAATAGCCAGAATCTGGAAACAACCCAAATGTCCCTCAATGGAGGAATGGATACAGAAACTGTGATACATTTACAAATGGAATACTACTCAGCTATTAAAAACAAGGAAATCATGCAAATTGCAGGCAAATGGTGGGGTCTAGAAAAGATTATCCTGAGTGAGGTATCCCAGAAGCAGAAAGACACACACAGTAAATACTCACTTATAAGTGGATATTAGACATATAATATAGGATAATCATACTAAAATCTGTATACCTAAAAAAGATAAACAAGAAGGAGGACCCTCAGTCCTCATCCAGAAAGTCAAATGGGATAGACATCAGAAGGTGAAAACAAAGAACAAGACAGGAGCCTACCACAGAGGGCCGCTCAAAAACTCTATCAAGCAAGGTATTAAAGCAGATGCTGAGACTCATATCCAAACTTTGGGCAGAGTGCAGGGAATCTTATGAAAAAAGGAGGAGATGAAAAGATCTGGAGGGAATTGGAGCTCCACAAGTAGAGCAACAGAACCAAAAAAAAATCTGGGCCCAGGGCTCTTTTCTGAGACTGATATTCAAACTAAGGACTATTCATGTAGATAACCTAGAACCCCTGCACAGATGTAGCCCATGGCAGCCCAGTCTCCAGGTATGTAACCTAGTAAAGGGAACAGAGCCTGTCTCTGACATGAACTCAGTGGCTGGCTCTTTGATAACCTCTCCTTGAATGGGGTGGGGGGACTTTCCAGGCCACAGAGGAAGACCATGCAAACAGTCCTGATGAGACCTGATAGGCTAGGGTCAGTTGGAAGGAGCATGGGAGGAGAAGAGGGAGGAAGGTCAGGATTGTGAGGGAATGAGGGAGGAGGCTATAGCTGGGATACAAAGTGAATAAATTGTAATAAATAAAAAAATTAACAAATAAAAAATAAAAAGGATTCTTTGGACTGTTGTGACTTTAGAGTTTTGGCATCAAGATTTCTTTAGTCTTATCCAGTGCTCCTCAGGGAATACCTTATGATCTCATTTACAAAAATATAAAATAATGAAAATAACCACTCCTCAGAGACTCTTGAAACAACAAAATTTCAAAAGCCACCAAAGGGAGCTAAAAAGGTTGGCTCAGTAGTTAAGAAGACTTCCTATATTTGTAGAATTCCCAGACTCAGTTCCAAGCACTCATATCAGTGAGCTCATAATTATTTGTGATTCCAGTTCCAAGGAATCCAGTGTCTTCTGGGCCTCCACCTCTAATATTACCTATTATAAAAGAAGTTCTTTCTTCATTGAGAAAGTAAACCAGCAAATATTAATGATTGACAATCAGTTCTTTATTCCATTCTCAAAGATAGTATGCAGGTGTATTTTTCAAGTCACATCTAAGAAATAACACAGAATGTTATATTTATTTAGTTCAAAGCATTAATAAACACTGTTATTTAGTAAACAATGTTGTCTTGGAAACAACTGGTTCTTTTAAGTGCTTACCATGCTTCCTTGTATTCAGTTTAACTGTCTCACTTCAACATCTGTAGGTGGGGTATTGTCAGTGACCTTTAGGTTATGTTGAAAGAATACTAGAATTTCCTTTAAAAATTTTTCTTTAAAAGATTTCTTTAATGAAATAGTGGAAAGACTTAATGTCACACTCTTTCACTGTCATTAAATACCAGCAACTAGAATCCTGTATTCCCTATTCCATAGTGTAACAGTTTAAGATAAAAAAATATGTTTATTTTTATATAGTTTATCAGGTCTCATTAGGACTGGCTGCAATGTCCTCCTCTGTGGCCTGACAAAGCTGCTCCTCCCTCAGGGTTGGGGGTGGTTAAAGAGCCAGCCACTGAGTTCATGTCAGAGACAGTCCCTGTTCCCCTTACTAGGGAACCCACTTGGAGACTAAGCTGCCATGGGCTACATCCGAACAGAGGTTCTAGGTTATATCCTGATAAACTAGTGTCAGATAGAAGAGGAGGAGGATCTCCCCTATCAGTGGACTTGGAGAGGGTCATGGGAGGAGATGAAGGAGGGAGGGTGGAATTTGGAGGAAATGAGGGAGGGAGCTACAGCTGGGATGCAAAGCGAATAAAATGTAATTAATTTAAAAATTAAACATTTAATTAAAAATGAAAAAATATTGACGGCAATTTTTTAAAAATGAGTAAAATAAAAACAAAGCAAAACAAAACAATAACTTAAAGAATATGAAAAATGGGCAAACAATCTGAAAAGCTATTTGTAAAAAGAAGACATAGAAATGGAAAAGTATATAAAACAAATCAAGGAAATAAAACTAAAACCTTGGTTTGGTATAATTTTACTGTAGCCAGAATGATTAAATTTAGAAAAAATAAAAATAAATAACATTTTAAGAGGATGCAGACAAACAGGAACTGATCAACTGTTGGTGAAAAATGTAAATGAGTACAGCCACTATGTAAAAGATATAATGTGGTAGTTCCTTAAAGAACTGAAAGCAGAACTACATTATATTTGATCTAATCATCTCATTTCTGGGTATAAAACTAAAGGGGAATAATGTCTTTACATCAAGAAGAGATTTGTACATATGTGTTTATTGTAACACTAGTCATAATAGCCAAGGCATGTACAATCAAAACTATAAACTTTTAAGCTTCTAAAAGTCCATATCAATTTTATTCTCAAAATGAGAGTAGTAATTGGCAAAAACCTTTAGAGCCTGTCATAAAGGGACCACAAACAAAGCCCATTGCCATTTATAGGCAGATTCTTTCTCATGACAGGAGACAAGATGCTGTCTTATGTTCTATACGTTCTTGATTGTGGTTCCAGTGTTGTGTAGTCCTTTGGTGATGGATGAGCCAAAGTTTAGTTGTATAGTCAAGGTTGATCTGGGGTTAACGGGCAGGAAGTACATATTATACCCATGGCTGTCATCACAGGGATTAATTATCTGTTTGACAGCCCCAGCACTCCTCTTTTTCTGAGTTTATGCAAGAGAAGTCTGGGATATATTCCCATCTCATGTATTTGAGCTCAAAGAAGATGGAAATTTAATAGAGAGTCACATTATCCTGTTGAAATAAAGAGTCTATAGAACAAAGGGATGACTTCTTGTACATTCTGGGCCCTGCCTGTCTTCCTAAGGAACAAGAGTACAAAATTATGATACTTGCTTTTGTCCTACATAGCTGAGGTCTAGAACCAATCTCATACCTGTTTTACATCTTAGGCTCTGACATAAATCGGGAAGACTGTCTAGGTGTTATCTAAGAACTATATTGAGAATAATAACTAACATTATACTTACAATTTCATAAAATCTTTTCTATACTCCTCATTTGTCTCAGAAGCAGAAATGACTCCCATGGTACATGAAACTTCATCAAGGCTCAAAGATGCTAAGTAATTGTGCTAAATAGTTTTATGTCAACTTGACACAAGATAAAGTCATCTGAGAGGAGGGAACGTCAATAAAGGAAATGGCTTCATAAGATTGGTCTGTAGACAAGTCTGTAAGGCATTTTCTTTATTAATGAGGACCTAACCTATTGAGGTTTGTGCCATCCATGGGCTCTATAAGAAAGCAGACTGAGCACATCATGTGGAACAGGCCAGTTAGCAGCAATGGCCTCTGCATCAGCTTCTGCTTCCAGGTTCCTGCTCTATATGAAAGTTCCTGTCTTCACTGCTTTGGATGATGAACTGTTATATAGAACTGTGAGCAAAATAAATAGTTTCCTCCCCAAGTTTCTCTTAGTTGCGATGTTTCATCACAGCAATAGTAACCCCAGTTAGGACAATGACTTTCTAAACTATTTCTGTGGCTATTTTCTGTTTCCCAACACTATGTTATTTCTATGCAGCATATCCCCATGTCTAACATTCCATAATTCATTTCCTCCTCATACAAATTGATCACGCTTACGATTGGTTAGTTATAAAATATAAGTGCTTAAAATTCTAAGGTTTGGTTTATATTATCTGAATATATATGGAATTTTCAAACACCATTTATCGTGATAAGTGAATTAAAATCTGAAAGCTGTAAACTGGGTAGGTATATGGTGATTTTTTTCCAGTCTGTAGGCTGTCATTTTGTTCTGTTGAGTATGTGCTTTCCTTTACAGAAAATTTTCAGTTTCATCTGACAGAGAGCTAATATCCAGAATATATACAGAACTCAAGAAATTTAAACATCAAAAATCCAAATAATTCAATTAAAAATAGGGTACAGAGCTAAACAGAATTCTCAACAGTGGAATATTGAATAGCAGAGAAACACTTAAAGAAATGCTCAATGTCCTTAGTCATCAGAGAAATGGAGATCAAAATTGCTCTGAGATTCTATTTCATACCCATTAGAATGCCTAAGGTCAAAAACTCAAATGACAACACATGCTAGAGAGGATGTGGAGAAAGGGGAACACTCCTCCATTGCTGGTGAGAGTGCAAACTTGTACAACCACTTTGGAAATCAGTCTGGTGCTTTCTCAGAAAGCTGGGAATAGTGCTACCTCAAGATTCAGCTGTACCGCTCCTGGGCATATATCCGAAAAATGCTCCACCATACAAGGACATTTGCTCAACTATGTTCATAGCAGCTTTATTCATAATAGCTAAACTCTGGAAACAACCTAGATGTCCTTTAGCCAAAGAATGGATATAGAAATTGTGGTACATTTACACAATGGAATACTACTCAGCTATTCAAAACAAAGACATCATGAAATTTGGAGGCAAATGGATAGAACTAGAAGAGATCATCCTGAGTGAGGTATCTCAGAAGCAGAAAGACACACGTGATATATACTCACTTATAAGTGGATATTAGTCATATTATATAGGATAAACATACTAAAATCTACAGACCTAAAGAAGCTAAATAACAAGGAGGACCCTATGGAAGATACTTAATTCTCATTCAGAATGGCAAACAGGATAGACATTGGAATCGGTGGAAGAGAGGGAACAGGAAGTGAACCTATCATAGATGTCCTTTAAGATACTCCACCTAGCAGGGGATCGAAGCAGATACAGAGACTCACAGCCAAACTTTGGACAGAGTCCAGAGAATCTTATGGAAGAAGGGGAATATAGAAGGACCTGTTGGAGAGCCTTACAGAAAACCAACAAAGCCAAAAAAAAAAGAAAAAAGCTTGGCCCAGGAGGTACTGCAGAGACTGATGCACCAACCAAAGACCATGTATAGAGAGGACCTAGACCTCTTGCTCAGATGTATTCCACAGATAGCTCAGTCTCCATGTGAGTTCCCTAGTAAGGGGAAAAGAGACAGTCTCTGACATGAACTCAATTGCCTGCTCCTTGATCATATCTCTGGTGGGGTGATATAGCCAGTCCACAGAAAAGAGGATCCAGGCAGTCCTTATGGGACCTGCTAAGATAGATTCAGGCAGTAGGGGAGAAGGACTTTCCCTACCTGTGGACTAGAGGAGAGGGATAGGGGAAAAAGAGGGAGGGAGTGTGGGACTGGAAGGAGATAAGGGAGGGGGCTATATCTGGGATACAAAGCAAATAAATTGTTTAATAATAATAATGATAGAAAAATAAATTGTGTATATGTTTTTGAGAACTCATCACTTCCAGGGTCTAAATTGAATACCCATCTTGTATCACAGGCATTATATATGCTTCCAGTTTTAGTTTGGCACACAGTTTGGCACATTATTTTTACCCATGAGAGTTGATTAATATATTATGCATCAACAAGACAAAATCATGAGCCTGAATATCTGTAGGATCTCTTTTCTATTTTAAGGATTTTCTGTGTTTTAATATTATTCTGTATTGTTCAACAACATAGAATATCCTGAAATTGTGTTGTACCTTTTGTAGTTTTGTTCTCTTTCCCTAAATTGTTGACATTGATGGCGAAACAGCATTAAAATAAAATCTAGTAACTTATTTAATTTAATGTGCCACACAGTTATTTAAAAACATCTAAAGTTAACATGCAAAATTCTGTATGGCATTTTCCTAATACTTAGTTTAGGCTGATTCTTTATCATAGAGGCTCCCAACTTGTGTGTCCAGGTCCCTTTGGGAAGTCAAATTTCACCTAAGACAATCAAAAAAAGATAATTACATTACAATTCATAACAGTAGAAAAAGAGTTTTTAAATAGCAGTGAAAATAATTTTATGATTGGGGGTCACCACAACACGAGGAACTGTATTAAAGGGTCACAGCATTAGGAAAGTTGAAAACTACTGCTCTACCCTCTACTCTGTTTCTCTCTTCCAATTTGTTAATCTTTTTGACCTGTACCATCCAATTCCTAACATTCCTCTTTCTACTTTCATGCCACATGTATTCAATTGTCTTATTTATCTTACTCCTTAAAGTTTCTTTTTTCTTCTCTCATGGGACCTTTTCTAGTTTCAAGACCTCTAGGCACACTCATTACCATTAAAATACTCTAATTCAATGTATTTTTCAATTTCATCTGTCTTCATTAAATTTGCAGTTTACTTCATAGCTGAATTAAATTTCATTACCTCTGTGTACTATACTTTCACTATCCATTCTTCAGTTGATGGGAATTTAAGCTAACCACTTATTTACTATTGTTAGGGAGAAATGATAATCATGGATGTACAAGCATTTCTGGGGCAGGACATATACGTATATGTGTATATATATGAATATATACTCACATATAATACAAATATATGCATACACACATAGCCCTTTGATTATAAGCATAGAGGTGCTACAGTTGGTGATAATATTCTCCATAAGATCCATAACCTACCTAAAAACAACTCCCAATAACAGATATGAGAATCTTTCCTTTGAGTTGCTTGTTGGGGAAAACTAAGAGACGCCCAAAACAATATAGCCTATTTGAGTTCTATTGCTTTGCTAAATAAAACAAAAGCGACTTTGGAGGAAAGGGTTTATTTCAGTTTACAAGTCTCAGGTCATACTTGATGGTTAAGGGAAGCCAGGGAAGAAACTCTAGCAGGGCAGAAACCTGAAAATAAAACTAATACAGAGGAGGCCACGGCAGAATACTGGTAACTGGATTGCTCCTCATGAATTGTTCAGTCTGTTTTCTTACAGTACCTGGGACCACCACGCCACAATGTGCTAGACCCATATTAATCATCAGCTAATTAAATGCGCCATAGGCTTTCTCACAGGCCAATCTGTTGGACACAATTTTTTTAGTTGGCATTCGCTTGATGATCATCTCATGGTGCTGGGGTCTCCTGCTGTAACTGGGTTGTGCTTTCACCAATATCCTCTCTAGGGCTCTCTTCAGGACATTGCCCCTGTCATATAATCCCAACCCTCAACTTTACCCACAACCCCTTAAACTCTCAGACTTCTAATGTAAATGAGGCTGAAATTTCATCAACGGTCTTTCTTGTCCTAACTTCAGATTCTTATTCTGCCACACAGTGTCAAGCCTCAGATCCTGCCCATTAACCTTTCATGCCTTCAAAAACAGTTATCACTTGGGTGACTCCTACCTACATCACCAAGTTCACTTTAGAATGATGTTGAGCCTTGGCCTCTGCTGGACCACAGTTTTTGTGTGCTGACCCTGATAAAGCAGTCCCATGTTTAGAAACATCAATGATTTTTGCTCTCTCTCTCTCTCTCTCTCTCTCTCTCTCTCTCTTTCTCTCTCTCTCTCTCTCTCAGTTTTTCAAGACAGGGTTTCTCTGTGTAACCTTGGCTGTCATGGACTCACGCCAGACCATGCTGGCCTCGAACTCACAGAGATCTGCCCGCCTCCTCTTCCTCAGCTGCTGGTATCTTCTTTCATTAATATCTCTTATAGATATTAATGCTAACATCTCAGCTCCAGCTAACTGGGATCAATTGTCCCAGTAATGCAAAGATTTTTCTTCACTGGCACTGGTCTCTTATTAAGTACTGCTAATTCTTCAGCTCCAGCTGACCAGAAACCATATTAACATCTTTTTTTAATGTTCTCTTTTTTAATTTAATATATTTTTATTTTTATTAATTACACTTTATTCACTTTGTATCCCCCCATAAGCTCCTCCCTCCTTCCCTCCCGATCCCACCCTCCCTCCCCCTTCTTCATGCATGCCCCTCCCTAAATCCACTGATGGGGGAGGTCCTCCTCAACTTCCTCGTGATCTTAGTCTATCAGATCTCATCAGGAGTGGCTGCATTGTCATCTTCTGTGGCCTGGTAAGACTGCTCCCCCCTCAGGGGGAGGTGAATAAAGAGCAGGTCAATCAGATTATGTCAGAGGCAGTCCCTCTTCCCATTACTATGGAACCCACTTGGACATTAAACTGCCATGGGCTTCATCTGTGCAGGGTTCTAGGTTATCTCCATGCATGATACTTGGTTGGAGTATGAGCCTCTGGAAAGACCCCTGTGTTCAAATTTTCTGGTTCTGTTGCTCTCCTTGTGGAGCTCCTGTCCTCTCCAGATCTTACTATTTCCCACTTCTTACATAAGATTCCAGGAACATTGCCCAACAGTTGGCCATAAGTCTCAGCATTTTTGTTGATAGTCTGCAGAACAGAGCCTTTCAGAGGCTCTCCGTGGTGGGTTTCTAGCTTTTTTCCTGTTTTCTTCTTTTCTGATGTCCAACCTCTTTGCCTTTCAGGATGGGGATTGAACATTGTAGTCAGGGTCCTCTCTCTTGATTAGTTTCTTTAGATGTACAGATTTTAGTAGGTTTATCCTATATTACATACATATGAGTGAGTATATACTGTGTGTGTCTTTCTGCTTCTGGGACAGCTCACTCAGAATGATCCTTTCCAGGTCTCACCATTTACCTGCAAATTTCATGATTTCCTTATTTTTCATTGCTGAGTAATATTCCATTGTGTAGATGTACCACAGTTTCTGCATCCATTCTTCAGTTGAGGGGCATCTGGGCTATTTCCAGCTTCTGGCTATTACAAATAAAGCTGCTACAAACATGGTTGAGCAAATGTCCTTATCGTGTACTTGATCTCCTTTTGGATATATGCCTAGGAGTGGTATGGCTTGATCTTGTGGAAGCACTATTCCTAGTTGTCTGAGAAAGCATTAGGTTGATTTCCAGAGTAGTTATACAAGTTTACATTCCCACCAGCAGTGGAGGAGGGTTCCCCTTTCTCCACAGCCTCTCCAGCATGTGTTGTCACTCGAGTTTTTCATCTTGGCAATTCTGATGGGTGTAAGGTGAAATCTCAGGGTAGTTTTGATTTGCATTTCCCTGATGGCTAATGACATTGAACATTTCTGTAAGTGTTTCTCTGCCATTCTATATTACTCTACAGAGAATTCTCTGTTTAGCTCTGTTCCCCATTTTTTATTTGGATTACTTGGTTTGCTGCTTTTCAGCTTCTTTAGTTCTTTATATATACTGGATATTAGCCCTCTGTCAGATAAAAGGTTGGTAAAGATTCTTTCCCAATCTGTAGGCGGTCATTTTGTTTTGATGACAGTATCCTTTGCTATACAGAAGCTTTTCAGTTACATGAGGTCCCATTTATTGACTGTTGCTCTTAGAGCCTGTGTTGTTGGTGTTCTATTCAGGAAGTTGTCTCCTGTACCAATGAGTTCTAGGGTCTTCTCCACTTTTTCTTCTAACTGATTTAATGTGTCTGGTTTTATGTTGAGGTCTTTAAGCCACTTGGACTTCAGTTTTGTGCAGGGTCATAAGTATGGATCTATTTGCATTTTTCTACACATAGACATCCAGTTAGACCAGCACCATTTGTTGAAGATGCTATCTTTTTTCCATTTTATGCTTTTGGCATCTTTGTCAAAAATCAGGTGTCCATAAGTGTGTGGGTTTATTTCTGGGTCTTCTGTTCGATTCCATTGATCCACCATTCTGTTTCTATGCCAGTACCATGCAGTTTTTATTACTGTTGCTCTATAGTACAGCTTAAGATCAGGGATGGAGATACCTCCAAAAGATCTTTTATTGTAGAGGATTATTTTAGCAATTCTGGGTTTCTTGTTATTCCATATGAAGTTGAGAATTTTTCTTTCCAGGTCTGTAAAGAATTGTGTTGGTAATTTGATGAGAATTGCATTGAATCTGTAGATTGCTTTTGGAAAGATGGCCATTTTTACTATGTTAAGCTGGCCAAGCCATGAGCATGGGAGATCTTTCCATCTTCTGATATTTTCTTCTAATTCTTTCTTCAGCGAGTTGAATTTTTTTTCATACAAACAATCTAAATGAAATGGACAATTTTCTTGATCTATTCCACTTACCAAAACTGAATCAAGGCCAGGTAAATCAATTAAATAGTCCTATATCCCCCAAGGAAATAGAAGCAGTCACTGAAAGTCTCCCATCCAAAAAAAAAAAAAAAAGCCCAAGACCAGATGGTTTCAGCGCAGAATTCTACCAGCCCTTCAAAGAATAGCTAACTCCAATTCTCTTTAAACTATTCCACAAAATAGAAACAGAAGCAACACTACCAAACTCATTCTATGAAGCCACAGTCAACTTGGTACTTAAACCTCACAAAGACTCAACAAAGAAAGAGAATTTCAGGCTAATCTCCCTTATGAACACTGATGCAAAAATACTCAACAATATACTTGCAAACCAAATACAAGATCACATCAAAGATATCATCCACTATGACCAAATAGGCATCATCCCAGGTATGCAAGGGTGGTTCAATATATAGAAATCCATCAATGTGATCCACCATATTAACAAACTGAAAGAAAAAAAAAAAAAACGCATGATAATCTCCCTAGATGCTGAAAAAGCATTTGACAAAATCCAACATCCATTTATGTTTAAAGTCTTGGAGAGATCAGGAATACAAGGCACATATCTAAACATAGTAAAGGTGATATACAGCAAGCCTATAGCCAACATCAAACTTAACGGAGAGAAACTTAAAGAAATCCCACTGAAATCAGGGACAAGGCAAGGCTGTCCACTCTCTCCATTTCTCTTCAACATAGTGCTGGAAGTCCTTGCTAGAGCAATAAGACAGTTGAAGGAGATCAAGGGGATACAAATTGGAAAGGAAGAAGTCAAATTATCACTATTTGAAGATGATATGATAGTATACCTGAATGACCCCAAAAATTCTACCAGGGAACTCTAACAGCTGATAAACACCTTCAGCAAAGTGGCCGGATACAAAATTAACTCAAAAAAATCAGTAGCACTCCTGTATACAAAAGACAAAAGGGCTGAGAAAGAAATTAGGGAAACAACACCCTTCACTATAGCCACAAATGACATAAAATACCTTGGTGTAACCCTAACTAAGCAAGTCAAAGACTTGTATGAAAAAAATTTCAAGTCTCTGAAGAAAGAATTAGAAGAATATAATAGCATCTTTAAGGGACTCTCAAACCTTCCCTCTGAAACTTAAAAACCAGGTCTCTGTCTTCTGCATCACACTCAAAAGTCTTATCTTCCAAGAACTCACAGAATAATCAACTGAGCACTGAATATTGAACAGCATTTCCATCCCAAAGTTCAAATGTCATGCTCCAAAATACATGGTCAAGTCTGTTATAGGAATACTCCATGACCTGATACCAATTTCTGTCTCAGTTAGGGTTTACTGCTGTGATAAAAACCACCATTACCAAAGGGAGGAAAGCAATTATTTACTACTCTTAGGTCACATTGCTGAGGGAAATCAGGTCAGGAATTTAATCACGGGAGGAACCTGGAGGCAGAAACTGATACAGAGGCCATGGTGGAGGACTGCTTACTGGCTTGCTCCTACAGCTTGCTTCTTTTTTAAAATAATTTATTTAATTTTATTTTATGTGCATTAGTGTGAAAGTGTCAGATCCCTTGGAACTGAGGTCACAGACAGCTGTGAGCTGCCATGTGGGTGCTGGGAACTGAACCTGGGTCCCTGGGAAGAGCAGACAGTGCTCTTAACCACTGAGCCATCTCTCCAGTCCCCTACAGCTTGCTTCTTAACAGCACCCAGGACCACCAGACCAGGACTGGTACCACCCACAGTTATTGAGGCCCAGATTGATAATCAATCACAGGCTTGCCCCCAGGCCAATTTTGTGCAGACATTTTTTTCAGTTGATATTCCATTTTCCCCAATCACTCTATCTTGTGTCAAGTTGACATAAAACTAACCAGAAAAGTTGCCTCCCAAAATTTTAGGTTAATATCCTATTATTGAAGACATAATGCCCTTAAGACACAGGAATTGGTAGATTTGAGCTGGGTTTGATCTGAAAGCCAACTCTTTGAAAACTAGCTTTCGTAGTTTCAGAAGATTCTATACAATCTGCCAAGGAAAGGACACAACCAATAGTCCTACACAGTTGTGTTACATATGAACCAAAGCAATGACCAGCATGACAAGATATCCCTAAAGGTTCAATAGTGACAATCATATCTTGGTGGTCAAATTGGACTCAACGCTTGTTCAATCATGCTTGGTCCTGAAAAACTAGCCAACTATCATGGGCTAGTGAAGTCATGGATGTTAGAGGAGAATCTACCACTTCCACTTTACCATAACAACATAGCTTCCATTGTATTCTAAATATTTATCCTTATATCCATAGGTAAGTATAGTTATTAACACTCATTTAAAAAGACATCCTGAAAGGCAAAGAGGATGGACATCAGAAGAAGAAAAAAGCAGGAAACAACTAGGAACCTGCCACAGAGGGCCTCTGAAAGGCTCTGCCCTGAGACTATCAAAGCAAACGCTGAGACTTTATGGCCAACTGTTGGGCAGAGTGCATAGAATCTTATGTAAGAAGTGGGAAATAGTAGGTTATGGAGAGGACAGGAACCCCACAAGGAGAGCAACAGAACTAGAAGATTTGAACACAGGGGTCTTCCCAGAGACTCATACTCCAACCAAGTACCAGGCATGGAGATAACCTAGAACCCCTGAGCAGATGTAATCTGCAGTTTAGTGTCTAAGTGGGTTACATAGTAATGGGAAGAGGGACTGCCTCCGACATAATCTGATAGGCTTGCTCTTTGATCATCTCCCCCTGAGGGGAAAGCAGTCTTACCAGGCCAAAGAAGATGACAATGCAGCCACTCCAGATGTGATCTGATAGACTAAGATCAGATGGAAGTAGAGGAGGACCTCCCCTATCAGTGGACTTGGGGAGGGGCATGCACGAAGAAGGGGGAGGGAGGGTGGGATCGGGAGGGGAGGAGGGAGGAGAGGAGGGAGGGGCTTATGGGGGATACAAAATGAATAAAGTGTAAAATAATAATAATAATAAAAAAACAAAAAAACAAAAAACAAAAAAAAACCAAAACAACAACAACAAGAAAAAAAGGCTTCTCTTTGCAGCAATCAGAGACCATTACAGAAAGCTACAACAAAACGGAGAAAACATCTACTCATGGGGTGCTCATCTTCAGAAGCTATATCTTCTACACCTAAGGAACAGAAAACATAAAAAAATGGGATTGAAAGATGGTAAAAGCCAGAGGACCGGGATTTAAAAGTAGTTTTATTTTGCATTTCTATGCTGGCTAAGTAGGTTGAAATAATTAAAAAAAAATATTTGTTGGTCATCTGCACATTTGTATTTCTTCTTTTTTTGATAGGGAGATTTATACATAAAAATATATTTATTTTTTAAATTATTTGTTAATTACACTTTATTCATTTTGTATCCCCCCATAAGTCCCTCCCTCCTCCCCTATCGATCCCGCCCTCCCTCCCCTTTCTGCATGCATGCCACTCCCCAAGTCCACTGATAGGGGAGGTTCTCTTCTCCTTTCTGATCTTAGTCTATCAGTTCTCATCAAAAGTGGCTGCATTGTCCTCTACTGTGGCCTGGTAAGGCTGCTCCCCCCTCAGAGGGAGGTGATCAACGAGCAGGCCAATCAAATTATGTCAGAGGCAGTCCCTCTTCCCATTACTATGTAACCCACTTGGACACTGAACTGCCATGGGCTACATCTGTGCAGGGGTTCCAGGTCATCTCCACGAATAGTCCTTGTTTGGAGTATGATTTTCTGGGAAGTTCCCTGTGTTCAAATTATCTTGTTCTGTTGCTCTCTCCTCCAGCTCTTACTATTTCTCACTTCTTCCATAAAATTCCATTCACTCTGCCCATCAGTTGTCCATCAGGCTCAGCATCTCCTTTGACAGTCTATACTGCAGAGGCTTTCAGAGGCCCTCTGTGGCAGGTTCCTAGCTTGTTTCCTGTTTTCTTTTTCTTCTGATGTCCATCCTCTTTGCCTTTCAGGATGGGGCTTGAACATTTTAGTTAGGGTCCTCTCTTTTGCTTAGTTTGTTTAGATGTACAGATTTTAGTGGGTTTATTCTATGTTGTATGTTTATATGAGTGAGTATATACCATGCGTGTCTTTTTGCTTCTGGGACAGCTCACTCAGGATGATCCTTTCCAGGTCCCAACATTTACCAAGACAAAAGGGCTGAGAAAGAAATTAGAGAAACAACACCATTCACAATAGCCACAAATGATATAAAGTACCTTGGTGTAACCCTAACCAAGCAAGTCAAAGACTTGTATGAAAAAAATTTCAAGCCTCTGAAGAAAGAATTAGAGGAAGATATGAGAAGATGGAAAGATCTCCCATGCTCATGGCTTGGCAGGATTAACATAGTAAAAATGGCCATTTTACCAAAAGCAATCTACAGATTTAATGCAATTCCCATCAAATTGCCAACATAATTCTTTACAGACTTGGAAAGAAAAATTCTCAACTTCATATGGAATAACAAGAAACCCAGAATTGCTAAAACAATCATCTACAATAAAAGATCTTCTGGAGGTATCTCCATCCCGGATCTCAAGCTGTACGATAGAGCAACAGTAATAAAAACTGCATGGTACTGGCATAGAAACAGAATGGTGGATCAAGGGAATAGAACAGGAGACCCAGAAATAAACCCACCCACTTATGGACACCTGATTTTTGACAAAGATGCCAAAACCATACAATGGAAAAAAGATAGCATCTTCAACAAATGGTGCTGGTCCAACTGGATGTTTATATGTAGAAAAATGAAAATAGATCCATACTTATCACCCTGCACAAAACTGAAGTCCAAGTGGATCAAAGACCTCAACATAAAACCAGACACATTAAATCGGCTAGAAAAAAAACGTGGGGAATACCCGAGAACTCATTGGTACAGGAGAAAACTTCCTGAACAGAACACCAACAGCACAGGTTCTAAGAGCAACAATCAATAAATGGGACCTCATGAAATTGAAAAGCTTCTGTAAAGCAAAGGACACCATCATCAAAACAAAGCGACTGCCTACAGATTGGGAAAGAATCATCACCAACCCTTTATCTGACAGAGGACGCATATCCAGTATATATAAAGAACTAAACAAGCTGTAATTCCCATTATAACAACCAAGTAATCCAAATAAAAAATGGGGAACAGAGCTAAAGAAAGAATTCTCTGTAGAGGAATATCGAATGGCAGAGAAGCGCTTAAAGAAATGCTCAACCCCGTTAGCCATTAGGGAAATGCAAATCAAAACAACCCTTAGATTTCACCTTACACCCATCAGAATGGCCAAGATGAAAAACTCAAGGGACAACACATGCTGGAGAGGTTGTGGAGAGAGGGGAACCCTTCTCCACTGCTGGTGGGAATGTAAACTTGTACAACCACTCTGGAAATCAATCTGGCACTTTCTCAGACAACTAGGAATAGCGCTTCCTCAAGATCCAGCCGTACCACTCCTAGGCATATACCCAAAAGAGGCTCAAGTACACAAAAAGGACATTTGCTCAACCATGTTTGAGCAGCTTTATTTGTAATAGCCAGAAGCTGGAAACAGTCCAGATGCCCCTCAACTGAAGAATGGATGCAGAAACTGTGGTACATCTATACAATGGAGTATTACTCAGCAATGAAAAATAAGGAAATCATGAAATTTGTATTTCTTCTTTGGAGGACTGTCTGTTAAGTTCTTTGGCTTATTTTTCAATAGGAAGGTTTGAAAGTTATGCCTTTTTTATGCTTAATTTGCACAGTCCTTTATATTTCTAAATATCAAACTTCTGTCTGACACCTAGCTGGCAAAGGTATTCTTCCATTCTGTAGGCTATCTGTTCACTTTCTAATAGGTTCTTTGCTGTGTAGAGGGGTCTTGATTTTCTATAATCCCATTTTTCAATTCCTGGGAGTATTTTCTGTGCTATTGGGTTTCTATTCCAAAAAATTTTGCCTATACTGATATTTTTGAAGTGTTTCCACTAGTACTTTCAGCATTTTCAGTTTTAAAGTAAGATCTTTGATCTGCATTTAATTTTTTTTGTGCTGGGTAAAACCTACAGAGTTATCTTAATTCTTCTGTTAGTAGCTATCTAATTTTGCCAGCACCTTTTATTCAATACATTATATTTTTCCTATTTATTTATTTATATGTCTTTGTCCAAAGGTACATATCTATACCTGTACAGTTTATTTATGTGTCCTCTATTATATTCTATTGGTCTACAAGTCTGTATTTGTTCCAGTACGATGCTGTTATTGTCAATGTGGGTTAGTAGTATAGTTTTTGGTCAGGTGATTGAGCCAGGTACACAGAAACAGATCCACAGGTAATTTCTATGTGCCATTTTAATTGAGAAATACTGTTCTATAAGCAGAAACTATCCCCCAAATCCCTGTGGAGTTCACCAGGACTCAGGTTTGTGTGTCATGTCTTCTTCTGTTCTCAGGACCAGCTTAGAGTGGGCTATGGGTGGAAACCTCTAAAAACTCACTGGGGAACAGTTGACTATCTGAGCCTAATAGAGAACACTCAGTCTCACTTCCTCACTCTTCTTGCTTGGGTTTCCTGTCGTCACAGCATGATTATGTTTTTTTTTTTCTCTCTTCACTTCTCCTTTTACACAAATAGACACAGACTTCTGTGTTACCAGCCTGCTCTGGCCACCTTAAAGATAACCAACAAATTCTACTTGAAGTACTGAGGAACACTGCCTAGGAAAGGTAAGACTTATGACTTTTAACAGCTCCAATCCAGCTAATGCGGGACACAGTATTTTAGGAGTCTCGATACATCTTTCTAGTAAACTTTAAATTTTCTGGTTTTACAAATATTTAGATTAGCAGCTCCATCAGGCAATCAGGTTATAAATACTTTGATTTAATTGGGTTTTGTTAGCTGATTTCTCAGGCCAGAGCATCCATGAGCATACAGTAGTATAGCACTTGGATTGTTTACTATATATGGTGGTTTCTGATGCTTGGAGTTTTTGTGTGAGATAAGTTAAAATTGAGGAAATCTTCCATGTTACTTGTTCTTTAGAAAACTTAAGGTCTGATTTTAAAGTAGAAAGGAAAGTCATAGCCAGAGTGATTTAGAACAGCAGCCAGGAGATGTATTATCTTCATCTGAAAACGTTTAAAAAGAAAGTTAGTGCTCTGACTATCATGCTTTGGATAAGATGAGTAAAAAACAAACAAAAAAAAAAACAAGCAAACAAAACCCTGCAATACAGTATGTGTCCTATAACTGTATTTTATTATTTTATTCCTAGATACGAATTAAGGATGTTTAGTGTGGGGCTTTCAAAGAGCAAGACAAACATTGTGATCTGAAGGGCTTCTTTTTTGCATTAAATTATCTGTGATATATGAAACATGGACATTAACAAGTCTCATATAAAATGTGTACGTGAGCAGAAACTTGCATAACTTGATGCAACGGTAGTTTTCAACTCTTGTACCATAATTAATTTGGGGCTGCAAGTATTCAGCAAAGTGATAGCCAAGCTTTGGTCCTGGCTTTTTGAAACTAACATGATTGTCCCTTGTCAATTCAAAATGTCTTCATTGGTCCAAGAACTATGAGAAGCTCATTTGATTATGATCTAAATGGGAGAGAGGAAAGTCCCCTGTGACTACATTTCCTCACTTAAAATTCAGGGGAGATTGCTGTAGCTTAACAAAAGTCTCCATCAGAGGCTACTAAATCTTATGTTCAGAAATAATGACCAGTTTTTAGTGAACTAAGTTAAAAACGAGGAGTTACACAGCCCTTGATATCTGGCACTGCTTTGGCTGGTACAGTTGATAAGGAGGAGGAATTCGGAAGAAGGGAGAATTTTTCCAGTAATAGTTCTGTCCTTGAGGAACTCTTCTGGGCAATTATACATATTAGAAGACTGAGTCAAAAAATAATCTTAACTGCTGGGTGAGCAAAGTTTTGCTTTCTAAATCTTGAACAGAATGTTCACTGTTTTGAAATTACATTAGGAGCAAATGCTGAGCTGAAATGTGGTTTCCTGTGTGGGTCAGTTAAGATTATTTTGCTTTTAGATAGGATGTTTTCTTACCCGTATGCCCACAAGAAGTGATCTGAAGCCCAGGCCAATGCAGCTAACTTACTACCACTCAAAGGATTTCAGTTTTGTTTGTTAACAAGAGGCAAAGATATTAAGAAAAAACTGTTGTTTTTTCCCTTATGCTGAGTGCCCCAAAGCCCTCAAACTACCACTGCTTTCCTTCCTCGTTCTTTCCTATCCTGTGATGGCCAGGCATTGTGCTCAGATACTGAAAACACAAAGTTAACTGATATGGTTGTCAATCCCCCAAAAGACTACCATGAAGGACAGATATAAGGACACACAGAACACAATAGAATCTGCTCTTTTGTATAAAGTAGAGAGAATGTGAACAAAATACAGTTTTCTAAAGACTCCCTGAGAGAGGACTCTGCTATTAATTTATTATAGAGACTGGAGATATTAACATTTCCAGTTACAAGACACTGCATATGTACTCAAAGAAGTATTACTTCCCCACTCTTTTTGACAGGCATGATAGAAATAAAATTTAGCAAGAGAGACTAGTCATATGACCACAGGAAACACCAAGCCCTTTCTCCTACTAGGCAACTGAAAGTACATAGCAAGTTTACCGAACAGACACGTCCGGGTCTATCTCAGTGCCAAATGGTGCCTGAGACAGACACAACAACTTTGATAGAATGTTCCTTTGAGTTAGGACACAGAGGCAAGTTTCTTTCTCTTTAATCCAGGTGTTTCACGTGATCAGAAGGAAGTGTAAAACATTTTTGTGACATTATAGCTATTCTCTTTCATTCATTTTCCATCCAACAACTAGTATGTTGGTTTAGTTATAGTGGTTTGGCTTGTGTTCATAGCCCACAGCACTTCTTTATAACCCAACAAGCACCACGGTGTGCAGGTTGTTCTGTGGACTAGGTACTTGCTCTCAGGATGGCCTCAGGACTAGCTACCACTTCTGGTGTAGATGTTGATATAAAAGAATCTATAGTAACCAGATACCTGTCCAGATCTGGCATCCAGAGTAGTGGCTGTTGGGCAAGATGGAGGTTGACTAATCAGGTTGGGAGGAAAAGTTTTAAGAACAAGGAAAATATAGACTTCTAAAGCCTAAGAGCTCACAAGGTAAGCCATTAATCTCTATGTTTCGATATAAAGGCAAATCTTCTTAATTGATTGTTCATTTTCACCAAGTAGAAAGGTAGTGGCATTTACTGCAAAGTTCTTGGTTTTGGGGATGACAAAAAGGATATGGTGTCAACTGGGCGGACTGTGTGGGCATGCTGGATAACTGCCCCTATTTTAAGCAATAATCTTATTATAAATATTTCTATCCCATGCTAGCTGCTGGTATATCTTGCTGAGCTCCCACATGGGAGGAAATAAGCCCCTATCATTTGGAGTTATCTTTCCCTACTTTTTTTCATTTTCTTTTTCTCTTCCTTAAAAAGGGCAAAGCATCTTTAGTTCTTTGTATATACTGGATATTTGCCTCTGTCAGATATAGGGTTGGTGAAGATCCTTTCCCAATCTGTAGATAGTAGTTTTATTCTGATGACAGTGTCCTTTGCTTTATAGAAGCTTTTCAGTTTCATGAGGTCCCATTTATAGATTGTTGATCTTAGAGCCTGTGCTGTTGGTGTTATGTTCAGGAAGTTGTCTCCTGTGCCAATGAGTTTCAGGCTCTTCCCCAATTTTTCTTTTAATAGGTTTAGTGTGTCTGGTTTTATATTGAGGTCTTTGATCCACTTGGACTCTAGTATTGTGCAGGGTGATAAGTATGGATCTATTTGCATTTTTCTCCATGTAGACATCCAGTTAGTCCAGCACCATTTGTTGAAGATGCTATCTTTTTTCCATTGTATGGTTTTGGTATCTTTGTCAAAGATCAGGTGTCCATATGTGTGTGGGTTTATTTCAGGGTCTTCTATTAGATTCCATTGATCCACCAGTTAGTTTCTATGCCAATACCATGCAGTTTTTAGTATTGTTGCTCTATAGTAAAGCTTCAGATCAGGGATGGAGATACCTCCAGAAGATCTTTTATTGTAGAAGATTGTTTGGCAATTCTGGGGTTCTTGTTATTCCATATGAAAAAGACACACACAGTATATACTCACTCATATAGATACATAATACAGGATAAACCTACTAAAATCTGTAGGTAAACTAATCAAGAGGGAGAACTCTTGTTAAAATGCTCAATCACTATCCAGAAAGGCAAAGAGGATGGACATCAGAAGAAGGAGAAAAGAGGGAACAAGTCAGGAGCCCGCCACAGAGGGCCTCTGAAAGGCTCTGCACTGCACATTATCAAACCAGATGCTGAAACTTATGGCCAACCTTTGGGTAGAGTGCAGGGAATCTTATGAAAGAAGTGGGAAATAGTAAGATCTGGAGAGAACAGGAACTCCATAAGGAGAGCAACAGAACCAAAAAAATCTGAGCACAGGGATCTTTCCTGAGATTTATAATCCAACCAAGTACCATGCATGGAGATAACCTAGAACCCCTGCACAGATGTTGCCCATGGCAGTTCAGTGTCCAAGTGGGTTCCATAGTAATGGGAACAGGGACTGTCTCTGACATGAACTCAGTGGCCTGCTCCTTGATCACCTCCCCCTCAGGGGGGAGCAGCCTTACCAGGGCATAGAAAAAGACAATGCAGTCATTCCTGATGAGACCTGATAGACTAGGGTCAGATGGAAGGGGAGGAGGAAGTCCCCTATCAGTGAACTGGGGAAGGGCATGGAAGGAGAAAAGGTGGGAGGAAGGGAGGGATTGTGAAGGGGTAAGGGAGGGGCCTACATTGGGATACAAAGTGAATAAATTGTAATAAATAAAAAAGAACAACTTGCTCCTTACTTGGCACTCACTGAATCTCTGGTGCTGAGCTAGTCAGGAAATTTTATAATATTTCCTATAGAGGCGGTATTATTAGCCCTGTTTAAAGATGAGGAAACTGGAAGCTTAACAGCTCAAGGAAGTTTTTCAAGGCTGTACTTAAGTGGCAGTGCTGGAACTTAAAGTAAACCTGACTCCAGAGTTTTTATCAAAACACAATCTGTGTAGCCCAGGCTGGCCTCAAACTCATGATCTTCCTGCCTCTGCCTCCTTCAGCAAATCCTACCAGTGTACACCACCACACCCTGTGGTATCTCAGTAACCAATTGTCCCTAGTAAGGGGAACAGGGACTATTTTTGACGGGAATTCAATTGCAGGCTCTTTGACCTCCCCACACCCCAAAGGAGGAGCAGTCCTGCTAGGCCACAGAGGAGGACTTTGTAGCCAGTCCTGAAGATACCTGATAAAACAGGGTCAGATAAAAGGGGAGGAGGTCCTCCCCAATCAGTGGACTTGGAAAGCGGCAGGGAAGAGATGAGGGAGGGAGGGTGAGATTAGGAGGGAATGAGGGAGCAGGATACAGCTGGGATACAGAGTTAATAAATTGTAACTAATAATAAAAATTAAAATAAACCACAATCTGTACTCTTGGAACTCAGTGGGTCATCTTCATGGAGTTACACTGCTCACATCTAGTTTTTTTTAACACCTGGAAGACAGTATGTCAGTTATTACTTGCAATCTGATTCCACTTGATCCTACTTGCAGAGCAGCAAATCCACCAAAGCTTTATGCTTTATTGAAGCTGATAGTAGGCTGACAAAAAGGCACAACTCTTAATGTATCTGTGGAGCATATCAACAAAATGTATGTATGCTCTCTCACCAAGTTCCACCTGTCTTGTGTTGATTTGTGCTGGCCTGTTCATAATCCCAGACTAAATAGACCTCAATGCAATGACACAGGGATTTGAATAGGAATGAAAATCATGTAGCTTTTAAAGTATACCTTTCTCTTACAACCTACAATGAACATTAGCTTGCAAGTTTATGAAAAGGTGTGCATAGAAAACCTTCAGTTTTGCTTTAAAATTTTTTTTTACCTTTGAAATCATATTAGAATCACACCATTTCCCCTTTCTGTTTCCTTTCCCCAATCCTTCCCTTTTACCCCTCATTTATTTTTCAAATTCATGGACTCTTTTGTCATTAATTGTTGTCACACACACACACACACACACACACACACACACATAAATAAACACATACACATACCCCTTCGTACATAAAGCCTGTTCAGTCTGTATAATGTTACATATATGTATTTTTTTTTGAACTGATGATTTGGTATTGGATAATCAGTTGGTGCGCTCTTCCCTGGGGAAGATGATTTCTCCTACTCTCATCGTTCTTTAGTTGCCTGTCTTTGTCTCAGGTTGAGGCCTTATGGGCTTTACCCCAGTCCACACTAGAGTGTCTATATTACTGTTGTCCTTGTTCAGCTCATGTTTTAGCAGTAATGTTGGTGAGTCGTTTCATAGATATATTCATTGGGCCTGAGTTCAAGAACTCTTCATTGTGATTGATTGTGGTTTTTGTTTATTACCAATAAAAGTTTCCTTAATGTTGGGGGAGGACTACACTCATCTGTGGGCATAAGGGTAAATATTAAAAATGTAGTTAGGAATTGTGCTTGTTTAATAAAGTGGCAGTTGTTGGTTTTACACCACGATTCAAAAAAACACTAGCATTGGGTAGTTCACTAGGTTTCTGGTATTTACTTCTTCTTGAGTGGGTCTTTTTAAATTAAATTTTAATTTTTATATTAATTACAGTTTATTAACTTTGTATCCCAGCTGTAGTCCCCTCCCTCATTCCCTCCCAAACCTTCATTTCCTCCCATGCCTCTCTCCAAGTCCACTTATAGGGGAGGACCTCCTCCCCTTCCTTCTGACCCTAGCTTATCAGGTCTCATCAGGACTGGTTGCGTTGTCCTCCTTTCTGTCCTGGCCAGGCTGCTACCCCCTCAGAGGAGGGGTGGTCAAAGAGCCCGCTACTGAGTTCATATCAGAGACAGTCCCTTTTCCCCTTACTAGGAAATCCACTTGGAGACTGAGCTGCCATGAGCTACTTTTGAACAGGGGTTCTAGGTTATATCCATGAATGTTCCTTGTTTAGAGTATCAATCTCAGAAAAGACCCCTGTGCCCAGATTTTTTTTTTGTTCTGTTGCTCTCCTTGTGGAGTTTCTGTCCTCTCCAGGTTTTACTATCTCCCCCTTCTTTCCTAAGATTCCCTGCACTCTGCCCAAAGATTGGTTATGAGTCTCAGCATCTGCTTTAATATATTGCTGGTAGTCTTTCAAAGGCCCTCTGTGGTAGGCTCCTGTCCTATTTCCTGTTTTCTCCTTCTTCCAGTGTCCATCCTGTTTGTCTTTCTGAGTGAGAACTGAGTACAATTTGAGACCTGTTAGTTACTGCCAAGTTATGATGCATGCTATTACTGCATTCTTAGGGTTATTGTGCCATGCTAGTCATTGTTGTGGTTCATAGGCATCATATCTGTGTAGGAATGTTGGTTGCTTCTATCCTTTGGATCCTCACTTAGCACCTAAATTGATATAATTTACTTTCAAAATGTTCTGACCATGGCATGCATTCTTGCATTCCTTATTGCCTTTTTTTGTTGTTGTTTGAGAAGAACTTGTTAGTATCTCATAAATGCTCATGTAAAAGCAAAGGTCCTTTCAACAGTTACAGATTGTTCTCTAAGACTGAATTGGATAAAGGCAGAGCTAATGAACTGGCAGGGTATTTTGAAGTTTCTGTCTAACCACAAACACCTCTAAACTCGATCTCATCGAGGCAAAAGTAGACGGTGTTGCAATTACAGAAGGAGAAGTGGGGGAGAGAGATCAAGTTAGGAACCCACAATAGTTCACTACCCAACTTCTTTTCGTGGAGTAATTAAATACTGTTCATCTCTGGCTCTCACAGTGAGTCCTGGGGTGTGGCCCCAGATCATTGTGGGTTATAGTCTTTGAGGTTTACTGGAAATTGACATCAGGATCTTTCTTCATAAAAAGAACCCTATGAAAATGCTGTGAGTCATGGGGGAGGAAGTGGCAGATTTTAACTGTTAGGTAGGTGTGTCAGTTCCTCTAAATGTTAGACAGAAAAAGGTTCAGAAACTGGCCAGTAATGGCGAAGAAAGAGTAGGAGAAATTTTGTCTGGGTTTATATGAAAATAAGGTCATTGTAGCATTTTGCAAATGTGGTGGCCCTATTCACAAACTGGGCAGATTTTATCCTTCAATTTGACATGAGTCTGAGCAAAGAGAAATTCAGAAATGGAAGAAGTAGATATCCTTGTGTTTTTTGTGAAGGAAAGAGTTAGTGGTGACACATCCAAGTTTGTGGGCACCTGGGCCGTTGATGCTCTGTGCAAAAAGCTCTGATAGGACTCAAGAATGCTGGGACTTATGTGACTCTCGGAAGCAGATCACTTGATTACGTTCTGTTAGTTGATGAAGAACTTATTTTTCCTATGCTTAAATCATCATTTAAAAATAATAACTGTTACTAGTACTACTACCAAGACTCCTGACTCTGTAGTATCTTTTCCATTCCACTCTATTAGACTATTTGGAGCTAATAAATGTGGTCAAACTATTTGTTGTTACAGCATGAACAGGACACCTGGACAAGGAAGAAGTGAGGTAGGCAGAGCTAAAGTTAGGCTTAGAAGACAAAAGGCTCGTGGGAAAGAGAGAGATAAATACAAAATAGAAGAGGCAGAGACCACCATGTGTTAGTGTAAAAAAGAACCACGTTGCCAGGAGGAGCCTGCTTTGATGATTGGTGAGGGAGAGAAGCAGCCCAGATGAGATATATGTGCGAGTATTTATGTGCTATTGGGTGGGAAGTAGCCCAGCTGGGAATTATTAGAGCAATTGGCATGGGATGTGGGGCTGGGAGGTAAAGGATAGCCTCGGGCACTCGTTTCTGCCCAGCTCCAGTGTACTGGCATGTTAAAAAAAATCTAACAGGTGTCTGTGTCTTTTATTGCTATGGTAGCAGGTTACAGCTGTAATACTGATATGTGATTAATCGTAAACATTAATAATGAATTTCCAACAATTTGTTTAACAGTCTTATTTAATTTTAATGTATTTTCATGCTGGGCACCAGTGATTCAAAGATGAATGATGTATGCCTACTCAAAAAAATTATATTCTAGTGAAGGAAGAGATTTTGTACGAGGGAAGATATTCACAAAGTGCAGTAACTTCTTACATGAGTGAGGGGTGGGTATAAAATATGAGTACTCTTTCAGGAAGGCTTTGTAGAAAAATGATACAAACTGAGTGAAAGAATGGTTAGTAACTGATAAGAATGTGTGTTGAGAAGAACAGAAAAGGACAGAGTTTAGCAAGGAACCACATGAGCAAAAGAAAGGAAGGACATTTTGGAACAAGTACTCAAGGCTGATTGCTTAATTTTTATATAAATAAGTAGATATGAGTTTGAAGTTGTAGACAGTAATAAATCAAGATGGGCCTTTACATATACATCCCTGCATAAATGCATTGCCTCAGTCAAGAGAATAACATATGCCACAATGTTATAAATTCCTCACTGTCTTTTGTAATCCCATTCAGACATTTTTCATTGTACTCAACTCTGTACTCTATGTCATGCTTACCTCATGTAATCTCTGGTTTGATTTCTATTTCTCTATTTTTTTTCTGAAATGTTATATACTTGGAATCATGTGGTATATACTTTTATATGTATCTTTTATTATTCACCATGCTTATTCTTTTATATTTTAATTATTTCTTTGAAAGTTTCATACATCATATGTTAATATAGTCAATACTTCCCTCAACTCTTCCATGATTCACCTCCCTTTCTACCTACCTAACTTTCCATTATTAAAACCAATTTGTGCTGCCCCAATATTCTTGGATGTGTAGTCTTCCACTGGAGAGCAGTTGACTTAACAGGGCCTATACTCTTAGAGTAAACTGTTGTTCACAGCAGCTAACAGTTGCCAATAATGCCACTGATTAGAGTAGGACAGTGTGCTCAATTCAATCCCCCCTGTTGATATTTGGTTTGGGTTAGGCTTGCATAGGTATTGGTTTTGTACATGCTGTCAAAACCACTGTGGATTCATATGTGCAGTAGCCCTGCTGTGTCTAGAAGATATTCTCTCGTAGTCTTCCATCACCTCACGCTCTTTATTTCTTTATGTCCTCTCTTCTGAGATGATCCACGAGCTGTGGGATGGAGGCAGTTCTCTCTTTAGGGATGCACATTCTTCAATTTCTTATTATTTGTACTTTGGGCAATTGTGGGTCACTGTGTTAATTACTCCCTACTGCAAACAGAATCTTCTAAATGCATTTTGAGAGATGCACTGATTTATGGTCATAATGGTAAGTCGTTAGGAGTCAGTTTAATAATATAAATATTTATCAGTAGATTTCTCTCTAGGATGAATTGTCTAGACATAGATTCTTAGCTTGGTAATGGTGCAGGTATGGGTTTTATCTTGTGGAACGTGACTTAAATTCAGTCAGGAAGTGGTTGGTTACTCACATGATGTCCATTGTACTATAATTGCATCTTCTTGAGCCAATCATTCTTTAGCAATCAGGGTTTATAGCTGTGTATGGTTAACAACTGCTTTTCTCCTATAGTAACTAGAACCTTTCAGCACTATGAAAGTTAACAAGTAGAGGTGACTTTTTGAGATTCATAACCACTTGATTTCTCTATGTTCCGTGACTCAAGCATGTGGTGTTTTCAGCAGTAGGGTCTTGCTGTCAAGTCCTGGGGGTAACTAAGAACAACAGCAATAGACTGTATAATTGGAGGGTCTATTTGACATCAGTGGCTAACAAACACTCGAAAAGTAACTCCTACATGATACTTCACTTTTTATTAGTCTTTGGTATCTAGTAGGGCATTTTGCCCTATCATTTTTACTCTCTCAGTATACATATCTATAGTATATGTTTCCATAGTTTCTGAAGTCTTTAGTGTTACTTATTCCTTTCTATACTCCTCTACTATACATCACCATTCCAATTCTGTAGCATATCACGGATAGTTCATTCTACTTCATTGCTGAGAAGTATTCTAGTATCTAGTCATAGTACAGTTCATTTGTGCATCAATATGTCGAAGGACATTTCCTTCCAGTTTGGGATTATTACAAACCAAGCTCCTGGAAACATTCCTGCATAATTCTTTTTTTTTTCATTTATTCTTTATTAATTACACTTTATTCACTTTGTATCCCTCCTGTGGTTCCCTCCCTCCTCCTGTCCTAATCCCGCCCTTCCTCCACCCTCTGCCTGCATGCCCCTCCCCAAGTCCACTGATAGGAGAGGACTTCTCCTTCCTTCTGATCCTAGTCAATTAGGTCTCATCAGGAGTGGCTGCATTGTCTTCTTCTGTGGCCTGGTAATGTTGCTTCCCCCTCAGGGGGAGGTAATTAAAGATCAGGCCAATCAGTTCATGTCAGAGGCAGTCCCTGTTACTATTACAATGGAACCCACTTGGATACTGAACTGCCATGGGCTACATCTGTGCAGGCATCTTATGTTATCTCCCTGCCTAGTCCTTGTTTGGAGTATCAGTGTATAATTCTTTGTATGAGAATATACTTTCATTTTATTTTGAGAAAATGCTTAGAAGCAGAAGAATTGCTGGATCATAAATGTTTAACATTTTATATAACCAACACTGCGTTAATATGAACACACAATTGTACATCCTCACTAGTAGCATGTAAGAACTATGGTCCTATATTATCACTAAGACTTGGTGTGCTTACTTGCTAAAAGTATATATTAGCATTATGAAGAGGTATATAGTATAATATTATCATTTTAATTTTCATTTCCCTACTGACAAGAGGAATAAATAATTGATTTCATTTGCCACACATATTTTTAGAGTAAAATATCTATTAAATATTTGCCCATTATTAAATTGGGTTTTTATATTTTTACTGTTGAGTCTTAAAAGCACTTTCTATACTATGGGTAAAAACATTTACCTTATTTGTTCAATACAAAGTTTCACTGTATCATCTAGAACAGTGGTTCTCAACCTAGGAGTTGTGACCCCTTTGGGGAGTTGAACAACACTTCACAGGGCTTGCCTAAAGCCATTAGAAAGCATAGGTATTTATATTATGATTCATAAGGTAGCAAAATTGCAGTTTTTAAGTAGAAACAAAAGTAATTTTGTGGTTGGGTTACACAACACAAGGAAGTGTATTAATGGGTCACAGCATTAGGAAGGTTGAGAATAACTGCTTGAGACTAACACTGAACTCTTGGAGTGAAGAGATATTCTTGCCCCAGCTTCTTACCTCTTGAATAATAGGAACTATAGGGGTCCTTAAACAAAAATTTATTTCATATGTGATTTGTAAATGTTCTCTCTCCATCTGTGATCTGCCTTTTTCTTCTCCCAACAGTGTTTTCAGATGAGGTCCAACTCATCAATTACTTGGACTGTGCATTTGATGTTTTTTTTCTGAGAACTATTTGACTAACCACATTGGCAAATCATCTCTTACATTGTTTTGGGAGTTTTATGCTTTTAGGCTTTTACATCTAGATACAGTATCAATTTACAAATACTTTTGATATAATAAGAACTTTTCAGAGTGCAGGGAGTCTTCTGAAAGAAATGGGAAATAGTAAGTCATGGAAAGGACAGGAGTTCCACAAGGAGAGCAACAGAATCAAAAAATTCTGGGCACAGGGGTCCTTTTTGAGACTGATACTCTAACCAAGGATCATCAATGGAGATAACCTAGAACCCCTGCACAGATGTAGCCCATGACAGTTCAGTGTCCAAGTGGGTTCCATAGTAACGGGAACAGGGACTGTCTCTGACATGAACTAATTGGCCTGCTCTTTGACTACCTCCCCCTGAGGGGGGAGTAGCCTTACCAGGCCACAGAGGAAGACAATGCAGCCACTCCTGATGAGACCTGATAGACTAGGATCAGAAGGAAGGAGAGGAAGACCTCCCTTATCAGTAGACTAGGGGAGGGGGATATATGGAGAAAGGGAAGGGAGGGTGGGACTGGGAGAGGAGAAGGGAGGGGTTTATAGGAGGATACAAAGTGAATAAAATGTAATTAATGAAAACTAAAATAAAAAATTCAAAAGGAAAACTTTATAGCCAAAATAAAACTGACATTCAATTTTTCCAGTGTTGTTTGTTGAAAGAATATCCTTCAATATTTACTGTATGACTTTACACATTGGTTGTAAATCAGTTTGCAACAAATATATTAATTCTATTTAGTTTAATTATTTTGCTTAACACTAAGACTAGATCATTTTTAATGTTGTAGCTTTATTTAAAGCAAAGTAGCTAGACAATATTTGGTCTCTAACTTTGTTCTTTATAAAATTCATTTTATTATTTTAAACACTTTGAATTCCTAAAGAATTTTTAGAATTTGTTTTTACTGTCTACTCATAAATATGCCATGAGATTATGAATTAAAATTATAAGGAACTTATATTTAACATATATGAAGAACAATATTTTAACAATAATTAAAATAGATCCATGGACATGGTATACCTTTCAATTTTTCATTTATTTTTTCAAGTACAGATTGTTTTTGTTTTCATTATACAAATATTTCATAACATTTGCTATACTTATCCCTATGTTTTTTATAGTTGATACTATTCTTTATAAGAAACTCAAAAGTTTTTTTTATCATTGCCTGTATATAAAAATATTAATACAATTTTCATGTTTTACCTTTTATTAAAAAGAAATTCTTTCCTCATATAATATATTCTGATTATAGATTTCTGTCCCTCTACTCCTTCCAGTTCCTCTCTACCCACTTCCCCTCTTATTCTCATTAGAAAAGAGCAGGCTTTTAAGTGATAACAACCAAACATGACAACATAAAATAAAAGATGAAACAAAAACTATTACATTGATGTTGGACATGGCAACCCAACAGGAAGAAAAGTCCTAAGAGCAGGCACAAGAGACAGAGACCCAGTTGTTCTCACATTTAGGAGTCCCATAAAAAAACCGATAGCTACCACATGTACATGGAGGACCTGGTGTTAGACCAATGGATGCCCTGTGCTTGCTTCTTTAGTCTCTGTGAGCTTATATGTACAGGGACTTGTTCTCCTGGTGTCTTCATCCCCTCTGGCTTTTACTATCGTTTTGCTTCCTCTTCCATGAGATTCCCTGAATTCTTTTTTTTTTAATTATGGATTTTTTAAACTAAATTTTTATTTGTATATTAATTACATTTATTTACTTTGTATACCAGCTGCAGCCCCCTTCTCATTCCTTCCTCACTTAGAAAGACAAATTGGATGGACATTGGAAGAAGGAGAAAACAAGAAACAGGACAGGCGATTCCCTGAATTCTGAGGGGATAAATTTGTTGTAGACCTACCATTTAGACTCTTTCTGTGTATAATGTCTGATTGTGTGTCTCTGCATCTGTTCCCATCCAGTGCTGGAGGTAGCCAATCTATGATGATAGAATAAGGCACTGATCTACCAAAATAGCACAAAATCATTAGGAGTTATTTTATTTATATATTTTTAGTCTAGTAGTGTTTGCTTTGACCATAGGTCTCTGGGCTATCTAGTCTCTGGTTCTTGGTTACCCAAGCAGTGACAATTATGGATTCCCTCTTATGGAGTAGGACTTAAGTCAAATAAGACTGTTGGTTGGCTATTCGCACAAGTTCTGTGCCACCATTGCCCTAGCATATTTTGCAGGTAGGACAGATTTTAAGTGAGGGTTTTTATGGCTGTGCTGGTGTTCACATTTCTCTTTTGGTAGCCTGAAGAATACCTTCTTAATTAAAGAGACTAGAAAGTAGTTGTGAAAACTCCATGCAGACTCCAGCTAGACTATTCTCAAAAAAATATGAGGTTGTTACCTCAGCAATGGGGTCACACTGTACGTTTACAAAGAGCAACTCTATATTATTAATCACCTGGGTTGTTTGAATATTTCAATGGACCACTTTGGCCAATAACTCAATTTAATGTAACCAAGTCTCACCACTGGAATCATTGCCTGGTAACAAGAGATGGCCAGTTGAGGCATTATATTTCTCATTACTGGGAGTACTCATTAGGATCACTTTCATATATTTCAAAAAGTTTCCACTGTACTGTTTTCGTACTACCCCTTAAAACCCTATAATTCCACCTTTCTACCCCTGCACTTTTTCCCTCTACCCTATCTTTCCTGCAACCTGATTCCTTCATCCTGTCCCCTCACCACCAGTCTGAAAGTAAAATCTATTCTATTTTCCCTCCCAGGGAGATCCATTCACCACCACCCCCTACTCCCCCAAGTCTCCTCTTTATATAACCTCTCTGGGTCTATGACTTGTAGTTAGGTTATTATTTACATAAGAGCTAACATCTACATATACCTGAATATATACCAAATTTATATTTCTGGGGCTGGGCTAACTCGTTCAGGATATTTTTTGTTTAGTTTCATCCATTTGCCTGTAAAATTCATGACATCATTTTTAAAAACAGCTGTCAATTTCATTATATAATTTTTAACAATACATTTTATAAGTGTACCACTTTTTCTTTTTCTAGTCTTCTGTTAAGAGACATGTAGATTAGGCTGCTTCCCCCTCAGGGGGTGTTGATCAAAGAGACAGCCCCCATTCCCCAAACGAAGGAACCCACTTGGAGATTGAGCTGCCATGGGCTACATCTGTACAGGAGTTCTAGGTTATCTCCATGCATGATCCTTGATTGGACTATCAGTCTCAGAAAACACCCTGTGCCTAGTTTTTTTCCCCCCTTTGGTTCTGTTTTCTTTCTGGAGCTCATGTCCCTTCCAGCTCTTTCATCTCCCCTTTCTTTCATAAGATTCCCTGCACTCTGCCCAAAGTTTGGATATGAGTCTCAGCATCTGCTTCAATATCCTGTTGAGTAGAGTCTTTCAGAGGCCCTCTATGGTGGCTCTAGCCCTGTTTCCTGTTTTCATTAGTTGTTATGGGTCTGCTAAAATTATTTTTGGTCTTGATTTTGTAACTGGTATCTATTGAGAAAATTATCCTCTTTCATTTAATTAAATTTTTGTTTTCTTGTGTAACAGCCCTGGTTGTCTTAGAACTCAATTGTAGAGCAGGATGGTCTCAAATTCATAAAGATCTGTCTGCCTCTGCCTCTAGTGCTAGGATTAAAGTCATGTGCCACCAACACCCAGTCAATTATCCTTTTATTAATATGAAGATTTCTAATTGGATGAGGTACGGGTTTTTAAAGAATATCCGTATGATTCTCTAGATTTCCTTGGTGTCTCTTGTTCTGCCTCTTTTTTCATTTCTGATGCTGTGTATTTAGATATTTCTGTCTCAACACATTTTTTTATTCAGTATAGTATTGTTCAGTTTCCATGAGTTTGTAAGCTTTATGTTGTTTTTGTTGTTGATGATATCTAGCTTTAATCTGTGGTTTTCTAATAGGACACAGGAAGTTATTTCAATTTTCTTGTATATGTTGAGACTTGCTTTGTGTTGGAATGTGGTCAATTTTGGAGAAAATTTCATGAGATGCAGAGAAGTTATATTCTTTTGTGTTCAGATGAAATGCTCTGTAAGTATGTGATGGTTCCATGATGTATTTAAGCTCCAGTATTTCTCTGTTTAGTTTTTGTCTGGATGTCCTGTCCATTGTTGAGAAAAGAGTCCTGAAGTTTCCCACTATCAATGTATGAGGGTCAGTATGTGACTTAAGTGGTAGTAGTGTTTCTTTTACAAACTTGGGTACCCTCGTGTTTAGGGCACGGATGTTAAGAATTGTAATGCCATCTTGGTGGATTTTTCCTTTGATGAATAGGTAGCTTCCTTTTCTTTCTCTTTTGGTTAGATTTTGTTTAAAGTTTATTTTGCTAGATATTAAAATAGCTACACCAGCTTGCATTTTAGGTCCATTTTTTGGTATCTCTTTTTTTTTCAACCCTTCACTCTGAGGTGTTGTCTATCCTTGATGTCAAGATGTGTTTCCTGAATTCAACAAAAGGATGGATCCTGATTTAGCATCCATTCTGTTAGTCTGTGTCTTTTTTATTGGGGAATTGAGGTCATTGATACTGAAAGATATCAGTGAGTAATGATTATTGATTCCTGCTGTTTTGTTGTTGTTCTCTGTGTGTAATTTGCAATATTTTTATGTTGAGTATTTCCTGTGTTTTCATGCATGTAGTTAACCTTCTTAGGTTTGAGTTTTTTCACTAGCACCTTCTGTAAAGCTGGGTTTTGTGTGTGTGTGTGTGTGTGTGTGTGTGTGTACATGCATATGTGTGTTGTCATGTGCATTTGTGTGTAGTTTAAAATTGTATTGTAGAATATCTTATCCATCTATGGTGATTGGAAGTTTTTGTAGGTATAGTAGTCTGGGTTAGTATCTATGGTCTCTTAAGAGTCTGCAACACATCTGCCCAAGTCCTTCTGACTTTTAGAGTCTCTATCTCTTGTATTCTGTTGGTAATGCTTACCTTTGTGGTTCCTGATCTTTTCTCTAAGTTCTCCAGCTCCAGGGTTTTCTCTGTTTATGTTTTCTTTATTGATTCTAATTCTGCTTTCATTTCTTGCACCATTTCCTCCATCTGTTTGAATGTGGATTCTTGTCTTTCCATGACATCTAATTTTTTTGTTTGTTTCCTATGTATGTGCCTCTATTTGTGTGATTATATTTACCTGTATTTCTATGAGAGCTTTGTTCATTTCATCTTTATGTGCCTCTAATAACTGGATAAGCATAGCTTTAAAGTCATTTTCCTGTATTTCCAATGAATTTAAAATATCCATTGATTTTGGAGGTTGCTGGTGAAGCCATAATGTCCTGATTTTTGTTGGATGTGTTCTTATGCTGGCCACTAGACATCTGATGAGCTGTGGCCTTCACTGTTTGTTCTTGGAATCTGTATTGCAGGATGGGTCCATCTGTCTCTGGAGTCTGACATATTCTTCAGGAAGATGAAAGAGGTCCACCAGTTTGAGAGTGGGTGTTAGTATTTCAGATGCAGCTAAGGGAGGAAGATCACGGGCACATGTGCAAGCACAGGAGTGTGAGTGGAAGTGTACTTATCTGGAAGGATGGACCTAAGAGAGGAGCTTAAGTGCAGGCCACTGAGTTCATATCAGAGACAGCCCCTGATCCCCTTTCTAGGGAACCCACTTGGAAACTGAGCAGTCTATGGGTTTCCTCTGAGCAGGGGTCTAGGTCCTTTCCATGAATGGTCCTTGGTTGGAGTATAGGTCTCTTCATGGCTGCCTGGGCATAGATTTTTTTTTTGGCTCTGTTGGTCTTCTTGTGGAGCTCCTGTCTCCTCCAGGTCTTTCTATATCCCCCTTCTTCCATAAGGTTCCCTGCACTCTGCCCAAAGTTTAGCTATGTGTCTCCATATCTCCTTTCATACCCTGATGGGTTGAGTCTTTCAGAGACCCCCTGTGGAAGGCTCCTTTCCTGTTCCCTGTCTTCTTTTCCTTCTGATGTCTATTCTGTTTGTCTTTCTGAGTGAGGTTTCAGCCTCTTCCCTAGGGTCCTCCTTGTTTAGCTTCTTTAGAACTATAGATTTTTGTATGTTTATCCTATGTTATATGGCTAATATCCACTTATAAGCAAATATATACCATGTGTGTCTTTCTGATTCTGGGTTACCTCACTCAGGATGATCTTTTCTAGTTCCATCCATTTGCCTGCAAATCTCATGATTTTTTGTTTTGTTTTTAATTGCTGAGTAGTATTTCATTATGTAAATGTACCACACTTTATGTATCCATTCCTTGGTTGAGGGACATCTAGGTTGTTTCCAGATTCTGGCTATTATGAATAAAGCTGCTCTGAACATAGTTGAGCAAATGTCCTTGTTGTATGGTGGCACATCTTTCAGACCCAGAAATAAACCCATACACCTACAGCTACTTGATTTTTGACAAAGAAGCCAAAACCTTACAATGGAAAAAAAATAGTATCTTCAACAAATGGTGCTGGTCTAACTGGATGTCTCTATGTAGAAAAATTCAAATAGATTCATATTTATCATCCTGCACTAAAGTAAAGTTCAAGTGGATCAAAGACCTCAACATAAAACCAGACACACTAAATCTGTTAGAAGAAAAAGTGGGGAAGAACCTTGAACTTATTGGCACAGGAGACAACTTCCTGAACAGAACACCAACAGCACAGGCTCAAAGATCAACAATCCATAAATGGGACCTCCCCAAACTATAAAGTTTCTGTAAAGAAAAGGACACTGTCATCAGAACAAAATGACAGCCTACAGACTAGGAAAGGATCTTCCCAACCCTATATCTGACAGAGGGCCAATATCTAGAATATATAAAGATCTCAAGAAGTTAAACAGCAACAAATAAATAATCCAATTAAAAAATGGGTATAGAGATAAACAGAGAATTATCAACATCTACTCCTCTGGAACATGTTTGCTTCTTTTTGTTCTAGAGCTTTTAGGCATGCTTTTAAATTGCTTCAATTTTATTATGAAGGCACCTAGTGCTATGAACTTTCTTCTTAGCACAACTTTCAATGTTTCCCATTGTTTGGGTATTTTGCACCTTCATTTCCATTGAATTTCACAAAGTCTTTAATGTCTTTCTTTATTTCTTTCCTACCCCAATGGTCATTAAGTAAAGAATTGTTAAGTTTCCATGAGTTTGTAGGTTTTTCTCTTGTTTCTTTTCTTTTCTTGCTTTCCTTTCTCTCTCTCTTCCTTCCTTCCTTCCTTCCTTCCTTCCTTCCTTCCTTCCTTCCTTCCTTCCTTCCTTCCTTCCTTTCCTTCTTTCTTTCTTGTTGAAATCTAGTTTTAATCCTTGGTGGACTGATAAGATACAGTTATTTCAGTTTTCTTGTATCTGTTGAGGTTTGCTTTGTGACTGAACATATGATCAATTTTGTAGAATGTTCCATGAGGTTCTGAGAAAAATGTACATTCTTTTGTGTTCAGGCAAAATGTTCTGTAGATACCTGTTACGTTCATTTGGTTGATGATGTCTGTTAGTTTCATTATTTCTCCATTTTGTTTCTGTCTCAATAATCTTTCCATTCATAAGAGTGGGCTGTTGAAGTCTCCCACTATTAATGTATTAGCATCAATGTGTGATTTAAGCTTTAATAATGTTTCCCTTGTGAATGCAGGTGGCCTTTTTTGGGGGCATAGGTGTTCAGGATTATGATGTCCTCTTGGTGGATTTTTTCTTTGATGAGACTGAGGTGTCATTCCCCATCTTTTTTGGTTAATTTTGGGTGAAAGCCTATTTTATTAGATACTAGAATGGCTATCTCAGCCTACTTCTTAGGTATGTTTGCTTGGAAAACCTTTTCTATAACTTTGCTCAGAGATAATGTCTATGTTTGTTGCTGAGGTGTGTTTGTTGTATTCAACAGAATGATGGTCTGTTCAACAGAATGGATGCATCCATTCCGTTAACCTGTGTCTTTTTATTTGGGAATTGATTCCATTAATGTTGACCAATGACCAATGATTGTTATTCCTTTTATTTTAATATTGTTGGTGATAGAGTGTGTGTTTGTGTGTAGTGTGTGTGCGCTTCCCTTCTCTTGGTTTTGTTAAAATATAATTTTCTTATATTTGTATTTAATTGAGCTTCTTTGTCACATAAGTAAATTATTTTAATATAGTTAAGAATTAATTACAGATATTAATTCTTCAAGTATTTCTCTCTCTTTCCTTCTTTGGGAACTCCATTACATAGGAATTATGATCCTCAACATTGCTCCTTCATTTGGAAATGCTCTATTTTTAAATCTTTTGTTCTCTGTCCTTTTTTGATATTTTTCTTGCTATCTTAAATTTATTAATTTTTCCTATGTAATATCTACATTTTCATTAATAATACATCCCCATTTATTTTTATTTCTGACAATGCAGTTTTATCTTTAGCAGCCTAGTTTGCACACATATGCATAAACTCATTATGAAACGTTGGATGACCTCATAATTGTAATCCTTCTGCCTAAGCATCCCTAGCACTGGGGTTACAGGCATGTGCCATCATATTCTTGTCTTCAAATGAGAGATTACCCTAGTTTATCTAGATGGACATTGTCTAGATATAATTCGTTTTTCTTTCTCCTTTTCCTCCCCCTTTCTCTTCCTTCCCATTCTCTTTCCCACTCACTCTTTCTCTCTCTATATCCCTCTCCTTTCTGTTTCTTTCCCTCTTCACCATCCATGTGTTTATCATCCTAAGGACATAAATCAGAGTATGATGGAGCTGGACAACTAACATACTCCTCTCATTTTCACACATACATATATGCATATACCGCTTACATATATCATACACAATCAGGAATACCACAAAGTCACACCACACAATGAACCTCATGGAAGAGATTTATTAGGAGGGAAATTGAGGAGGATGGCTGCTTCTGCTCAGATGAGAAACAGCAAGGAACTGAGCAGACATAGGCATCATATAGGGTTTCTTGGGCAGGGGGCAGAACTTTCCAGGGTGAGGATTTCCAGGGTGAGGATTTCCAGGGTGAGGATTGGTGGGATTTCAAGTCATGACCTTGGGACAGCAAGGGGGATGGGCTTAGGTATTGACAGGTTTTCCTGTTCAAGGGTTGGTGGGTTTTCCTGTTCATTGGTTTCTGTGGCAAGCTCAGGGATTAGTGGGTTTCTCTGTTCAGGGATTGGTGGGATTCTTCTTGAGGGTGGGGCCTGGTCACTCTCCTGCCTTGTGGCTGGGAATGACATTATAGCCATTGAAGGTTATGGCCATTAGGGAAGTCTGGTGGCAGGGCCTGGCCATAGCTCCTCAGATAGAGGGCTGGCCATTTTTCTGCCTTGAGAGTTTACAAAATTTACAAAGGCTAGGAAGGCTTCCCTGCTGCTTGAGTTGGTGTGAATAGCTAAAACATTTAAAAGACTGTGCTCATATTGTGGTCTTTTTTAACTTCCTCATTACATATTTGTATGCTTCATTTCTGCTACAACATTGACATCAACTGAAAGATGTCTAATACTTAGTCATGGTCATATCTAGAAGTATATATGATTGTACATAAAGGACAAATAAGGCATATGTATATTCCCTCCCCCTTTCATATGGAGAGGTCTTCCAGACAATTCAATAACAAATGATGAAAAAAGAGGCTATGATTTTAAAGGAGAGTGGGGAAGAGTATATGAGAAGATTTGGAGGGAGGAAAGGAAAGACAGAAACATTGTAATTAAAATACAGTGGCAAAACCAACCAACCAACAAAACAACAACAAATTTAGTACGTAATGAATCTCCAGACAGTTAAAGAATTGGCTGATCAAGTCACTGGCCTTCTAGTCTGCATATTGTTGCCAATCTTGGTCTCAAAGGTTGTTTTCTTGAGCAACCAGACATTAGTCACTAATGTCACATAGGACCAAAAAGCACTGGCCTAGTCTGTGCCACTGTGATTCACTCATTTTCTTTTTAGAATGGCTTTATTATTGGGTCATGGGGCTTTCTCTAATACCAAACATTGCTTACTGAGTTGGAGTAACATTCAGAGTTGCAGATAATGGTTTTTCAACCCTGGCTTTAATTTTAAAAAATGAAGGCAGGGATTTCCAGAGAACAGATGTAGTTTAAACAAATGGTGGTGATGATGATCCTTCAGCCCTAAACACTTGCATTTTAGAGTCTGTGGTGCTACCTTACAATGTCAAATCCTTTTTAAAAAATTATTTCTTCCTTTTGTTTTTTAAGGCATATTATCCCAGCATGGGCATGAGCAGCTTGAAACTGCTGAAATATGTTCTCTTTATCTTTAATTTGCTCTTTTGGGTAAGTAGCTCCTTTGAACATATCTGAAATAACACCCCTCTATTACAGGTAAGTTGTTTTTTCTTCTCAAATGTGAACTGTGCAAGATTAGGTAATATCCAGAACATTTCACCTAGGTACAAATGAGTAATAATTTCTTCCCTTATTGCCATTCTGTCATACTATAAGCCTATAAAATCATAAGCTATCATTACAGTTAATGATACCAATTCTCTGGGGGTCTTTAGGGTAGCCCAAATAGATGGCATCTGTTAGTCAGGAATGGGCTACAGTTTGGGTAGTCCTCTTCTTGTTCCCAACTGCATTGAAGAACATTGACCATAGAACTCATATGGAAGTTCAATTTCTTATTTTTAAAAAGTACTTCCATGCTGATTTCTGCTGTATGTAGGGTAATTCAGACTATCACCAACAATGTTAAAGGGTCCATTCTTCTGTCATCTTAGTCAGCATTTGTTGTTGATTGTTTATTTTTTTGAACAGTCATTCTGATGAGATTAAATGGACTCTCCATGTAGTTTTGATGTAGCTAGAGATGTCGAATACTTTTTTTCATATATCTATTGACCATTTTCACTTCATTCTTTTTTTTCCTTTTTCTTATTAATTAGTTTATTTACTTTGTATCCCACCTGTAGCTTCCTCCCTCATCTCCTCCCAAACCAACTCCCTTCCTTCTGCCAACCCACCCATACCCCTCCCCCAGCCTACCAATAGGGGAAGTCTTCCTCCCCTTTCTTCTGATCTCAGTCTATCAGGTCTCATGAGGAGTTGTTGCATTATATTCCTCTGTGGCCTGGTAAGGCTACATCCCCCTGAGGGGTGGTGATCAAAGAACAGGCCAATCAGTTCATGTCAGAGTCAGTCCCTATTCCCATTACTATGGAACCCAGTTGGACACTGAACTGCCATGGGCAACATCTGGGCAGGGTTTCTAGGTTATATACATGAATAGTCCTTGGTTGGGGTATCAGTCTCAGAAAAGATCCCTGTGCCCAGATGTTTTGGTTCTTTTGCTCTCCTTGTGGAATTCCTTTCCTTTCCAGGTCTTACTATTTTCTACTTCTTTCACAAGATTCCTTGCACTCTGCCCAAAGTTTGGCTATGAGTCTCAACATCTGCTTTGATACCCTGCAGGGTAGAAACTTTCAGAGGCCCTCTGTGGTAAGCTCCTGTCCTGTTTCCTGTTTTCTCCCTCTTCTGATATCCATCTTCTTTGCCTTTCTGGATGAGGACTGAGCATATTACCCAGAGTCCTCCATCTTGATTAGTTTCTTTAGGTGTACAGATTTCAGTATGTTTACCCTATATTATGTCTAATATACACTTATGAATGAGTACATACCCTGTGTTTCTGGGATACCTCACTCAAGATGGTCTTTTCCAGTTTCCACCATTTGCGTGAAAATTTCATGATTTCCCTTTTTAAATTGCTGAGTAGTATTCCACTGTGTAAATGTACCACAATTTCTGTATCCATTCCTCAAATGAGGGGCATCTGGGTTGTTTCCAGCTTCTGGATATTATGAATAAAGCTGCTACAAACATGGTTGAGCAAATGTCCTTGTGTACTTGAGCATATTTTGGATATATGCCTAGGAGTGGGATAGCTGGATCTTGAGGAAGTGCTATTCCTAATTGTCTGAGAAAGTGCCAGATTGATTTCCAAAGTGCTTGTACAAGTTTACATTCCCATCAGCAGTGGAGGGTTCCCCTTTCTCCACAACCTCTCCAGCACGTGTTGTCACGTGATCTTTGATCTTAGCTATTTTGATAGGTGTAAGGTGAAATATCAGGATCATTTTGATTTGCATTTCCCTGATGACTAAGGATGTTGATCATTTCTGTAAGTGTTTCTCTGCCATTCAATATTCCTCTATTGAGAATTCTATGTTTAGCTATGCACTCCATTTTTTAATTGGGTTACTTGATTTGTTGCTGTTTAACTTCTTCAGTTCTTTGTATATGTTGGATATTAGTCCTCTGTCAAATGTAGGTTTGGGGAAGATCCTTTCCCAGTCTGTAGGTTGCCGTTTTGTTCTAACAACAGTGTCCTTTGCTTTACAGAAGCTTTTCAGTTTCATGAGGTCCCATTTATGGATTGTTGATCTTAGAGCCTGTGCTGTTGGTGTTATGTTCAGGAAGTTGTCTCCTGTGCCAATGAGTTCCAGGCTCTTCCCCAATTTTTCTTCTAACAGGTTTAGTCTGTTTGGTTTTACATCAAGGTCTTTGATCCACTTGGACTTTATTTTGTGATAAGTATGGATCTATTTGCATTTTTCTCCATTTACACATCCAGTTAGTCTAGCACCATTTGTTGAAGATGCTATCTTTTTTTTTTCCATTGTATGGTTTTGGCATCTTTGTCAAAGATCAGGTGTTTATAAATGTGTGGGTTTATTTCAGAATCTTCTATTCGATTCCATTGATCCAACAGTCGGTCAACAAAATAAGAAATGAAAGGGGGACATAACAACAGACACTGAGGAAATCCAAACAATCATTAGGTCTTACTTCAAAAGCCTATATGCCACAAAATTTGAAAATCTAAATGAAATGGACAATTTTCTTGATTGATTCCACTTCATTCTTTTAAAACAGTCTGCTCGTTTCCATTGTTCATTTGTTGATTGGATTTTTTTAATTTTTTTTATTAATTACACTTTATTCATTTTGTATCCCCGCATAAGCCCTTCCCTCCTTCCCTCCTGATCCCACCCTCCCTCTCCTTTCTGCATGCATGCCACTCCCCAAGTCCACTGATAGGGGAGGTACTCCTCTCCTTTCTGATCTTAGTCTATCAGTCCTCTACTGTGGCCTGGTAAAGCTGCTCCCCCCTCAGAGGGAGGTGATCAATGAGCAGGCCAATCAGATTATGTCAGAGGCAGTCCCTCTTCCCATTACTATGTAACCCACTTGGACACTGAGCTGCCATGGGCTACAACTGTGCAGGGGTTCTAGGTTATCTCCATGAATAGTCCTTGGTTGGAGTATGAGTCTCTGGGAAGTTCCCTGTGTTCAAATTATCTTGTTCTGTTGCTCTCCTTGTGGAGTACCCATCCCCTCCAGCTCTTACTATTTCCCACTTCTTACATAAAATTCCATTCAATCTTCCCATCAGTTGGCCATCAGGCTCAGCATCTGCTTTGACAGTCTATACTGCAGAGGCTTTCAGAGGCCCTCTGTGGCAGGTTCCCAGGTTGTTTCCTGATTAGATTTTTTTGTTGTTGTTCTTTTATTCTTCGTTGGTTTTCTTTTTTTGGACTTCCATATGATCTATCCATTTTATTTTTCATTTTGTTTCCAAAAGAATCATAATCAACTTACTCCAAAATAGTTACATATCCATGCTTTCACAACACAATTAACACCTATATTGTTTATGCAGACTACATATCCATACATAGATGAATGTATAAAGGAATGTGTTATATGTACAGAATAGAGCTTTTTTCCATAGCCATAAGAAAGAATGAAATTACTCAAAAAGTATATGAAAGTTAAGGTTACTTTGAGTGAAATAAGTCAGCCCCACATAGAAAACTATTAAATCTCCTGATTATGTGGAAACTAAGAAAAATAAGAAAAGTGTTTAACTAAAAGGACTATTATGACTGAAAAGGAGGAAAATTAAAAGAAAAAAGCAGATAAGAAAGATTAGTAGAGCAGTGAATAGTATCAAAGTACCTTACATGTTCTATGTGTAGAAATACACAATGAAACATTTTGTATAATTAATACAGATTAATAAAAATGTAAAGTTTACAGGCACACATATCCACATGGTTGGTAGTTTAACACAAAAAAGAGATGTCCAGGTGGGTGTCGTGTCCCCAATCCCAGCACTTGGGGAGGCAGAGGCATGAGGATCTTTGTGAGTTTGAGGTTAGCTTGGTCTACAAAGTGGGTCCAGGACAGACAAAGTGAGAAAGAGAAACCCTGTCATCAAGAAGAACAACAACAAAAGAGATGTCCAAGGAGATTTCACTGTATTGAATTTAGCAACTGATTTTCACATATAAGATGAATCGGTACTTGTTCATAAGAATATTTTTATGAGTTTAGTTTGTTTCATAGTCTTCTGATGAAGATGCCTTTCTTCAAACAGAGCAACTCCTCTACATGGTCATACTCTCCAAAGGAAAGGACATGTGTAGACAACTGAGCAGAAAAGAGATAGAACATCTGAAGTATTAAGTTAAGCTTCTGTACAGTGAAGGTATTAAGTCCCTCATAAAGATGACCTTTCCTTGGTATCTGGAAATGTATAGTAAAAACTGTTATGTGACTGCATATAAAGAAGCTGATATTTCCTTTCTATTATGATAGTGGGGAACTGAATAAAGAGGTGACCTTGTGAGTCTTGAGTCAACAAAAACAGGTGATTCTGATGTCAAGAAGATTAGAATATAAATGTGGAAATACTTAGGAACAACATTAACCTTAGAATGCTCTGAAATTCTTCCTTCTAGGTCTGTGGCTGTTGCATTTTGGGATTTGGTATTTACCTCCTGGTCCAAAACACCTATGGAGTTCTGTTCCGTAACCTCCCCTTCCTGACACTTGGCAATGTTCTTGTCATCGTGGGCTCCATTATCATGGTAGTTGCCTTCTTGGGCTGCATGGGCTCAATCAAGGAGAATAAGTGTCTGCTTATGTCGGTGAGTCCTTGCAGTAGCTGTGATCTTCTGAGTTGAGGTCAATGTTGGGTCAATTTCAGAGCAATATGCTTCATGGTAGATTACTTTTGGGTCATATCCACAATTAAGAGCATAGAGAGATAGGTAGGTAGTGGTGGCACACACCTTTAGTCCTACCATTCAGGAAGCAGAGGCAGGCAGATCTCTGAGTCTAAGGCCATCCTGGTCTACAGAGCAAGTTATAGGACAACCAATGTTAAAACTCTGTCTTGAAAATAAAAGGAACAATAAACACAGATTTCTGGCTTGCTTATTTACTTCTTTTCTTCACTCTTTGCAACTCAGATGGCAGCCTATAAAATAATGCACTCACAATGGGTTGGGACCTCTCATACAACCCCTGCCAGATATCCCCACAGGCCAAGGTGACCTAGATAATTTCCCAAGTAACTTTTTTCCAGTTGATTTTAGGTTGTGTTAAGTTTATAATAAAAACTAACACAGTCCATCCCATCATTTAACACACACACGACTTTGAGATATAACTTTCTATCCCTTGTCACAGATGCCTCATGTTAATATCAGAATATAAAATATAGTCCAATTCCAGTATTACAAACTTTTCAAGACTTCGAAGTTCAAGGTCTTTTAACTGTAAGCTTTTGTAGAATAAAAAAGTTACATATATAAACATTGTTCTTCTGAGAGAGAAGAAACATGGGTAAAAACAACTATGCCAAAACAAATAAACAAATAAAAACCATCAGATTTTATTTAGGAATATATCAACAATTATAGGAGAAAGCAAGTAATAGGACAGGAGCCTACCACAGAGGGCCCCTGAAAGATTATACCTAGCAGTGTATCAAAACAGATGCTGTGACTCATAACCAAACCTTGGGCAGAGTGCAGGGAATCAAATGAAAGAAGAGGGACTTAGTATGACCTGGAGAGGACAGGAGCTCCACAAGGACCAAATATATCTAGGCACAGGGTTCTTTTCTGAGAATGATTCTCCAACCAAGGACAATGCATGGATATAACCTAGAACTCCTGCCCAGATATAGCCCATTGCAGCTCAGTATCCAAGTGGGTTCCTTAGTTAGGGGAACAAGGACTGTCTCAGATATGAACTCAATGGCTGGCTCTTTGACCTCCTCCCCTCTTCAAGGGAGGAGAAGCCTCCTCCCTCAGGCCACAGAAGAGGATATTGTAGCCAGCCCTGAAGAGACCTGATAAGCTAGGATCAGATGGAAGGGGAGGAGGACCTCCCCCATCAGTGGACTTAGGGGCAGGAAGGAGATGAGGGAGGGGGTGGGATTGGGAGGGAATGAAGGAGGGGCTACAGCTGGGATACAAAGTAAATAGACTGTAATTAATATAAACAATAATAACTAAAATAAACTGAAAAAAACAATTATTAAAAAAAAACTATGAATTTTAAAAAGACTAAGAAGAGGTATGAGGGAGTTTGGAGAAAAAAAATGGAAGGGGAAATGATGTAATTTTAGTACAATCTCAGGAACCAACAGAAAAATAAAAAAAGTCAGTACTGTATATACCAAATTTTGAAGCTCCAGTGTCTAGAAGCTGGGCCTTGTATTCTGGGCTCCAAACAATTTGGATAGTTCCACCCTTACAGTTACGTTGCTGGTAGCAATACAGATTTTCTCCTGGAAGCAAGCCAGCTCAACTCTACAGTTGTAGCTTTTCCTTGGTAAATGTTTGCATTTGCAGTGTCTGGGTTCTCCATTGTAACCGAGGTATCAAGTACACTAGTGGCCTCTTAGGGCCTCTCTGTAGAAAATCTGACCCTACCACAAAGTTCCAATATTCAGTTGCTCTTTATAAGTGCTTCATGCTTTCAAAACTAGTGCCACAGGGATGACTGTTACATTTCCAGGTTCTCCTGCAAGCTCAAGATGTAGCTTTTCTCATTGGTCCATAGTGTATTGGCTTCTGTGTAATTGACTCCTATGAAACACAAGGAGTTCACTTCAGTGGCACTGATCTCTTTGACAATCATAGCTGCTCTTTCAGTCCCTGAATGAACTGTACACATTGAATGGTATACACAGTACAAATGGCAAACTATCACATTGAAGAAAAAGGCCCCTGTCTTTAGTGTATCAACCCAGTGAAACACGGAAGGCTTACTTTAATTGTGACAACCTCCAATAAATCAGCTTTCTTCTGCTCCAGCATGAACACCACACATAGATTCTTAGCCCAAATGTCACATGAATATTCTCTAGTCCAGTTAATGACTAAGTCCATGATCTGAAACTCCACTCTTAGTACCCTTTCAACAATCCATAAGAATATCCCACTAAGCTCTACCTATATCACTCCATGGGACTTTCCAGATCAAAGATTCAACATCTTCCTTATTCCTCAAAAAAATAAAAAATAACATCACCAGGTTCATCACAGCAACAGTCCCACTTCCTTCATGCCAATTTCTGATTTTGTTTTCTTTCTGTTGCTGTGATAAAATACCTGGAAAAAGATACTTAGAAGAGAAAGGTATTTTTTTGACTTCAATAGTACAAGGAGTGCAGTTCATTATTGCATGAGTGTTAAAACAGGAATTAAAAGCATTACATCTTCACTTAAGAGTAGAGAACAAATGCATGACTACTTGATTACTTGCTGTGTGTTCTCAGGTAGTATTCTTTACTTTTACACAGTTCAGGGTCCAGGTCATGAAATGGTGCTAATGGATTAATCTTCTCACTTTTATTACCAATTAAAACAGTACCACACAGACATGCACACAGAGCAACCTAGATAGTTCCTCAGTTCACTGAGAAATTGCTGGTTGATTCTAGATTGTTAAGTTGATAATTAAAGCTAACCATAATAGCATCTCTTAACAGCCTAGATTTTATAAACCGATATTAGTTTGTTTCTCACTGGGATCCCAAGGCTATGCAGAAGACATTATTTATCTGTTATATCCATTTTACACTATCAGTAATGACTCTTGTCATTGCCATGTCCTTTCACAGCATGTATTTTTCCTTGATGTCTGGTTGAAATTAGTTATCTTTCTGCCTAAATTCTCATGTAAGAACACACTTCAGGATCTGACACATAGTAATTAACTGATAAAAAAAAATCAGTAGGTTCTTCCAAACATAGTGACCTTCCCTAATGATATAGAATTCATTCTTAATTCATGCACAAAGTAGCCTTCATAGTAGGAGTGGTCCAATTTTGGTAAGAACCTTGTCTGAAGTCTTTGAATACTAAAAATGGAAGAGATTTGCAGCAGTTCTCTGTCAAATAACCAGCCTGAGGAGTACTGTCAGGCTTAGATTTTGCCTCATGCTATAGGAGTAAAAATGATGCACCTTTCCTCGTGTAGTAAGGGCAGAGGTGGGTATAACAATGCTTCTATTCTTATGTGAAACCATCCTGGTTTTCTCTTAAGTCATATAATCAATCTTCTCTTGTAGATCAACACTTAAGTCAATAATAATAATAATAATAATAATAATAATAATAATGTTTTTAGTATAAAATCGTTCTCAGGTAGATAGCAAACAACAAGAGATATCAGAGACAGGATAAATGATTTAAGCTGTCAAAATTGCTGTTTAAGTTTATTAAAAAATTGAAGAACAAATGTAATTGTGAAAGTTTTATGCATATAAATGTCATGCAGGGATTAAAATTTCAAATTCAGAGGAAAAAAATGACTTAGAACTATGATTAGGGTCCTTCTTTCCTTCTTCTGTACAGATGTTCTCCCAAGCTTCACTCATTATCTACCCTCCATCTTGAGCTAGACTTCATCTGACATATGGGACCAGGACCTGAACTCATTGGACTCATGCATTAGTTTCCTGTTTTCATTTTGCTCAACTGTTTTGCTAGGATGATGCTAAAACATTGACTCAACAATGTAGAGAAAAGTTAGAGCATAGCTTATTTTCCTGTTAGAGTCTTGCTGTAGTAAACGAACATATATCCCTCATAAAACAAGAGAGGACTTAGGAAGCTGTGAGGAGGCAGAAACATGAGTATGGGTGAGAATGTGTGTAAGTGCATATGCACACATGTATAGACATGTTTGCTCCCAAGACATACAGACATACACACACACACACACACACAGAGAGAGAGAGAGAGAGAGAGAGAGAGAGAGAGAGAGAGAGAGAGAGGTAGATCAGAAATGGAATCAATGTTTTGATCATTTCTCTGCTTTGTCACAGTTCTTTGTTCTGCTGCTGATTATTCTCCTTGCCGAGGTGATCATAGCCATCCTGCTCTTTGTGTATGAACAAAAGGTAAGTTATAAAGAACATGGCCTGTTCTCTTATTGTTGAGATGGAGAACACACAGTGGATAAAAAGTTAGTAAAACAAAATTAGTATTAAGTTATGCAAATGAAATGGGAGGATGAGAGATTAATTGTAGTTGAGAAAAATAGTTATTAATATTGTATTTGAATGATGCCTTGAAAGGTAAATGGAGAGAAAATGAAGGAAGTTTGTCTTTTTCCCGCCTACTTTTCTCTGTGCAGCTGGCAGTCTTCTCAGTAAGATATGACCTTGGCTTTGGTTGTACTTTTTATTTTCTTTGTGAAACTAATCCTGGAAAGATAAAAGTCCATTTATTTATATCTTCCTTCGATATTATAAAACCTTCAGCTTGTCTTCTTATATAGCCTCTCTTACCTTACTTTCCTAGGTTTGATTACTTGAGAGGGGGGAATCTATATGGTCCACTAGAAATCTCTTATTTCTTGAATCCATTTGTTTTTCCTATGTCTTCTTTGATGAAATATGATTTTCCCAGCTGAACACGTATGTAGCTGAGGGACTGAATGACAGCATTCAACATTATCACACAGACAACAGCACCATGAAGGCATGGGACTTCATCCAGTCAAATGTAAGTATATAAAAATTCTTGCTCAGATGAGTCAGACTGAACTCCCAGACTTTGTCCTCAGAAACCAGTGTCCCTTTCCTAAAGACTTCAGACTCAAAGATCTTCAGTTCTGAAGTCAAAAGTATTGTCTTTGCTCTCACAGGCTGGGGAGTTTAAGAGTTAATCCAATTGGTACAAATTTTCCTATATTCTATTTCATTCTCTACCAACTCATATGAGATCATTACTTTAGGCCCAATAAGATGAAAAGAAGATCCAAATGAATCATATTGGATTAGTCAACATATTTTTCAAATTTTTATTAAAATAGCAGTAAAATAAACCTCTTTTAAATTCCCAAGTCACAAAAATTCTTATATTTTTTTACCTAGTGCTCTAATGTCACATTTTCTATGCTTCTTCTCTATCCATGAACATGTATCAACTCTCATTCTTGCCTTAGAAAGTTAGGGAACACTAGCACTAGCGGAATCTGAGACAGGTTGATCTCCATGCGTTCAAGGTCAGTCTGGTCTACAAAGTCCAGGATAGCGAGTCCAGGACAGCCAAGGTTACACAGAGAAACTCTGCCTTGAAAAAAACAAAAGAAAAAAAAAAGGTTAGGGGACAAATATGGGCTAGAGAACCTTGCAAAGGCCTGACGTAGGTCTCAAAAAGTATCATCATTACCCATGATGGATTAATATGGAGTATCCAATAACATAGGAAATTATAACATAAAAACAAGAATGGGAGGACTTGTTTCATGCAAAGTCAAAACATCTCTAGATTTCAAATTACTTGTTTGTTTAAATTTAGATTAGACGTCCTGTTTAACGTTCAGACACACAACAAAGTGAAAAACAAAACAAAGGAAAATAAATCTCTTGATATAAGTCATCAACTTCATATTGATCTTTGTCACTGTCACTTCATTTAATCCCCTAAACATTTTTTCTGGAATATTCTAAAGCAAATAAAATACTGAACCTTATATCATCTCACCCACTAAATATCACTACAGAGGCTGGCTCAGGGGTTAACAGCATTTTTTGCTTTGCCAGAGGATCTGAGTTTTGCTATAGAATATACATGGCTGCCCACAACTTCCCGGAGCTGCAATTCCAAAAAATCTGAAGCCTTTTTATGGCTTCTACATGTTATTGCATAAATGTAGGGAACATAGTTTCTCACATACATACATACACACACACACACACACACACACACACACACACACACACACACAAATAAATAAATAAATCATCAAATGTCATTAATGGTCTATATTCCAATTATTCTAATTTTCTCAAACATTTTCAACTGATTTGAACAAATCAAGACCTGAAAAAGATGTCTCAAAATTTCCTTTACTCTGTAATGGTATCCCACTTTTTATGTTATATGTATGTGAACAAAAATTATTGCTATTGTGATACAAAAATTATTGTCCTATAGATTCCACCACTTTCTGTATCTATCTGGTTTATTCCCATGGGTATTTTGATGTCAAGAACCCTGTTTCCCAGTACTGTGAATCTAGAAAGCTGATGAAGTCTAACTTTATCCTCTCTCTTTTTTAAAATAATATTCTGTTAAGAATGTCATACAATGTATTCTGATCATATTCATCCCTCAATTCTTCCCAGATATACCCCCAATTCCCTACTCAACCAAATTTGTGTCCTCATTTTATTTATAAACCCACTGAGTTCAGTTAGTGCTGCCTATAGATGTTTGGGTGGGGGCATGCCCTGTGGTGTAGTTTACCTGCCAGTGGTTATACACTCAGGGAAAACTGGTTTCCTTCTTCCAGCAACAATCAGTTGCCAATAACCACAGCTAGGGATGGGGCCTTCTGCCCAATCTACCCTTCCTGCTTGTTCTGGTTTTGCTGACTGTGAGTTTCCAGTCATCCACCACCTCTGCCTCTTTCTGTTCATTCTTCCACATATATCCACTCTGGGGCTGATTACCCCATACTTTCTTATTCTTTGCATATTGACCAGTTGTGGGTCTCTGTATTACTCACCATCTACTAAAAATAGAAGCCTCCTTGATGATGATTCAGTAACTCATCTATAGGTATAGTAATAAATCACTAGAAATTGATTCAATATTATGTCCATTTAGCAAAATTATACTAGTAGGTTCTCCCCAAAGACCTATAACCACCTAGTCACAGATCATTGCCCCCCCCCAAAATGATGCCAAGTTTCTCCTTTAAATAATATGCTTTAAATCTATGCAGAAAGTTATTGGTTATACCATTGACATTTGTATCATGATAGCTCTAGTAGTAATATCTTGCTAGAATGTTCATTATTATTGCTCTCAGGGCTCGCAACTCTGTAATATTTATGATTACTTTTCTCTTCTGTAACTTGCACAGACTCTTCCAGCACTATAAAATCTATCCAGTAAGGATCAGGCTTCCAAATCAATACAGCTTGATCTCTCCATTATTTCATGATTCACATATGTGGTGGCTCCAGCAATAGGGTGTTATTGCCACATGTTTTGGAGGGTAACCAAGGTCATTAGCAATAGCTTGTAATATTTATGTGGCTATAGGAACTCAGTGGCCAACAACTCCAACAAAGGCTTATTTGTTAGTTTGTGGGGTCTAGTAGGGGCATTATTGTCCAGGTAGAGTATAAGTCCATTTACATTTGTGTGTGTATATAAGGAAATTTTTATGGTAGTATGTTTCTATATGGCTCTTTTAAAAGCTCTTTAGTGTTAGTTAGCCCTACCATTATTATGTTACTTATCCTGTTCTCCTATCTCCAACTCCACTTAAATATCTCCATTCCATTTATCTCCTGAGAGTATCTCTATTCCCTTTTATTAATTTCCTGGCCTCTATCAATACTTCGATTTAAACAAATAATATAAACATTCAAAACTGGCATTCATGTATAAGAGAAAATATGTGATGTTTGTTTTTAATGAGTCTAGGTTACTTTACTCTAGATGATTGTTTGTACCTCCATTCATTTACCTGCAAATTTCTTAATTTAACTTTTCTTAAGAACTAAATGATATTCCATTGTATAAGTATACTACATTTTCAATATCTATTCATCAGTTGATGGGTATTTTTGCTATTTCCATTTTCTGGCTACTGTGAATAGTGTAGCAAAAAAAAATATGGATGAGAAACTATTTCTTTCATAGGATATAGAGACCTTTGGCTGTATGTCCAAGAATGGGATAGCTGGATCATAAGTTTCTTCTATATTTAAAACAATAATAGCTGCTACTTTCTGTTTTCTCATCTAGGCAGGTATCTAATTATCTTGTTTTCAACAATATCAAGAGTCAATGTGGTTAGACTTAGTTCTATGTTACAAGGTCTCTAGGCAGGAAGTACTTGATAGGTAAAATATATAAATCAAACATGTACTCTATACTTTGTAGAAGTCTCCTGTGAATAAATGGTATAACATTCTTGTGGACATTTAATTCCAAAGAGTCTGTAGCTGTAGACCAATTCTGATTTTTCTTCTCTGGAGTTATATTTGAATGACAGGCATACCCTTTTATATAATGTCCAGTTTCTATTTCGTTTTTCTGTTGAATTTCTAATCATTATGTTTGTGGGGACTTGGCTTTCAGCTGCACTGTTGTGGTGTAAATGGCTCAAGTGACTGGATCAATGGTCCACCATCTTCCTGTCCACCAGGTGCAGACATTCAGGTAATTTTGTTGGCAATTTTCCTGCTTGGCTTTCTTGTTCAAACTTTTAATTATTTCAGAAACAATGCCAGAAAGAACTTCAACCTTCCACCAAGAAACAGCAAATTTTGGACACTATCATCAACAACAACAAAGAGAGGGAAACAACCCCCAATTTAAACTTCCAAAATCTTTAAGTAGGCTAATCTAGCTAAGAGACTGAAGAACATTTGTTACACTATTAACTGAGTGTGCATGTGTGTGTGTGTATGTGTGTGTGGTAGTTTGTGTAAAAAATAGCTCAGAGATATATCTATCTTGAACAGAAGGTAGTCCTTGTGTTTAAAGTATAATTTACAGGATTAAGGTAGATTGGCTTTTTTAGGTAACTGCTTGTCTTCTCTTCTTGGAAATGGCGGATCTGTTCCCTTTATGGGATGTGTTAAACATAAGCAGAGGAATGAGAGCTTGAGAAAAAGTTTTTAGAAGCCACCTTCACTCTTAATTTTGTGTCTCACTCTTTACTTTTCATGAAGAAAAGAATTATCTTCCAGTAAAACAAATAAACTAAGTACACTAAGATCTTGACCCCATGTTACCTTTTCCTGAGTTTGGAAGTTTACAGAGATATGAGGTCCACAGGGGAAAAAAAGAAACCATGGCAACCACCAGTCAACAACTCTGGAATTTTATAGGGTTTATAATAGTGATTATTGGAGCAGATACTGATATGTAACTTGATCCAAAGATTCCAACACCTATAGTTCCATATGTTACTCTTAGATCAGCACTGAGTGTTGCTGAACATAACACAGAACATAAGGACATGTGTTTCTGACTTACCTCTTGGGAGCTAGTTTAACTCAGGAGCTAAGACTTCTGTCTTACATGCCAGTATACTGATAATATTAGTAGAAATGTCTCTGATTTAATATTCTCTATTTTATGCCTGTTTCTTTAAACATGCAATGGAAATTAAAACATAATATCTGATATAAGTCACTGTTTTAAATAAATACAAATTACCATCCTAGATAACCTTCTTGATAAAGTTTACAAAATAAATTGTGTCATTCATGCCTATGTTTTTTCCCCTAGGGTTGCTATAATAAAGCAAAATCATGGTTTCACACCAACTTCTTATATATTGGAATCATTACCATCTGTGTATGTGTGATACAGGTAAGACCTTGATCCCAGGATCCTTGTAAGAATTAAATGTGTTAAATCTTGCAGTCTTAGAACAGTACTAGGGAAGTAGAATGAGGCAATAAATGTTATACTATTCATTTGTTTGTCTAGCCAAGGAAAAAAGGATTATATTAATAATTCAATTTAAAGCACCCAGAAAATGTTATAGGAATATATATCATCAACACATCCCTTAGAGATATGAATGAGTAACAGTTAAATTAAAAGTGTTAAGCAGAATCCCACTTTAGTCACTAACTTAGGTGGTCTGGAAGTAATGATAAGACAGTTCACTTGAAAAATTGAGCTTTTATGTTAATAAGGGAAGGATGATGAAAATTATAATTATTTTTGCTTTGTGCTTATATGTGGCTGTGATATTCATACTATTTTCTACCCAAGTATTGGGCATATTATACATTACTTAAGAGTTAGTCAAAAAATAAAAGGAAGAAGAAAGCAAAGGAAACAAAAGGCTTGGGTAGAGTTGACTTCTTTTTCTTATACTGTTCAATAAGGACAACATGACTACATTAACTAAGTGTCTGTGACTTAAGAATATAAAAACATTTTTAAGAGCTTCTAATTTTCTTTTATATTATTATTATCCCTATTTCCTCTCTAATGCTATCCTTAAGCTTAAAGAGAGACATTCCTTAGGTGGGAATGATGCTTAGAGACTGTCACAATATGATGGAAATCTTGCTTTTCTGTGTTACCAATCTCCGGAAATGTGGGAGAAATGTTTTCTCATACGAAGACTTCACATTTTCTCAATTCTCTTCTCAGGTGCTGGGGATGTCCTTTGCATTGACACTGAATTGCCAGATTGACAAAACCAGTCAGGCCTTAGGGCTGTGACCTGCAACTGCTGTCTGCTTAAGAGACGTATTTCACTCTGAAAATCCAAAGCACCCATAGCATGAGGCCCTAAACAATTACCTGCCTGACTGGCATTTTGGCTTCCTCTTATGTCTTCCTTGATTGGGTCTCTGTTTTATACACATCTAGAGAAGAGAATAGTTTTCACACACTTCCCATCTCAAGCAGAAGACAGTCATTCACCAACTGATAGCAGTAACAATATCCCTTAAAGATAGTGAAACCTACGTGTGTGTGTGTGTGTGTGTGTGTGTGTTTTAACACGAGGGACAAAGAAAATCTGCAGTACCAGTGACCTGAGATCAGAGTATTGGCCCAGCCCCTGAGGTTAGCTGTGAGTTCTCAAAAGATAGGTACAAGTTTAAATGTTATATTGTTAACAATTGTCAAATCAACCCTTAGCCTCAAATCATGCTATTTTCACATAGGAGACAAGATGAAGAAAATTCAAGAGTCAGACTCATTGGATAATTGACATACCCTGTTTTCTTTCGAACACAGGCCTTGGTAATAGGAATGATACAGTGATATTTCATCGAAGGGAAATATTTCAATTTTTTGTTAAAATGTCTTATTGACTTTGTTACATCCAATCATCAATCCATCCATCCATCCATCTATCAAAGACTAATTAATTATTCCTATCCTTATTCAGCCAGTCTTAAAACTTAACATAGTCGTAGAACCCAGAAGTACTAATAGCTCCAGTGTGTTAGCTAATAATCATATTCATGTTTTTTTATTTCACTATTAAGGTTCTTTTAATGTACTATTTTAATTTGTGAATAAACAAAATAGTTTATGACTATTCATCAAGCCTTTGACACATTTCTGATATTTTCATGTTTATGTTGTTATTTCACTATCAAATAAGGTTCTTTTAATGTACTATTTTAGTCTGTGAATAAACAATAGTTTATGACTATTCATCAAACCATTGACTCAATTCTGATATTTGTTAGAAAGCCAAATATATTAGATAGCTATTTCTGTGTTAACAAATTAGTTCAACATGTAGTAGCTAAGGACCTATATACATTTGTTTTACTTACTGATTGATTTAAAGAGAGGAATTTGCTATGTAGCCCAAGTCTTGGAACTTGCTAAATAGCCCAAATTGGAACTAAACTCATGATCATCCTGCTTCTACCTTCTGAATATTAAAATTACAAGTATATGTCACTATGTTTACTCAGGACAAACATTTATTATCTGATGGGCTTATGGTGCTTAAGTGGTCAGCCATGTCTTTAGTCATCTCAAGTCTCAGTGGAAAAGGAATCCACTGTCATATTCTCATATGGTTGTAACATGCCTCATATCATGCCCCCCCCCCAAATGTTTACATGGATAGTTCCTGAATAATGAGGCAGTTAAGACATAAAATGAGATGTAACATCCAAAAATAGAAGCCACAGAACTTGTATAGCTCAACCAGAAGTGCTACCAACAGTTATTCTTAGATCTGGTTCAAAAGTTCAATTTCCATTCAGGAGAAGATTGCAAAAGGTTATGACTACTAGGAAGCTGAGATAGCTGTTGGCCATATGAGAGATAGCTAACCATCTCCTCATGTTTGTTGTGTCAAGAAAAGAAGATTGTATACTTGTTTATATAACTATAAAGTAGAAAATTAGAACATATATAATACATACTACTTAACGTACAGAACTCATAAGAATAGAAAAAAATGGTTTTTCTTTTGCTAATTTTCTGTAGGATCTCTCACCTGACTTTAAAAAATTGGTTATTTTAGTGGGGTTCTATAGGGAAAATATCTGTTGCATTTTCTGAGGCATACAAAGAAGAGACAGGTATTCCTCTTCTTTGTTCAAACTCTTAGTGGTGCTGTCACCTGTTGAGTTTTTCTACCTAGTACCTGAGCTTTGTTCTTACCTTTATTTTGTTCTTCACTCCAAATAACCTGTCATGAAGCTATAAGGATTCAACTACCAACTATTACCAACATCATATATCTCAGTCCTTGCCACATTCTTTCAATAGTCCATTTATTTTGTAGTCTTAGTAGCCATAAATGGCCACATCTTCACTATTTCCTACACAGAAGCTCAAATTATATCTCTAAAGCATAAATCTAATCACACATTTTTATAAATGAAACTCTTCATTAACTTGTTTTGAAAATAAAATTCAGATACTTTACCTGTCACATCCTACAAAAAATGTACCATTCTTAACCTCAGACTTCACCTCCTGACAGTTTTACTCTTATATTCTGATTTTGTTACAATGATGTTTATTAACTTTTATTAGACTTTATTAGACCAGTTACATTTTTAACAGTTCCCTTTGTTTGAATAACTTCTTCCCTTCATGTAAAGATTTCTCTAATCTCTCAAGGTTTATGATTACTAAGTCTTTGCAGTTATGAGCTACCACCCTTATCTGTTTTATTTGAGTGAGAGCTAAACTTTGTTTTTGTTGGCAACAACTAAATCCAGAGCCTCCTAATGCTGACTCAATGTTCTGTAGCTGTGCTACTTTCCTAGAATTGGGAGCTGAACATTTGAATCATTTTTTAAAAATAAGAACACAGCAGAACGCAGACATGTTAATTTTGACAAGATTTTTCTGAAATGTACTTACATAACATACTCATAAAAAGTTCAGTCATTATTACATCTCTAAGTCTTATCTTGGTAGACATTATCACCTTTTAAAAAGACACATTCCTACTGTGTAGCCCAGACTCGCCTTGAACTCATTTTGTAGTCCAGGCTGGCCTTGAACTCAAAATTGTCAAAGTTGGCCCTAACTTAGTATGTAGCCTATCTTAGCTTTAAACTCAGTACGTAGCTAAGGCTGCCTTATACTTCAGTAGTGATTATCCTACTTTATCCTCCCAAAGGCTAAGATTACATGCATGTGTCCTCATTAATGACATATAATCACATTTTTATTATTTATTTTTGTTTTTATTATCATCTTGATCAAATAAAAAAGGAGATAAAAATATAAATTAACTATAAAAAAACTATTAACTATAGAGCGGATTCAATGCATTATCAGGAATTGTTGAGAGAAAAAAATAGTCCTCATAAAAGAGAAAGTAGTTTTTGTTTTCTGCTGCCAAATTAATATTTGGACTGAGAAAGAAAAGTGTAGGTAAGGGAGAGAAAGTTAATGAGAGAAGATTTGGTGGTGACATGTTAAAAAAGTTATCCCCAGCTTTCTGACTCTAGTTTCAATTCCCAGCAATTTGGCAGCTCACACCTATCTGTAATTCTAGTTCCATGAGATCTAACACCTTCACACAGACATACATGTAGACAGAACAGCAATATACATTAAAAATAAATAAATAAATACTTTATGTAAAAAGAAAGAAATTGAAAAGTGTCTGTAAGGTAAAGGACACTGTCAATAGAACAAAATCCCAGAAGCAGAAAGACACACACGGTATATACTCACTCATATAGACATATAATATAGGATAAATCTACTACAATCTGTATACCTAAAGAAACTAATCTAGAGGGAGGACTCTGGCTAAAATGCTCAATCCCCATTGCGAAAGGCAAAGAGGATGGACATCTGAAGAAGAAAACAAGTTAGGAAACAAGTTAGGAGCCTCCCACAGAGGGCCTCTCAAAGGCTCTGCCCTGCAGACTATCAAAGCAGATGTTGAGACTTACCGCCAAACTTTGGGCAGAATGCAGGAAATCTTTTATTTTTCACTAATTCATACTCTTTTTAAAATTAATTACATTTTATTCACTTTGTATTCCCCCATAAGCCTCTCCCTCCTCTCCTCCCAATCCATCCTCTCTCTCCCTTCTTCATGCATGCCCCTCCCCAAGTCCACTGATAGGGGAGGTCCTCCTCTCCTTCCTTCTGATTTTAGTCTATCAGATCTCATCAGGAGTGGCTGAATTGTCATCTTCTGTGGCCTGGTAAGGCTGCTCCCCCCTCAGAGGGAGGTGAACAAAGAGCAGGCCCATCAGATTATGTCAGAGGCAGTCCCTCTTATGAAAGAAATGGAAAATAGTAAGATCTGGACAGGACAGAAGGTCCACAAGGTGAGCAACAGAACCAAAAAATTTGAATACAGGGGTCTTTCCTGAGACTCATACTCCATCCAAGTACCATACATGGATATAACCTAGAACTCCTGCACAGATGTTGCCCATGGCAGTTCAATGTCCAAATGGGTTCCAAAGTAATGGGAACAGGGACTGCTTCTGACATGAACTGATTGGCCTGCTCTTTGATCACCTACCCCTGAGGAGGGAGCATCCTTACCAAGCCACAGAGGAAGACAATGCAGCCACTCCTGATAAGACCTAACAGACTAGGATCCGAAGGAAGAAAAAGAAACCCTCCCCTACCAGAGGATTGGGGGAGGGGTATGTGTGGAGGAGGATGAGGAGGAAAGGAGGGACTGGGAGGGGAGGGGGGAGGGAACTAGAGGGGGAATACAGAGTAAATAAAATGTAATTAAAAGTAAAATAAAATTAAAATTAAAAAAATAGAACAAACAGCAGCCTTCAGATTGGGAAAAGATCTTCACCAAAGATCTTTTGTCAGATCTTTTGTCAGATGGGTTTTGTCAGAACCCATCTGACAAAGGGCTAATGTCTAAAATATATGAAGAACTAAAAGAATTACACAGCAACAAACCAAATAATTCAATTAAAAATGGGGCATAAGGGAGTGGGTACAGAGACACATAGGTAGACATTATGTGGAGAAAGAGTCTAAATTGAAGGTTTCCACTGGGTCCCTCCCCCTCTGAGATAAGGAAACTCGGCAGAACCGGGGAAGAAAAGAATGTAGAGTCAGAGGAGACATCAGGAGTACATAGCCCACTGAATTCTGCAGGGCTCATATAGACTGAAGCAGCAAGCATAGGCCTGCATTGGTGTGCTCCAAGTCCTCTTTACAGCTGCTAGCTTAGTGTCCTTTTGAGACTCCTACCAGTGGGAGTAGGTGCATTTCTGACTCTTTTGCCTACTCCTAAGACTTATTTTCATCCTATTAAATTTCCTTGTCTGGCCTTGATATGATGATTTTTACTTTTTCATATTGTATCTTTTTTTGTCCTGTCTGGCTGTTGTCTCTTGGAGACTTGCTCTTTTCTGAAGAGGAAATGGAAGAAAAAAAAAAAAGGAACTGGAAGGAGACAGGGAGTGGAGGGAGAGGAAACTGTAGATGAGATATATTGTATAAGTAAGACAAAGTTTGAAAAAAATAAATTAAATTTAAAAAAATTAAAATTAAAGTCAATGGCAAACACATCTCTAGTAAGTACACAAATTCATGGTAATTAAACAACCCATTACTAAATGGTGAATGGATCAAAGAAGAGATAAATAGAAAATTCATGGAACTAGATGGAAACAAACCCAAATACAACAATATACCTAGAACACATTCAAAGTATTCCTTTTAGGGACATTTTATAACCCCAAGGGTCTACATTAAAAGCAAAAAACAAACAAACAAAAAAATCAGAAAAAACCCAAAGAAATGACCTAATGATAAAACTCAAGATTTTGGAAGAAGAAGAACAAACCCAAACCAAATCCAATGGACAGAAAGAAATAATAAAAATCTGATCGGAAATCAGTGAAAGAGGAACAAAGAAAACAATGCCAATATTCAACAGATCTAAGAGCTGGTTCTTGAAAAAGATGAACAATATTGACAGACCCTTGGCTTAATCAACCAAAGAAAGAAAGAGATGGTCCAAATGAACAGAATCAGAAATAAACAACACCAAATATTAAAAGACATAAAAAAATTCAAATCTTATCAGGGAATACTTAAAGGACCCATTCTCTATTACACTGAAAGTTAACATAAATGGATGAATTTCTTGGTTCACTTAAATTATCAAAGTTAAACCAAGAAGAGATCAAAACCTTAGGCCTATAAAACATATGAAACGCCTCCAACTCTAAAAGTCCAGGCCTAGATGAATGCACAGCAGAATTCTATCAGACTTTCTTTTTTTCCCCCATTAATTAATTTATTTATTCACTGTATATCCTGATCACAACCCCTTCCCTCCACTCCTCCCAGGACCACCCTTCCACTCTCTTCTACCCACATACTCCGTAACAAGCTGCCCAGTACATCTAGTCATATCAGGACAAACTGCATCCTCCTCCACTGAGGCCAGACAAGGTAGCTCAGTTAGGAGAAAGTGATATAAGATCAAGCAACACAATCCATGTCAGAGACAGCCTCCACTTCAATTGCTAGGTTACCCTTATAAAGACCAAGCTGCTCATCAGCTACATATGTGTAGGGGATGTAGGTCCAGTTCATGCATGCTATTTGGTTAATGGTTCAGTCTCTTTGAACCCCCATGGACAAAGGTTAGTTGACTCTATTGGTCTTCCTGTAGTGTTCCTGTCTCCTCCAGGTTCCTCTATCCTTCCCCCAACTCTTCCATAAGACTTCCCAAGCTCTATCTAATGTTTCATCGTAGGTCTCAGCATCCGTTTCAATCCACTGCTGGGTTATGTTAGGTTCCTGTCTGCAACCATAGCAAAGAATCATTAATAGTGTCAGTGGTTGGCTCTCTCCCATGGGAAGGGCCTCAAGTTGGGCCAGTCATTGTTTGGCCATTTACTCAATCTCTGAGAGTAAAGCATATTCAATAAATGGTGCTGGTCTATTTATCACACTACACAAAACTCAAGTCCAAGTGGATCAAAGACCACAACGTAAAACTGGATACACTAAATCTAACAGAAGAAAAAGTGGGGAATAGCTTTGAATTCATTGGTACAGGAAAGACAATTTCCTGAACAGAACACCAACAGGTCAGGATCTAAGAGCAACAATAAATAAATGGGACCTTGTGAAACTGAAAAGCTTCTGTAAAGCAAAGGACACTGTCAATAGAATAAAATGGCAGTCTACAGCTTGGGAAAAGATCTTCACCAATCCTACATCAAACAAAAAAGCAAATCTGAGGGTATATGATCTCCTGAGCTGCTTGCTGAAGAAACAGGAAATACAGGATGAATAGTTGAAGGTAGTTACAGCTATGAAATCAGTTTTAACATCAGTTTCAGTTTCAACTGTAACTTAATATCCAAAATATATAAAGAACTCAAGAAATTAAACACCAACAAACCAAATAATCCAATTTAAAAATGGGGTACAGAGCTAACCAAGAATTCTCAAGAGAGGAATCTCAAATGGCTAAGAAGCACTTCAAGGCTCAACATCCTTAGCCATTGACGAAATGTAAATCAAAACGACTCTGAGATTCTTTCTTACAACAGTCAGAATGGCTAAGATCAAAAACTCAAGTGATAGCACATGCTGGTGAGGCAGGAGGAACACTGCTCCACTGCTGGTGGGAGTACAAACTTGTATAACCACTTTGGAAATCAATCTGGTGTATTTTCCCGAAATTGGGAATAGTTCTATCTCAAAACTTAGCTATATCACTCCTGGGCATATATCCAAAAGATTTTTCACCATACGACAGGGACACATGCTGAACTATGTTCAGAGCAGCTTTATTCCTAGTATCAAGAAACTGGAAACAACCTATATGTCCCTCGACTAGAGAAATAAATAAATGAATAAAGAAAATGTGGTCCATTTACACAATGAAATACAACTCAGCTATTATCTCCTTAGATGCAGAAAAAGCCTTTGACAAAATCCAACATGCTTTATGATAAAAGTTTTATAGAAAGTAGTACTTGGAACAAAATAGCATAAGGCAATATATGACATTAAACATTATCCTACATGGTAAAAAAAAAAAAAAAAAAACAAAACTCAACACAATTCCATTAAAACCAAAAACAAGATCCATTGTTCCTACTCCCTTTTAAACAAAAAAGCAAATCTGAGGGTATATGATCTCCTGAGCTGCTTGTTGAAGAAACAGGAAATACAGGATGAATAGTTGAAGGTAGTTATGGCTATGAAATCAGTTTTAACATCAGTTTCAGTTTCAACTGTAACTTAAAAAAATTATTTTTTATTTGTATGGGTATTTTTGCCTCCATGTATGTCTGTGTGCCAGACACAAGGGTGATGCCCAAGAAGGCCAGAAGAGGGTATGAGATCATCTGGGACTGGAGTTACAAATGGTTTTGAGCTGACAGTGTCTTTCAATGCAAGGACATTTGCTCAACCATGTTCATAGCAGCTTTATTCATAATAGCCAGAAACTAGAAACAACCCAGATGTCCCTCAATGGAAGAATGGATACAGAAAATGTGGTACATTTACACAATGGAATAGTACTCAGCAATTAAAAACAAGAAAATCATGAAGTTTGCAGGCAACTGGTGGGATCTAGAAAAGATCATCCTGAGTGAGTTATCCCAGAAACAGAAAGACACACATGGTATATAATCTCTTATAAGTGTATATTAGACATATAATATAGGATAAACATACTAAAATCTTTACACGTAAAAAAGCTAAGAAAGAAGGAAAACCCTGGGTAAGATGATCAATCCTCACTTGGAAAGACAAATGGGATGGACATTGAAAGAAGTAGAAAACAGGAAACAGGACAGGAGCCTACCAAAGAGGGCCTCTGAAAAACTACCTAGCAGTGTATCAAAGCAGATGCTGAGACTCATAACCAAACTTTGGAGAGAATGCAGGGAATCTTAGGAAAGAAGGGAGAGATAGTAAGACCTGGAGAGGACAGGAGCTCCACAGGAGAGCAACAAAACCAAAAAATCTGAGCACAGGGGTGTTTTCTGAGACTGATACTCCAACCAAGGAACATGCATGATAATAACCTAGAACCCCTGCTCAGATGTAGCCCATAGCAGCTCAGTCTCCAAATGAGTACTCTAGTAAGGGAACAGGGTCCATCTCTGACATGACCTCAGTGGCTGGCTCTTTTATCACCTCCCCCTGAGAGGGAAGCAGCCTTGCCAGGCCATGGAGGAGGACAATTCAGTCAGTCCTGATGAGACCTGATAAGCTAGGCTCAGATGGAAGGAGAGGAGGTCCTCCCTTATCAGTGGACTTGGAGAGGGGCATAGGAGATGAGATAGCAAAGGTGGGATTGGGAGAGAATGAGTGAGGGGTCTACAGTTGGGATAGAAAGTAAATAAACTGTAATTAATATAAAACATAAAAAAAATCATGAATAAATAAAAAAGAATTCTGTGCAATCTCCCCAGGCCCATATTTATTGCAGTTCCATTCACTAAATCAGTGAAGAAACCATCCTAGTTTTTAACAACACATGACTGGGTAACAAAAAGCTGGTTCATATATATATATATGATATATGATATATGTGTGTGTGTGTTTATTTATAAATGAACCATTGAAATGACAAAAATTTCAGGAAAATGGATGAACTTAGAATGTATAATATTAAGCAAGGTCACACAAATGTCAGAAAGACAAAAAAATGCAAAAACATACTGTCTCTCATATGTGGATCATAGCCTCCATGTGCATTCCCTAGAAAAAGGATCAGGGCTGTATCTGACATGATCTCTGAGCATGCTTTTTGATCACTTCTGTCTGGCATGGCTGCCTTGCTAGGATACTGTGAAAGAGAAAGAACACAGTCCTTATGAGAGTGGACATGCTGGGGTGGGTTTGTGGAAAGAGGGTTCCCCCCTTTTCTGAGGGGCAGAGGAGGAAGGTAGGGGGGATGAGGGAGGAACAGATGGGAAGGAGTGTGAGAAGAGGGAGCGGGCAACGACTGAGATGTAAAGTGAATAACCAAATAAAAATAAAATAACTCTATCACTGTTGATTAATAAACATACTTTTTAAATTTAAAATTTTTAAATGATTGAATGTGTCAAATATTGCTGATAGGTTAAGAAAATGAGGAAGACTAAATAGCCATCACATTGAGCAATACGATCACTGCTGAAAATGGACTGCTTTAGACTGCTTTTGTGTTATGATGAAATCTTAATAGGATTTCAGTTGAGAGTGCTGTAGTTTGAGGCCAGAAACATAATACTGTGAATATTTTTGTTGTTGCTGGCAATGTGTATAACACATTGAATGGAGTCCAGAAGATAACCGTGGAATGATCCCCAGAAATGCTTTCATTCCTTTGAGATGGGATCCTATTGGTCTAGAAATCTTCCTGATTCTGGACTCCCCAGCCTGTCTCAGAGATGCCCTCAGGCCAGTTTCTCTTCTCTCTGCATGAAAGATTTCATCTTACACCTGTCAGAATGGCTAAGATCAAAAATTCAAGTAACAACACATGCTGTAGAGGATGTGGATAAAGGGGGACACTCCTTCATTGCTGGTAGAAGTGAAAACTTACATCACTATAAAAATCAATCTGAAAGTTTCTCAGAAAACTGGGAATAGTTCTACATCAAGATCCAGCTATACAACTCCTTGGTATATACCCAAAAGATACTCAACCATACAACAAAGACATTTGCTCAATTATGTTCATAGTAGCTGTATTCATCATAGCCAGAATCTGAAAAACCTAGATGTCTCTCAACCGAAGAATGGATAAAGAATCTATGGTCATTTCAGAGACAGTCCTTGCTCCCCCCCAGGGGGTGCAGCCTTGCCAGGCCACAAAGGAAGACAATGCAGCCAGTCCTGATGAGACCTGATAGGCTAGGGTCAGATAAAAGGGTAGGAGGACCTCCCCTATCAGTGGGCTAGGGGAGGGGCATAGAGAAGAGGGAGGAAGGTTGGGACTGGAAGGAGATGAGGGAGGGGGCTACAACTAGGTTACAAAATAAATAAATTGTAATAGTTAATAAATGAATTTTTAAAAATCTGTGGTCGATTTATACAATGGAATACTACTCAGCTATTAAAAACAAGGAAATCATGAAATTTGCAGACACATAGATGAATTAAAAAAGACCACCCTAAGTGTGGTAATCCAGACTCAGAAAGACACACAAGCTATGTATTTACTTATAAGTGGATATTAATCATCTAGTGTAGGATATCCATGCTACAATTCACAGACCCAAAGACGCTAAGTAGCAAGGGCCCAAGGGAGGATGCATGAATCTCACTGAGAACGGTAAATAGTGACAGAGGAAACAGGATAGGAGAGGGAGAACTCAGGAAAATGAGATTGGTGACCTGATGTGAGGAGAGTTAGGGAGGGGGGAAAAGGACAGAGGGCACCAAGACAGAAGAAAAACTGTGGTCTACCATGATTTTTGTTGCATTTATTTAACATACAGAATAGTACAATTGTGTCAGGCTGTTGTGTAGCATTATTCTCAGTATGAATCTATCTTTGAGGGAAATACTTTAGGACAAAGATGTTTTAAAGGGAAGTGAACTTTCCATACTGTGGGTAAGCTCAGTTTGAAACATAAATTAAAAATAATTTCAGAAGTCCCTGAAAATGACCTGACTCACTAGTCCCTTCCCTCCTCTAGCATGAGTAAGTTGAAAGCTCTTCTGCTGCCCAGAAGTAAAGAGCAGCTAAACAGCTTGGAAGAAGCAGAGCCCAGCCCAGATGCATAGAATAAGCACGGATTACCTGAGCTACCTGGAAAAGATCTATAACCTATTGGGCTACCTGAAGTTTGCCTGTTTTAATGATGTCATCCATGATGGGGTGGAGTCGGTGATACTGCTTTGAGGTATTTCTGTTCTTCTAAGTAATCTCCCATATATATTCTTGCTAATACCACCAATAAAATTCATTGTTTCATCAAGTTGGACGTTAGTGGTATTCATATTTTGGTCTGCCATCAGTTTCCTATCTGGTGTGAACAGATATTTGAACTTGAATGAAGTCAACAAGAAAATGAGTAGGCAGTAGCAAAGAAGCAAAGAAACTAAGGCCTGGGACACATACAGTATTAGATTAGGAAGAGAAGGAATTTGCGAGAAAAGAGAATCAGTCATATACTGAGGCAGAAGTATTGTCTTCTAGAGGTGAAATATGTATTATAATTTAAAGGAAAAAAAGGCCAGAATTGGTCTATCTTTGTACCAAATCAAAATATATACTGAATTAAAATACTATAGGGTTTAAAAGCAAGATGAAATGCACAGTCCTAGATCTGATACTCTTTGACTAGGGCCAAAGAATTGAGTTTGGCATATTCACTAGAATTTACTGAAAATCTGAAAATTCTCAAGCACAGTGGTAGATGCATAGCATTTGGGACCCAGAGGCAGAAGTACCTCAAGTTTGAGAGCTGAATTACATAGTAATACCCTGTCTCAAAAAAATAAACACAAAGCTTCACATCAAAAACATGATATAGCCAAGCAGTGGTGGTGCTGCCTTTAATCCCAGCACTTGGGAGGCAGAGGCAGGTGGATCATTGTGAGTTGGAGGCAAGCTTGGCTTACAGAGCAAGCTCCAGGGCAGCCAAGGCTACACAGAGAATCCCTGTATAGAAAAAAAAAAGACAAAAATAAAAAAAAAGTACATACACACATACACAAGGACACTATTCATGTAAAAACATGCATATATGGGGGGGAAGCAAAAAAGATTAAGGTTTGTGGTGAACTCTCAATGGGAGTGAATTGCTGTATTTTCCACAACCTATATGCATTGTGTCTTTAATAAAATATGTGAAAATATCAATTAAAGGACAAAATGAGTCACTAAATTAAATTTTGCTGGTTTTAAAGACTGACAGTTGACTCCAGAATAGATAAAAATGTTACTGGTGGCCTTGACAAGACCTGTTTATATTTGAGTAGGAAGAATAAAACTCAGCCAGAAGAAATTGGTAGGTCCTCAAAATGCTGAACAGTTACTGCTGTGGCTCAGAACTTACACAACTAAGAAAATACTCAAGAAAATGAAAACTTACACATACTCAAGAAAATGAAAACTTAGGTTCACAGAAAAGCTTGTACGCATCCATAGTTTTAGTATTCCATGATGAAAATAATCCAAATGTGGACATCTGATGGATAAATAAACAAGAACTAGTTCATTTTAATCTATAAGTTCTACAATCAACTATGTTAAAATGTTGGAAATGTCTGCATTAAGACTTTTTCTTATGTTCTAAACAAAACAATTCAACAACCTATATTAAGTAATTTATCTAGAAATATTTAAAAGACACAGAAGAGTTTGTGGTGAGCTACATATACATCATTTTATGTATAAGATTTAGGCATATATGAATTTTGATATCCTTGTTGTATTTGAGAACAAATCTTCCGGATACTGAGATTCCATACAATGGAATATTGTTGAGTAATAAAAAACAATGCATGTTATAATATAAATAAATCTTGCATATATTTGACCAAGTGTAAAACAATTACAAAAGGAAATATACTCTATAATGCCAATGTACAGGAAATGCTCAAAAATGGCAATTTCCACGGAAGCATAGGTGAAGATAAAGAATGAAGTGACAGCTAATGGTTATAGGATTTATATGGGGGATGTGGTAAGCATTCTGAAATTATTCATGCTTTTACTCTTCTGAGTATAACAGGGTGAGTTTTATGGTATGCAGATTATACTTCAATAAAATTATTACTACAAAAAGCAGAAGACTCAATTTGATGTATTTGTTTTGCTCCTATTTAAATCTTCTATTTATGGTTCTCTTTTGCTGTCCTTACATTTGAATCTTATTTCCAGAAATTTGTTAATAATTTTTATCTTGTTAGTCTTGCTTTTTTCTTCTCCATTTGTTCACTACACTCTCAAACTATCCCAAATCAAAGGTTAATGAGAAGAAATGGATGCTTCTAAAGAAATACTATACTTTGAGGTAAGTCTTACATGTAACTATGATACAGATCTACCATTCAGATATCTATGAAACACATGTATGTACATATACCAAAAAAGTAAAGAAGCTGCTATTAAAGCAACATATAATTTAAAAATATAGTTTAACTTACGTGTATGTGTGTCTAAGTGAGTTCATGATATATGTATGTAGGTGTTAGAGGTCAGAAGAAGGCGTTGGTTCCTCTGGAACTCATGTCAGGTGTTTATGAGCCACCTGACATGGGAGCTGGAAAATGAACTTAGGTCCTTTGGGAAAACAGTAAGTGCTCTTAACTGCTGAGTCATATCTCCATAATTACATCTTTAATAGACATAATTTGTAGGCCAAAAATAAAATATATTATGAACCAGCCTAAATTTCAAACCTTTTTTTTTTTTTTATTAGGAATACATTGATATTGTGGACATGCAAAAAAAACACATGCCCTTCGTTGACAAATATTTGAATACATTTTCACAATAAATTTTCTTGATGAAATAAAAATATCAACAACAGCAAATAGGTTGTATAATTTTTTATGGGTAAGAATACCACGACAGTCCACATAGAAATTCAATGGTAAAGTTATGCTTACAGCTGACTTAGTATCTTGAATTGTAGAATTTCTGTATACAATAATCTTAAGAGTAAGACCTGAGTAATTTATTTGAAGATATAACATTAACAGAAACCTTGTCCAAAATACTCAAACTTCAGGAATTTCATTTCACAGAAAAATACCAAAACTTTTCTTCCAAAACAAGTCAGTCAAAAGGTTTCATGTAAATTATTGACAAGTCTTATGACTTAACCTTTTGGTACTCTTTAAACTTCTTAGACAAAGATATGTTCAGAGTGCCTTTACAAGAAACACAGCAATCCCTTATAACCTTCAGTTGCCTTTTCTGTTTTCAGTTATCCATAAAAAACTGTTGTCTAAAAATCAATAAGAAACTCCAGAAAGAAGAAATTCATAACTTTTAAATTATACGTCATTCTGAGTAGTATGACAAACTTTTCATAGTGTCCTGTTGAGGATATCAGTTATCCTCTTTGAATCATTGTATCCACACTGTATATAGTACTTGCATGTTGAATTCATCTAAGTAGACGTTGTTTCGTTGTCAACAAATTTCATGACTTTACAGTGGTTGTATACAAGATTTGGTACCATCTCCAGTTTCAGGTATCCACTGGGGATCTTAACTCTATCCATGGCAGTTAAAATAGAACTACTGTAGTATTAAAAGTCTTTAAATCCTAGACATTTTATTTTTTTTGGTGCATCTTCTTACGTATTTCTTCAAGAGCTGCTTCTTTCTCTCTTAAAATCTGCTTAAGTCTTCTTATTTTTTCATCTCTGATGGTTTCTTCTAATTCTGGTGGTGTCATTGGAAAAATATCTTCAGTACAGGTTTTACTAAAATAATTACTTTGTTCAAAAGATATACTTGAACTTAATGTCCCTTTTTCTAGCTTCTCATGGGAGCAGTATTCTGCCTCAGTTCTCTTGTCTTCCCTGGTTGTACTATGGCTTGTGACAATGTTATGTTGCAATACATCCGATGTTGGTAGAATACTATTAAGAACCTGGGAACTAGCAACATCAGCTCCATTCACGCCTGTGGCACTAGCACTCTCAGTTTTTCTCCTTTTTGTGTAATCCATCTTCTTAATGGCTTCTGCTTTTCTTTTCTTAGAAAACCTCTGTTGCAGTGTTGAGAAAGAAAAAAATATTGCTATCCCACATACTAACAAAGTTGGCAGACAAATAATATAAATTAAATTAGATTCCACAAATCTTACTGGGAAAAACTATAGTAAAAACTGAAGCCTGTTAAGTATTATCAATTGAAAGGTTAATCATAGTCCTGGAGAACAGGCTGGTTTATTTGTACTTATTATTATTTGCTTAAATCAAGTATTAAGAGGCAATGTTGAACTATCACCGAAATGAAACAATACCTGAGAAGTACTTATATAATTGATTTAAGTTTTTCATTTGATTTGCAGAGTAGGCACAAGTAGAAACTTTTCCTTAAGAAAGTTTATCTGAAAGGGTTGAGAATACTAGATTATAATGTTCATAAGCATAATTATATTCATGTGCATATTGACTATATATGCTGCTTAAAATGTATCAAGTGTTAATACTTTAATGACTATCAGTATGCTCACGCTTTCCCCTCAAACTTATCTCCTTTAGGTAATTCTTTAAATTAAGATAACTAGTTGAAATGCTTTTGATTACTTTCTTACATTACAAAAGAAAAAAAAAAACAAGGTGAGTGAACATACTTAGAGCAACTCAAATTAACTGAGGGTATTTTTTTTTTTATTTGTGTGTAAGACTCATCATTGTATAATATGAGATGTTTGCAAATTTGGCAAAAGTCACCACTCAATCTAACAAATGCCAAGTAAAAGATAAATATAACCATGTATCTTTGTCATACCTACTAAAAAGGTACACAGTTACAAAAAACCATTACCTGTTTTCTTTCTTCTTTCTTTATCAGAAACTTTGCATTTTTGTTAGAACTACTCTGCTCCAAACTGCTAAAGGAATCAAAACCTTTTCTAGAGCCCAGATGGTCAGGAATTCGAGTAAGACATACTCTCAAATCTTTAGTGAGACCAAATATCTTTTTAAATTCAGCATCGTTCTTCAGATGTGATGCCTTAATGTTGCTTTCTTGAGAATATTTCTTGTTACTTCTTTCTTGAGTACCTTTTTTTAATATTGATGCCATCTCATACTGGGTCTGAAATCAAAAGAAAACACAAACGATATTGCTAATTTCTTGGGTTACGACGTCAGACTAGCAATTAAACAATTATCTAATCTTCCACAACAGAAATCATGCTTTAAACGATTTGTATTACATTATTTTTACCGTCCATTCAAAATTGAAATTACATCAATACAAACTTAATATAGCCACACAATTACTCTTTAATTTATTGTACAGAAAAGGAACAAAGGGTCTATTCCCAAGTAAATTAGGTGAAACTATATATGACAACTTTAAAATGATCTAGGCTGGGCATGATACCCTGTAAACCAGGCACTCAGTGGGCAGAGGCAGGAGGATGGTGAATTCAAGGACAGGTAAGTTACACATTAAGACACTAAAAAACAAAGAAAAAAAAAAGAAATTTACAAAGCAGTATCTAAAGACTAGTTTTCTAGAGAAGTCTAATATCTTCAATCCATCTTGCTTTTATTAGAATTTACCTCGTCTTTAAAATTCAATGCTTTCTGTGCTTAAGGGGACAGCAACTAACATTATTAAGCAGACATCTAAACAAGCAAGAAAAAAAGTGGCTACGCCTGTATTTTGAGAAGAGAATTGAGGCTATAGGTATGTTATGCAATTAGAGAAGGCTGAAAAGAAACTCACCTGTCTTAAAAAAACCAAAAACTCCTATTAACCATTCGTGTAAGGTTAAAGCCTGAACAGTCAACAACATGAATAAAAATCCTATTTGACCGAAACGTTCTGAAGACTTCTAGTTCACCCTTTTCATGGTACTTAAAAAAAAAGGATTTTTTCCCTCAAGACCATCACCAAAAACAAAGCATGAAAAAAAATTTAAAGCCCCACTCTAAAATTTTGTCTTTAAACTGTCTCAGATATAAAAAAATTATTCATATACAAATAATTAAATGTATATGCAATATATACATTCATGCATATTCACACAATATTACTAATCTTTGAAACCAATCACTCTCCAACTCTTCTGAACATTGTTCTGTGATTTTTGTCTTACAGATTTGGCAAGCTAAATAATGAAAGATCATGCTTAGGCTCTACCAACTGAACTCTTCATATATTTATTCAGGTGAAAGCTTTAAGTAAGCATGTGTGAGGGGATATGTGTGTAGGAGATAGGTATAAATTTTGAGAATTAAAATATTTTCCAAATAGATTTATAAATGAGCACCCTAACATGGGAAAATTACCTGTGATTCTTGGTCTCTGAAAACACACTGTTGAGAAGTGACAGTTGCTGCATCAACAGAGGAACACATTTTCTCTATGCTCTGGATGACATTTCCTTTTCTGGGGGCATTATGTCCTGTCCTAAATCCAGCTGGAAAAACTGGGTTTGTAAATCCAGTATTAATCTGTTTAAGGCAGTTAGTGAACTGGTTCATAGTATGTAGGTTTGTCACAGAAAAAGATGGTTTCTCCACTTTTTCATTCTTCTCTGCTCTTAGATTAGCCACGGAAGAAGTCTGGGAATTTGAAAGTGATTTTGTCTCCAACTGGAAAGATTTAGTTTTACCCGAAACACTATTTACAACCTCTTTGATTATTTCTGTGTCTAGACTTGAACCTACTACCTGTGATGAATCTTTTCTTAGTGAAGTATCAGAAGAAACAGAATTCTTTTGGTCATTTTGTGATGGCAGACCACGTGTCCCCTTTTTAGTCAACAGATAGACTTTCTTTTTCAACATTATCAAAGCATTCTCTTTAATAGGCACACTAATGGAGGGTGTCCCGCTAGAACTGATAGTATTCAACATAGGTGTATCTATGGTATTATATCCCAAATCTTTTCTACCCACAAAAGTATTTAGAATCTTTGATGACACATTACTTGAAGACTTAACAGGAACAAGGGATGGAAGATGTAGATTCTTTTGAAAAATCCATTTCACTGGAGCAGCTTGAGACTGCTGACCGCCTTCTAACTGTGTCTCTGTAGCAACATTTGGTGGAATTTGTGAGGTATTTAATATCACTGGTTTGGGGTAAATGTTCTGATAGTTCTTGGTAACTCTATTTTTCACTGAATTTACAGGAGAAACATAAGTAATTGTTGGTATTTGAACTGTGGTTGAGGTACTCGTGGTTCCTGAGGTACTTGTGGTTGCAGTCCCAAGTATCTTTTGTTGAACTGAAGGAGGCAAGGATGATGCAGGTACAGATTTCACTTGAGCATGGGCTGGAATCTGTGAATGATGCCCAGAAGGCAATATTGAAGAATTCACATTCACCTGGAGACTTGGGGTATTAACCATAAAATAAGATGAATCATTTTGTGTTGAGGGAGGAATAGCAAATGTATGCACGGTGAGTCCATCAATTTTCGCACCATGACTCTCAACTTTAGAAACTGGTGGCAAAGAAGTAACTCTACCTTTTCCTGATGTATCTACTGTAGGAACATATTTTGTAGTGTTGGCTGGCTGAAAAACGGGCAATTGAACTGATGCACTTGTGGAAGAGCTGGAAATGTGACTTTGAAAAGTAACTTGGACTGGTTTTCCTGCATTCCCTTTCAAAGCATGAGATATGACTTGAGATTGGACTAACGGGTTAAGATTTCCAGAAGATTTAGGAATTGGAAGTAAATGCAGAAGATTTTTTCCATCTGCGCCAATCGTAGGAACTACTTGGTACATGCAGCCTGAAACACTTAAAAGAACATTTTGAGTAAATAAATACAACATACTACAAGGTATATATTTTATTTTAAAACAAGTATTTGCAATTACTTTAGATACTAAAATTTATTAACAGTATGTAATTTTGAGTTTGTTAAGACATCATGGAATAGACTTTCAGGGGAAGATAAAGATATAATCAACTTTGGTTCATCTTTCACAAGCAGGTTATGACATCTTAACATTTATTCCAAAATGAAATTAAATAACATTCCAGAATTTGTATTCAAACATAATGCTTTTAGAAAAGATTCTATACATTGTTATCACTCTCTTTAAAAAAAAAAATTACTCATTTATTACAATTTACTCGCTTTGTATGTTTGCTGCAGCCCCCTCCCTAGTCTCCTCACAGTCCCACCCACCTTCCCTCTTCTCCCCTATTCCCTTTCCCTAGTCCTATGATAGGGGAGGACCTCCTCCTCCTCTATCTGAGCCTAGCCTATTAGGTCTCATCAAGGCTGGCTGTACTCCAGGGAGAAGGTGATCAAAGAGCCGACCACTGTTTCATGTCAGAAACAGCCCCTGTACTCTTTACTAGGGAATCTACTTGGAAACTGAGCAGCCTATGAGCTTCCTCTGAACAGGGAGTTTAGGTCCTCTCCATGCATGGTCATTGGTTGGAGTATTGATCTCTGCAGGGGCCCTTTGGGTCCAGGCATTTTGGCTGTTATTCCCATTCTCTTCTCCTTTAATTCCTTTCTATTAACTTCCTTTACTTTTATAGAGCAGTTCTTTTATTCCAACTCTAATTGTGCTACTCTATTTTTCTCCCTGTCTCCAATTTGTTCTATCTTCTTCCCATGACAATTTCTACTGCCACCTTTTTTCTCTTGTTTGAGATCTCTCATGTGGTGGTATTTCAATTTGTCATGTTTTTATACTGTACACTTCAAAGACATGCTCATGTAGCAAGAATTTCCTTCTTTGATTGTTGTTTCCAAGTATATGAGGTTTCATGTTCCACAAGTCCTTGATACAGCAATTATTTCTAATGACTTACTACCAAACTTATGAAGGGGCAGAAAGATGTGAAGGGGACAGGAGCTCCATAAGGAGACCAATGGAGCCAATAAATCTTGGTCCAGGCATCCCTAGAGAGACTAATGCATCAACCAAGGACCATGCATGGAGAGGAACTAGAGCCCCTGCTTAGATGTTGCCCATGGGCAGCTCAGTCTCCCTTGGACTGCCCTAGTGAGGGGAGGTGAGGGACCACCTTCCCCTGGTGAGATGGCCTAACTAGGCCACAGAGAAAGAGGATCCAGGCAGTCCTGATGAGACCTGAAAGGCTAGGGTCAGATAATAGGGGAGGAGGGCCTCCCCTATCAGTGGACTAGGGGAGGGACATAGGAAGGGAGGGTGGGAGTGGGAGAAGATGAGGGAAGGGGCTTCAGCCAGGATACAAAGTGAATAAATTTTAGTAAATAATTTTAAACTAGTCCATTGCAATTTCCATTATAATGAGCTATTTTTAATACAAAATTGCCAGTTTTACAGAAGTCAAAATACGTTAATCTCTGTGCAATTTATTTTTGTAGGTTACTTTATACAGATTCATCAAATTATTTATACCTAAAATCACCTTTCAGAACCTAGAAAGTATAGTGCTGTCAAGGAATACAGGGCAATCATATCCTTCTATCTAGGTGTTTCTCTCCTACATAACACTATTTGGAGCTTAAGTCTCAACAGAAATGATACCTCCTAAAATATGCATTCTTTAGCCTACTTAACTATTGCTGTCTTTCCTTCATAATAAAATTATACCAGTTAATTTCCTTCATGCCACATATTCTTATTATATATCTATGTATATGTGTCTACAGACTGTCCTTCAAGTCTAAAAACATAACTGTGGACTCCATGTTCTATTGACTCAATATGTTCTTTGATGACTTTTAAGAAAAGATGAAGAAAAACTTAAAAGACAAACATTAATTCTCAAGTGTAGAGTTTTGTTTTACAACCTACAGGTGTAATTTTAAAATTAATTATAATGAAAAAAAATCACACCAAAATTGTATGTATCCTCATTACAACCTGAATAACATTATCTTCAGAAATTTTGAATTATTCATCTAGGTATGAAAATGTATACTAACTTTTAGTAAACTTAAAAAAGAGAAGAAAAGTCTCTTAGAAAAATCTTGATTCTTGCTTTCAGGTGTGAGGACCCACCTGACTACCTCTGCACAAAGTACACTGAAAACTCAACATCAATTTATTCAGCATTAAATAAAAATGTACTCAGTGTGGTACCATCTGCATGTAATTTTAGCACTTGGAAGGTGGAAGCAATTGGAGATGATTCTGAGCAACATCGCAATACCAAGTCTCAAAACCAGCCAAGTACTGAGTTTTATGGTTCAAACACTTTTTTTTTACGGCTTTGTTAGGGGGAAAGTGTCAATAAATTATAGCCTGTAGGTTAAATCTAACCCATTCTGTTTTTACGTTAACTTACAGCTATATATAATTTTCATACTTTAAATTGATAAAAAAAAAACACTTCAAAAATAGTTTTATCATTACACAGTGGCTGCAGCAGCAACAGAGCCGAATAGTTACAAGAAAGATGGAATGGTTCTCAAAGCCTAAATATTTGCTATCAGAACCCATAAACAACACATTTGCTAAATCCTCCACTAAAACTAGGGACATTAACACAGACAGGTAATTATTATGAAAATAAATGATGTATTTAAAGAGATTTTTAAAAAATGCATGCACCTGCACCTTTCCTAAAATATTCTTATTCCAAGACATTCAACCATCTTTGACAACTCACCCTAGCAAAATGAATAGCAATCTTCATTTTGAACTTTTCCTTAGACAGTTTAAGCACTACCTGATTCTATTTCACCAACAGAATATTTCTGTAGCATTTTTTGGGATACAAGACATATATGTTACCTCTCCTCTGACACTTTACTCAGAATCATGTGAGCTACTGAAACTCAACATGGCCAGAATGTCTTCCCTTCCACTCT